>NC_090024.1:2056991-2356991 GCF_037176765.1 Anolis sagrei | reverse complement strand
TCAGTGAGATAGATGTGTTTACTCATGGACTTCAATGAAGTAAGTCTGCTTACCACTTCATTGGAGGTGGATGTGCGTGCTTTCAGACTTTAGTGAGTACAGATAAGCTTAAAGACATTTAAAGACTATGTGACTGTATACAAGCTTGTTAGTAAACAAGATATGCTATTTTTCAAAGAAGACTACTTTGTCTCTTGAGTGCATGTTTTATGGGATTGTACATATTTTTGGGTGACAACAAATGACGACTGCAAATTCTGCTTCAAACAAACATCATCCTCTACTAAGCAGATATATTTGTGTAGTGGCCTGTCTTTCTACTTGGCCGTTGAAAGACATGGTTCCTCAGTTTAACAGCTGAGCTACCTGTGTGCTATTACATTAATGTTTTATGAATATCATTTGTCTTAAGGCTTCACTTCTAACTTTTGACTTGTGGCTTTCAAGTAGTCTCTAATGTTCATGGAAATTCACATTTCGCCAAATGGAAGTGACATCATTTTTACCTTTGCAATAAGGTTATGGTGCACTGGACTTTCCAACAGATTATGGACATTCCAATAGCCCAGACCCCTATCCCTTGGAGCTCCAGCCCCACAGGCTTGGGGTGGCCCCAGAAGGGTGGGCTGCCTGCCACCTCCCAGGGAAACAGAGCCCTCTGGCACAAACTGACCACACATTCACAAGTATTTGGGGAGGACTCACTTTCCATCTCATCGTCCGGGAACTCCTCTGGACCGGCCAAAGGGAGGAGGAGGAAGGGCAGCAGGTCCACCTCTTCGCCGAGGAGCCACTCGTGGCAACCTGGGAAAAACAAAGGGGCTCCCATTAGGATTTGGGTGGCAATTGTTGAGGCACCAAATAGGTCTAGTTCTGATTCCCAATCAAAAACTAGAAACGAGAAGTTAAAAATACACCTTCACCATGTGGAGCCATGGAGAAGTCTGATCTGGCCACGGTGGTCCACGCTCTTGTCACATCCCGGTTGGATTACTGCAACGCACTCTACGTGGGGTTGCCTTTGAAGACTGCTCGGAAACTTCAATTAGTCCAGCGAGAAGCAGCCAGATTGCTCACCGGAGCGGCGTACAGGGAGCATACCACCCCCCTGTTGCGTCAGCTCCACTGGCTGCCGATCCAATTCCGAGCACAATTCAAAGTGCTGGTTTTGACCTACAAAACCCTATACGGTTCCGGCCCAGTGTATCTGTCCGAACGGATCTCCCTCTATGTCCCACCTCGAAGTTTAAGATCTTCTGGGGAGGTCCTGCTCTCGACCCCGCCACTCTCACAAGTGAGGTTGGCGGGGACGAGGAGCAGGGCCTTCTCAGTGGTGGCCCCTCACCTGTGGAACTCACTCCCCGGGGAGATTAGATCGACATCCTCCCTCTTATCATTCAGGAAAAAACTGAAGACCTGGATGTGGGACCAAGCCTTCGGGCATCCTGGCAGCTAAAGGAAAAACCCGACGATGAGCAGGAATTGATGAAATGGAATGGACACTCGGAACTCTAAATACTGAGCATGAGATTGTTTATGCCTTCGATATTGTATTGATGTTTTAACCTGTTAAATTGCTTAAATTGTTTTGTATGTTTTGTATAATGTGACAAAGGCATCGAATTGTGCCTTCGCTGTAAGCCGCCCTGAGTCCCCCCTCGGGGGTGAGAAGGGCGGGGTATAAGTAATTGAAATAAATAATAAATAATAAACTCAACAGGTTCCTGGACCATCTCAACAGCATCCACCCAAACATATGGTTCAGATATGTGGATGACACCTTCACCATTTGGAGCCTTGGAGAAGAAGAACTCAACAGGTTCCTGGACCATCTCAACAGCATCCACCCAAACATATGGTTCAGATATGTGGATGACACCTTCACCATTTGGAGCCATGGAGAAGAAGAACTCAACAGGTTCCTGGACCATCTCAACAGCATCCACCCAAACATATGGTTCAGATATGTGGATGACACCTTCACCATTTGGAGCCATGGAGAAGAACAACTCAACAGGTTCCTGGACCATCTCAACAGCATCCACCCAAACATATGGTTCAGATATGTGGATGACACCTTCACCATTTGGAGCCATGGAGAAGAAGAACTCAACAGGTTCCTGGACCATCTCAACAGCATCCACCCAAACATATGGTTCAGATATGTGGATGACACCTTCACTATTTGGAGCCATGGAGAAGAAGAACTCAACAGGTTCCTGGACCATCTCAACAGCATCCACCCAAACATATGGTTCAGATATGTGGATGACACCTTCACCATTTGGAGCCATGGAGAAGAAGAACTCAACAGGTTCCTGGACCATCTCAACAGCATCCACCCAAGCATATGGTTCAGATATGTGGATGACACCTTCACCATGTGGAGCCATGGAGAAGAACAACTCAACAGGTTCCTGGACCATCTCAACAGCATCCACCCAAGCATATGGTTCAGATATGTGGATGACACCTTCACCATTTGGAGCCATGGAGAAGAACAACTCAACAGGTTCCTGGACCATCTCAACAGCATCCACCCAAACATATGGTTCAGATATGTGGATGACACCTTCACCATTTGGAGCCATGGAGAAGAAGAACTCAACAGGTTCCTGGACCATCTCAACAGCATCCACCCAAGCATATGGTTCAGATATGTGGATGACACCTTCACCATGTGGAGCCATGGAGAAGAACAACTCAACAGGTTCCTGGACCATCTCAACAGCATCCACCCAAGCATATGGTTCAGATATGTGGATGACACCTTCACCATTTGGAGCCATGGAGAAGAACAACTCAACAGGTTCCTGGACCATCTCAACAGCATCCACCCAAACATATGGTTCAGATATGTGGATGACACCTTCACCATTTGGAGCCATGGAGAAGAAGAACTCAACAGGTTCCTGGACCATCTCAACAGCATCCACCCAAACATATGGTTCAGATATGTGGATGACACCTTCACTATTTGGAGCCATGGAGAAGAACAACTCAACAGGTTCCTGGACCATCTCAACAGCATCCACCCAAACATATGGTTCAGATATGTGGATGACACCTTCACCATTTGGAGCCATGGAGAAGAAGAACTCAACAGGTTCCTGGACCATCTCAACAGCATCCACCCAAACATATGGTTCAGATATGTGGATGACACCTTCACCATTTGGAGCCATGGAGAAGAAGAACTCAACAGGTTCCTGGACCATCTCAACAGCATCCACCCAAACATATGGTTCAGATATGTGGATGACACCTTCACTATTTGGAGCCATGGAGAAGAACAACTCAACAGGTTCCTGGACCATCTCAACAGCATCCACCCAAACATATGGTTCAGATATGTGGATGACACCTTCACCATTTGGAGCCATGGAGAAGAACAACTCAACAGGTTCCTGGACCATCTCAACAGCATCCACCCAAACATATGGTTCAGATATGTGGATGACACCTTCACTATTTGGAGCCATGGAGAAGAACAACTCAACAGGTTCCTGGACCATCTCAGCAGCATCCACCCAAACATATGGTTCAGATATGTGGATGACACCTTCACCATTTGGAGCCATGGAGAAGAACAACTCAACAGGTTCCTGGACCATCTCAACAGCATCCACCCAAGCATATGGTTCAGATATGTGGATGACACCTTCACCATGTGGAGCCATGGAGAAGAACAACTCAACAGGTTCCTGGACCATCTCAACAGCATCCACCCAAGCATATGGTTCAGATATGTCGATGACACCTTCACCATTTGGAGCCATGGAGAAGAACAACTCAACAGGTTCCTGGACCATCTCAACAGCATCCACCCAAACATATGGTTCAGATATGTGGATGACACCTTCACCATTTGGAGCCATGGAGAAGAAGAACTCAACAGGTTCCTGGACCATCTCAACAGCATCCACCCAAACATATGGTTCAGATATGTGGATGACACCTTCACTATTTGGAGCCATGGAGAAGAACAACTCAACAGGTTCCTGGACCATCTCAACAGCATCCACCCAAACATATGGTTCAGATATGTGGATGACACCTTCACCATTTGGAGCCATGGAGAAGAACAACTCAACAGGTTCCTGGACCATCTCAACAGCATCCACCCAAGCATATGGTTCAGATATGTGGATGACACCTTCACCATGTGGAGCCATGGAGAAGAACAACTCAACAGGTTCCTGGACCATCTCAACAGCATCCACCCAAGCATATGGTTCAGATATGTGGATGACACCTTCACCATTTGGAGCCATGGAGAAGAACAACTCAACAGGTTCCTGGACCATCTCAACAGCATCCACCCAAACATATGGTTCAGATATGTGGATGACACCTTCACCATTTGGAGCCATGGAGAAGAACAACTCAACAGGTTTCTGGACCATCTCAACAGCATCCACCCAAACATATGGTTCAGATATGTGGATGACACCTTCACCATTTGGAGCCATGGAGAAGAAGAACTCAACAGGTTCCTGGACCATCTCAACAGCATCCACCCAAACATATGGTTCAGATATGTGGATGACACCTTCACTATTTGGAGCCATGGAGAAGAACAACTCAACAGGTTCCTGGACCATCTCAACAGCATCCACCCAAACATATGGTTCAGATATGTGGATGACACCTTCACCATTTGGAGCCATGGAGAAGAACAACTCAACAGGTTCCTGGACCATCTCAACAGCATCCACCCAAGCATATGGTTCAGATATGTGGATGACACCTTCACCATGTGGAGCCATGGAGAAGAACAACTCAACAGGTTCCTGGACCATCTCAACAGCATCCACCCAAGCATATGGTTCAGATATGTCGATGACACCTTCACCATTTGGAGCCATGGAGAAGAACAACTCAACAGGTTCCTGGACCATCTCAACAGCATCCACCCAAACATATGGTTCAGATATGTGGATGACACCTTCACCATTTGGAGCCATGGAGAAGAACAACTCAACAGGTTCCTGGACCATCTCAACAGCATCCACCCAAACATATGGTTCAGATATGTGGATGACACCTTCACCATTTGGAGCCATGGAGAAGAAGAACTCAACAGGTTCCTGGACCATCTCAACAGCATCCACCCAAACATATGGTTCAGATATGTGGATGATACCTTCACTATTTGGAGCCATGGAGAAGAACAACTCAACAGGTTCCTGGACCATCTCAACAGCATCCACCCAAACATATGGTTCAGATATGTGGATGACACCTTCACCATTTGGAGCCATGGAGAAGAACAACTCAACAGGTTCCTGGACCATCTCAACAGCATCCACCCAAGCATATGGTTCAGATATGTCGATGACACCTTCACCATTTGGAGCCATGGAGAAGAACAACTCAACAGGTTCCTGGACCATCTCAACAGCATCCACCCAAACATATGGTTCAGATATGTGGATGACACCTTCACCATTTGGAGCCATGGAGAAGAACAACTCAACAGGTTCCTGGACCATCTTAACAGCATCCACCCAAACATCCAGTTCACCATGGAAAAAGAAAATGAAGGAAGACTGCCTTTTCTAGATGTCCTAGTCATCCGCAAACCAGATCAACCATTGGGTCACATCATTTACAGAAAGCCCACACACACAGAGATAGATCTACATCAAAACGCCAACCATCACCCAAGTCAAAAAAGAAGCCTCATTCAAGCCTTGGCAGACTGGGCAAAAAAATCTGTAAAGCCCACCTCCTCCAAGATGAACTGAACCCCCTCAACTGGGCTCTCCAGGCCAAGGGAGACTCCACCTCAAGCATCAGAAGAGCTGCAAGACCACCGAGAAGAAGCCACGAGAGTAAAGATGAAGATCCTCCCAGAGGAAAAGGGTTCTCACCATACGTCAAGGGAACCACTGACCACAGAGGGAAGCTGATGAGGAAACACAACATACAAACCACTTACAGACCCGACAAGAAAATCCAACCAATGCTCCGTTCAGCAAAGGACAAGAGGGATCCTCTCACTTCTGCAGGAGTCCACTGTGTACCATGCAGATGTGGACAAGTCTACAGAGGGACCACCAAACGCAGCAGCATTGGCCAAAAACGGATCAAGCGACATGAAAGGCACTGCAGACTCCTTCAACCAGAGAAGTCAGCCATAGCAAAGCACCCATGTGAACCAACCTGGACACAGCATTTTATTTGAGAACACAAAAATGCTGGACCACACCAACAACCACCATGTCAGGCTACACAGAGAAGCCACTGAAATCCACAAGAAGCAGGTGGATAATTTCAACAGAAAGGAGGAAACCATGAAAATGAGCAAAATCTGGCTACCAGTATTTAAAAAAACTCTAAAATTGCAACAGCAAAACAGCAGAGAGGAAGCAGGCAGGGACATCTAATCACCTCTCAACAAAAGTTTGCTCCAGGCACAGTCAGCCCATTGTATGCTTATTTATTTATCGTGTCATTTGCAACCAGAACATTGTATTACATTTCTAACAGAACAAAACAAACAAACAGATTAAAAAACACACACAAATTTTGCAAACTTGGTAGCTGGTACAGAAGTATTGTATGCTAATCAAGGTGATCAGTTGAAACATTCACACCTAGTTCCAGCAGACAAGAGTCCTTTGTCCCACCCTGGTCATTCCACAGATATATAAACCCTTTTTCCTATTTTCAACAGACCTCACTACCTCTGAGGATGCTTGCCACAGATGCAGGCGAAACATCAGGAGAGAATGCCTCTAGACCACGGCCATACAGCCCAAAAAAACCTACAACAACCCACTAAAAATACAGAGTTTCCTCGCTACTTCGTGATTTGTTGGGACTCAGCCTGTGTGTGAACTTGAGCCTGAATCTCTGATTGTATTGCCTAATGTTGATAATATTGATGCTAATTTTGATGGGCCCAGTTTGGATAGCAAGCCTGAAGTGATCAATGAGGACGAGGCTCAAGATGGAGACACTTTGGGCAGTAAAAATCCTACAGGCTTTGATTTAGAGGCTTCAAGGGAAAAGCCAAGTTCTCATGAGAAAGTTGCTGAGAGGAGAAAATCCACTCCCGTTTCCTTCTTTGGCCCGAGCTTGCAAGATAACTTGACACCTGGTCAGGTCAATGACAACAGCCGCAGTTTGGAGATAAGCCAGAACCGCAGGGAGACTCAATGTTTACGTAGGTCCGAGAGAATCCGACAACTGAAACCAAAGATTAGAGTTAGTCGGAATCAGTTTTTGGGATTTAAGAGTGGCTGTGAGGGGGATTTCCTCAGACCAAGCATTGTTTAGTATCAAAATACAAACCTCCTGGGTTTTCCAGTTTCCAGTGGTCTGGTCTCTAAGGGAATTTCTGGCTTCCTAAACCAAGGTGTGGTGTATGAATGACAAGAGGGCCCTGTTTCCTACGCTGGAGTGCAACACGGTTCGCTTTTCACGGATTTGCTGTTTCATGGTTTTCGTCCTTGCTACTCACTGGGCCGAGTCCTGGTTCTGTCACCAGGACGTGGCCCAGTGAGTAGTGAGTGAGCAAGGGAGGGCGGATGAGTGAGTGAGGGGGCTGCAAAGGCAGAAGCAGTGGCAGAAGCAGGAGCCTGGCTGCCTCTTCCAGCCTCCTGCTTATTTTATTTATTTACTTTACTTATATACCGCTGTTCTCAGCCCGAAGGCGACTCACAGCGGTTCACAACAAATAAGAACAGCAAAAATTCAATGCTACAGTGTAAAAACAGTTAACAACCTAACATATCAAAACGATCTTGACAGATTAGAGAGATGGGCCAAAACTAACAAAATGAAGTTCAACAGTGACAAATGCAAGATACCCCACTTTGGCAGAAAAAATGAAATGCAAAGAGACAGAATGGGGGACAAGGCCTGGCTCGAGAGCAGTACGTGTGAAAAAGATCTTGGAGTCCTCGTAGACAACAAGTTAAACATGAGCCAGGAATGTGATGTGGCGGCAAAAAAAGCCAATGGGATTTTGGCCTGTGTGATGTCTCGGCCTGTTTATTTCTCAGTTGGACTGTTCCATTTTACCAAGTTTAGGGGAGAGCTTAGGTTCCCCCTAGAGGCCGAGTTCGGTTGGTGCAGCCCATTCTGACTCAGAGCCAGAATGGGCTGGTTATAGAACTTCGTTTCCCATTCTTTGTTAGTCTTAGTTTATAGATAGTTGCCAGATAGTGTCTGGTCTGGCCTAGCAATTTGAACAGGCCATCCTAATAGTATTTGCCAGAGTTTATAGATAGATAGTTTGTAAATGCCTTATAGATAGATAGAATAGATAGTATTTGCCTTAGAGTTTATAGATAGATAGTTTGTATTTGCCCTATAGATAGATAGTTATAGATAGTTTAGATAGTACATACCCCAGAGTTTATAGAGTATTTACCTCATAGAAATTATAGTTGTTTTTTACCTCAGATTCACACCTTTGTACATTGTTGTAATTCACCTTGATTATTTAGTAAACAATTGTTAAACTTAATCTTGTTTATAGAGTTTTATTTTGGGGAAATAATAGTAATTAGGGCATACCGATGGTCACTGGGAAAATAGCCAGACACATTTAGTTTTCTCATTAGATCTTCCTGGTGTGCCATCACAGTGATTAGGATCCTGATCGGCTTGTAGCCGTTTCAGATTGCTTATAGAAAGTTATAAGAGAGAGCCCACTCCCTGCAAAGGGGGTGTGAGAGAAGAAAAGCACTGTTTTCACAGTGATTAGGTGCCTGATCGGCCTTGTAGCCAATTCGGATTGCTTATAGAGAGAGCCCACTCCCTCAGTGTGTGTGTGAGAGAAAAAGGCACTGTTTCCACTTTTCCATTGGAAGGTGTAGCAACGTTGTGGGAATACTTGGGTGAAGTGTTGCTAAATTGAATACTTTTATAGTAAGGAGAGTTAGGGGCAGCTTTTAAAGTAAAAAAGCTGCCTGCCTGCCCTTTTTAAAGATATTGGAGGCTTGTTTCCTGTCAGAGAGTGAAAAGGGCAAGGCTAGCAGCTGCTATTTGTCTTAAGGGGGCATTTGGCGCCAAAAGGGTTTTTTACAGTTTGGCAGCCATTTTGTGTTCATCCTTTAAGCCTACTATAGTAACATCAGAACTGTGACAGCCTTATTGTCCCCTCAAAAAGAAGCGGCAGCCATTTTGCCTATATAGATTTCTATGGGATTTGTGCTTATAGTTTTGAAAGAGCGGGAAAAGGTGTTTTGGGGCCTGTTTTTGCATTTTTCTGAGGAAAAGGAGTTACAATACTCTTTTACCTATTCCTGTAAATTGTTGTTTTGCTGTTATAGCATAGGTGGTGACAGCAGGCTGTGTGAACATTTTGCCTCACACTCAGTCCTCTTCACCCATATAGAGTTGTTGCCTCGGCAACCAGCAAACAACAAGAATGGATGGGCTTTCTGATGGAAGTGCAGACAGACATGTACACATTTCCCGTTCACATAGGGTTAGGCACCCCACAGAGAAGGCCCAACAGCTGTTGCTAGAAAGGGAAAGTCATTTAATTGTGAAGGCAGAAAGTGCTTGGAAACACGTGCAGTATAGCATGAACACCTTGTCAGCCTCCAAAGACCCTGAGGTAATAGCAGTGCACAAAGAAGAGCTCCAGGATAGCTTTTTACTCTGGAAAACTAGTATAGAAAGGCAACAACAAGTCCTTACAAACATCAATGATGATGATGCCCAAGCAAGACTGCAAGCATTGTCATTGGACTATCAAAGTAAAGAAAGAAAGTTTAATGCCGTGCTTGAAGCTGTACAGTTTCGGCTTCAGGGATTTCAGCTGAGGGAGGCTTACTCTTTATCCCCTCCTAGAAGTCCCAAGTCCAGCAAGGGTTTCTACCCTCAGTATCCTTTCAGTGTCAAAAGTTATGTCACACACAGATCACATAGATCAAATTCCAGTAGTGCAGCATCTCAACATTTCAAAGAAGTTGAGAGGATGAAGCTCAAGGCACAAATCTTGCAGGCAGGCAGAGGCTGAATCGGCTATGGCTGCCAAAGAGCTTGTCTTCTCTCAACTAGAAGCTGATCAGGCCATACAGCAAGCTGAAATGGAAGCCCAGTTATCAGCTTTACAAAGCAAAAGAAATATAACTGAAAAAGCTAAAGAAGCGGCCAAGCTTGCTGTTAAGGCAAAAATTCTTGCCAAAGCTTTTCAGGACGAGTTTATTCCTGAAAATGTTAGGCTGCTGCCTCAGGAGGATATCGAATCAAAGATATCATTTCTTCTCCTGTCTGACAAAGATGTCACCACCAAAGAGCTAAGCCCTATCTATACCAACACAATAGAGGATCTGCCTAATGCGGAGGGGGAAAGATCTGCACCTCAGCATAACCATCAGCCATCAGCATCAGTCTTTCATGAAGATGAGGGTCCTGTCAAAGTGCAGAAGTCTACAGCGGGGAGCCAGTCCTTTATGCTCTCCACCTGTTCCCCTGTTCCTGCCACCTGGCCCCTCCCTGACCCCAAACCTGAGAAAGAAGTTAAAGTGGAGTTTTTGGACAATGCACCTTGTGTCCAGAATTCCTTCGCCAATCAAACCATAGCCTCAGGTGTGTCTCCTTTGGGTCAGGGCGAAGGTGCAGAACGGGAAAAGGCAGTGTTTTCTGCACCAAATCAAATGTTTTTCATGCCATCTGTGGCCTGGAACCCCTCCTTCTTCAAAAGCCCCAAGAGAGACTTAAAAGATAAGGGTGATGATTTGAGCTTCTCCAAAGAAGAGCAAAGACTTCTGGACATACCAAGCAAAGAAGGAGTGCAGTCGGAAGAGGGAAGCTGGATAGCTCCCCTTCCCTTTAAAGACAATAAGCCTGACGAAGTGAGATCAGCCTTTGACTCAAGTGATACATCTGGCACTCCACCTAGCCTTCCACACTCACAGCAGGTGCTGCTTGCCAAAACTGTTGAGAAAGAGGCTCCATGTTCCAGTGGCTGCAACCCAGATTTTCTGGGGTCCAGTGCTCATGCATTCCATTGTGATTCTGAGCAGCTTGAGGCGACAGAGGCAGTGTCCCCTGAAGCATTGCCATCCCACAAGAAGGCATTGCTTAAAGAGTCAGCTTGTCAGGATTCCATTCCTTGGGAGCTGAACACTGTGTCTGATACCAGCAATAGGCCAGATAGCAACAAGAGCATTTCCTGTGCTGAGCCAAGTCGGTGGATTCATGTTGCCGCTGAGGAGAGACCTGCAGACATCATTTCCCGAGGGGCGTCTGCTCGGAGGTTGCTGCGTTCCAGCTGGCTGTTGGGTTCCGAATGCCTCGCAGACCCAGGTTCTTCAAAGGACAACACCTTTCCAGAGCTTCCTGAGTCAACTCCAGAGAAGAAAGGTTTGACAGCACTCCAACGAGGACATCAAGGTATGAGACATTGCTTTAAAGGACCAAAGTGCTTCCTGGAACTATTGGCTTATGGGTGTCACCCAAGAAGAGTGTCCAAGTGTGGATGACCATATCAGGAAGACTCCAATCAAGACGGACACCAACTGAAAGACTGATACTCACCAAAGACTTTTCACAGACTTGGTGGTTTATTAAAGGTTTAAAGTTTATTGTATGTAATTGTATAAAGTGATTTGTTATAGTTTGTATATGCAAATTTGTTCCAAATTTGAGCGGGGAGTGTGATGTCTCGGCCTGTTTATTTCTCAGTTGGACTGTTCCATTTTACCAAGTTTAGGGGAGAGCTTAGGTTCCCCCTAGAGGCCGAGTTCGGTTGGTGCAGCCCATTCTGACTCAGAGCCAGAATGGGCTGGTTATAGAACTTCGTTTCCCATTCTTTGTTAGTCTTAGTTTATAGATAGTTGCCAGATAGTGTCTGGTCTGGCCTATCTATACCAAATTATATTATAGTTGTTTTTTACCTCAGATTCACACCTTTGTACATTGTTGTAATTCACCTTGATTATTTAGTAAACAATTGTTAAACTTAATCTTGTTTATAGAGTTTTATTTTGGGGAAATAATAGTAATTAGGGCATACCGATGGTCACTGGGAAAATAGCCAGACACATTTAGTTTTCTCATTAGATCTTCCTGGTGTGCCATCACAGCCTGCATCAATAGGAGCATAGTGTCTAGATCTAAGGAAGTAACGCTACCCCTCTATTCTGCTTTGGTTAGACCACATCTGGAATATTGTGTCCAATTCTGGGCACCACAATTCAAGAGAGATATTGACAAGCTGGAATGTGTCCAGAGGAGAATGACTGAAATGATCAAGGGTCTGGAGGACAAGCCCTATGAGGAGCGGCTTAGGGAACTGGGCATGTTTAGCCTGAAGAAGAGAAGGCTGAGAGGAGATATGATAGCCATGTATAAATATGTGAGAGGAAGCCACAGGGAGGAGGAGGGAGCAAGCTTGTTTTCTGCTTCCCTGGAGACTAGGACGCAATGGAACAATGGCTTCAAACTACAAGAGAGGAGATTCCATCTGAACATGAGGAAGAACTTCCTGACTGTGAGAGCCGTTCAGCAGTGGAACTCTCTGCCCCGGAGTGTGGTGGAGGCTCCTTCTTTGGAAGCTTTTTAAGCAGAGGCTGGATGGCCATCTGTCAGGGGTGATTTGAATGCAATATTCCTGCTTCTTGGCAGAATGGGGTTGGACTGGATGGCCCATGAGGTCTCTTCCAACTCTTTGATTCTATGATTCTGTGATTCTATGATTCTATATTACATAATCAATAAACAATTACTACAATAACCATTCACTATTCACTGTCGTTTCATCATCAAAAACATGATCCAGATTCGTCATCCATTATTCCGTTCCAATGTTCATTAACCAATCATTGCAGTAATTATTCGAACGCCTGCTCAAACAGCCAGGTCTTCACTTTCCTGCGGAATACCATTCGAGATGGTGCTAGCCTAATGTCCGTAGGAAGGGCGTTCCACAGCTGAGGAGCCACCACCGAGAAGGCCCTATCTCTCGTCCCCGCCAGCCGAGCTTGAGAAGCAGGCGGGATCGAGAGCAGGATCTCCCCGGAAGATCTCAAAGTCCTGGTGGGTTCATAGGCAGAGTTGCGGTCGGATAGGTAGCTTGGGCCCGAACCGTTTAGGGCTTTAAAGGCCAACGCCAGCACTTTGAATTCAGCCCGGTAGCAGATCGGTAGCCAGTGGAGTTGGCGCAACAGGGGGGTTGTATGCTCCCTGCGCTCCGCTCCTGTTAACATCATGGCTGCCGAGCGTTGGACTAGTTGGAGCTTCTGAGCCATCTTCAAAGGCAACCCCACGTAGACAGCGTTGTGTTACGCAGAATCAATTTGTTGCGCAGTAGCAATGTCCAACATGCCCAGAAACCCAATGCCAAAGACACAGACCAGTCAGAAGAAATAATATAGTAGAACTTTACTCTTGGTTGCAGAGTTGAAAACAAAACAGCTTGGCACACTTACATAGTCTCTGTAAGTAATACAGAATAAATCTTCTGTGTTATAAATCATAGAGCATAACAAAATAAAACATGGTTACTTCACCATAGCATAAGCTTCTTGCTTCTGCTCTCCAGCAAATCAAACTTCCAACTGCCAGCCGTCTGCACAAGCCTCAAATTGTTACATTTAAAAGGTGTGGCCTAGCTAGCATTCTGCAGCTGCAGTTAATCATTAATACCCTTGCAAGGCTTGCAAGGCTTTTCTGCAAGGCTTTCTTTAACACACACACACACTGGGCTTAAAGCAATATACCGTAATACGTTGCAGCAGTCTAAACGGGATGTAACCAGAGCGTGGACTACCGTGGCCAAGTCAGACTTCCCAAGGTATGGGCGCAGTTGGCGCACAAGCTTTAGCTGTGCAAATGCTCCCCTGGTCACTGACGAAACCTGGGGTTCCAGGCTCAGCGATGAGTCCAGGGTCACACCCAAACTGTGAACCTGCGTCTTCAGGGGGAGTGCGGCCCCATCCAGCACAGGCTGTAACCCTATGCTCTGTTCGGCCTTGCAACTGACCAGTTCTGCGGCTATCTCCGCTTCTGCGGCTCTCCCTCGCTCGCTCGCTCATTATTCACCGGGCCGAATCCTGGTTCTGTCACCAAGTCCCGGCTTGGTGAGTAGCGAGGGAGGGCGGGTGAGCAAGCAAGGGAAGGAGGGCCACAAAGGCAGTAGCAGTAGCAGAGGCAGGAGCCTGGAAGAGGTGGCCAGGCTCCTGCTTCTGCCACTGCTCTTGCTGTTCTTGCTCGCTCACTCACTCACTCTTCCTCACTTGCTCACTCACCAGGACTGGTCCCGGTGGGAGAACCAGGACTCACTCTGGTGAGAACTGAGCGAGAGGGAGTGGGTGAGCGAGCGAGTGAGAAGGGTGGCAAAGGCAGCAGTGGCTGCAGACACAGGAGCTTGGTTGCCTCTTCCAAGCTCCTGCTTCTGCTGCCACCTTCCCTCGCTCACTCACTCACCAGGACGGATTGCAGTGGCAGAATTGGGGCTTGGCTTAGTAAGTGAACGAGCAATGGAGAAAAGGGTGAGGGAGCAAATGAGGGAGGGCAGAGGGTGGCAAAGGTGGCAGTGGCGGATAATACAGAGTGTTGGATAAGTGCAAGTCGAATAACCGGCGCTCCACTATATATAGAATCCTAGAATCCTAGAATCAAAGAGTTGGAAGAGACCTCATGGGCCATCCAGTCCAACCCCATTCTGCCAAGAAGCAGGAATATTGCATTCAAATCACCCCTGACAGATGGCCATCCAGCCTCTGTTTAGAAGCTTCCAAAGAAGGAGCCTCCACCACACTCCGGGGCAGAGAGTTCCACTGCTGAACGGCTCTCACAGTCAGGAAGTTCTTCCTCATGTTCAGATGGAATCTCCTCTCTTGTAGCTTGAAGCCATTGTTCCGCGTCCTAGTCTCCAAGGAAACAGAAAACAAGCTTGCTCCCTCCTCCTCCCTGTGGCTTCCTCTCACATACTTATACATGGCTATCATATCTCCTCTCAGCCTTCTCTTCTTCAGGCTAAACATACCCAGCTCCTTAAGCCGCTCCTCATAGGGCTTGTTCTCCATACCCTTTATCATTTTAGTCGCCCTCCTCTGGACACATTCCAGCTTGTCAATATCTCTCTTGAATTGTGGTGCCCAGAATTGGACACAATATTCCAGATATTCCACCAAAGTGGAATAGAGCATGGGGAGCATTACTTCCTTAGATCTAGACACTATGCTCCTATTGATGCAGGCCAAAATCCCATTGGCTTTTTTTGCCGCCACATCACATTCCTGGCTCATGTTTAACTTGTTGTCCACGAGGACTCCAAGATCTTTTTCACACGTACTGCTCTCGAGCCAGGCATCCCCCATCCCTACTTCGCAGATTTTCACTTTTCGTGGGTGGTCCTGGAAAGTAACACCCGCGATAAGTGAGGGAACTCTGTACAATAGTTTAATTTGGCAGAAAAACACTAAGGGATGCTTACAATCAAGTCAGGAAAGTGTTGAGGTGGGATAGGTGCGTGATTTATAGTTTTCCCAATCACACCCTCCTTGGATATTCTGCACATTAGCCACCCCTACTTTTGGGAGACTCACGGTATTCGAAGCAGCAGTTCCGAAGTGTCCCGACGATCCCTCCTCGGCGGATGTCTGATGCCATGAACTGTGTAAATGGGAGCAGCTTCTGAATGACGCATCTGTGGGAAGAAAGAGAAGAGGGAGCATTGAGGTGTTGCAGAATGACACTCTTCCCTTGGAAGGGGAACCTGAAAACCCTCAACTTGCATCATTACAAAGCACAGAAAAGGTTTGGAAAAACTAACAGTTGCTGGTTGCTCAACACAAGCTCAACACAAAAACAGGAATTCTAATCCAGATTATTATTATTATTATTATTATTATTATTATTATTATTATTATTATCCTGGGAAGGAATCCCACTGGAGCATTGCAGCGCACCCAAATACCTGGGAGTCACTTTGGACCGTGCTCTGACCTACAAGAAGCACTGCCTGAACATCAAGGAAAAAGTGGGTGCTAGAAACAATATCATACGAAAGCTGACTGGCACAACCTGGGGATCACAACCAGACACAGTGAAGACATCTGCCCTTGCGCTATGCTACTCTGCTGCTGAGTATGCATGTCCAGTGTGGAACACATCTCACCACGCTAAAACAGTGGATGTGGCTCTTAATGAGACATGCCGCATTATCACAGGGTGTCTGCGACCCACACCACTGGAGAAATTACACTGCTTAGCCGGTATTGCACCACCTGATATCCGCCGGGAAGTAGCAACCAACAGTGAAAGGACCAAGGCAGAGACATCTCCAGCTCATCCCCTGTTTGGGTATCAGCCAGCACGTCAACAACTTAACTCAAGACATAGTTTTCTTAGATCTACAGAGACACTCGCTGGAACACCCCAGCAAGCGAGAATCCAAAAGTGGCAGGCCGAAACCCAGCACCTCAATCCATGGGTGATACCAAATGAGAGACTCCTTCCTGGGCACACAGAGGACTGGGCGACTTGGAAGGCGCTGAACAGACTGCGCTCTGGCACCACGAGGTGCAGAGCCAACCTCAAGAAATGGGGCCACAAAGTGGAATCCTCGGCATGCGAGTGCGGAGAAGAGCAGACCACTGACCACCTGCTGCAATGCACCCTGAGCCCTGCCACATGATGCACAAGGGAGGATCTTCTTGCGGAAACACCAGAGGCACTCCAAGGGGACAGATACTGGTCAAAGGACATTTAACCAACTACCAAATTTGCAAAATCTCTGTGTTTTTTTTTCTTTTTAATCTGTGTGTTTGTTTTGCTCTGCTAGAACTGTAATATAATGGTATGGTTGCTGATGACACGATAAATTAAATAAATATAGAGAGATACTTGCTAGATGGAGCTAGTGTTTAGCAGTTCTCCAGCTACCACTAACTAAATGAACGATTCGAGGCAGTCTGGTATAGTTGTACTTATTCCTTCTTTCTCAGAGATAAATCCGGTAGTATTCCAGACACAGGACACCCCACAATCAAAGCCCTCCCAACAGATGGCCACCCAACCTCAGTCCATACAGTTACCAGATTTTTGGTGGCCCTTCTCTGGACACATTCAGGCCTGTCCATATCCTTCTTGGGTTGTGGTTCCTAGAACTGGACATGACATTCCAAATGGGTATTCCAGATGAATTCAGCCTTGTGGCCGCTCGGACTTACCTGGAGGGGTCAAGAAGGACCTTTCGGGCTTCGGGGAGCTGGCTGAGGTTGGAGAGGAGGGGCCCCAAGTAGTGGAGTCCGGCCTGGGGGTCAGGGCTTCCGAGGGCGTCCACTAGGGCCACCAGTCCCTTCTCGTTCTCCCTCTGCAGAGCGGTCAAGAGTTGACGGGCGGCGGCTTCCTCCCTGGAGAAGTTGGAGAGGAGGACGCAAGCCTGGTCAGCCAGGGGGTTCCCAGGGTCCAGCAGGAGGCCCAAGAGGTCAGGCAGACCTTTCGCCAGGACGATGTGAGCGTCCGGTTCCGTGGCCAGGTTGATGAGGGCATGGAAGGCCTCTTTGGCCACATCCACAGAAGGGTCGGAGGTCAGGGCCAGCAGGGCCTCTACAAAGTCCGGCCGGGTGGTCAAGAGCTGCCTGCCCTCCAGAGTGACCGTCAGCCCCGCCACGCAATGGACAGCTTGGGCTCGCAGGTCCGGACGGGATTCAGGGCCAAGGAAGTCCAGCAACTCCCGGGCCTGTTGGTCATCCATGATGGTCCTGAGGTGGACGCAGAGTGGACTGGGCCTGGAAGGGGGACAAAGACAACGCAAGCCATTAGCCAGACCATTCCCTTACTTACTTAGGCGATCCCTCTTAGCCTGAGGATGATGGTCCCTTGAGTCTAGTGTCCTGGCGGTGTGTCCGTAGGTGGCTGTGGAGCCCTATTCTTGACCCGCAGTGAGGACATCGGATTCCAGACAGAAGGTGATCCCAGTCAGGGTTGGCTTGATGCACATTCCTCTTGGCACATTTCTCCTTTTTGCCCTCCATTCATGCCTCTTCGAATTCTGCAACACTGCTGGTCACAGCTGACTTCCAGTTAGAGCGCTTGGACATCGGTTTCCAGACGGAAGGCAGTCCTGGTCAGGGTTGGCTTGACGCGCCTTCCTCTTGACACATTTCTCCTTTTTGTCCTCCATTCGTGCCTCTTCGAATTCTGCAGCACTGCTGGTCACAGCTGACCTCCAGTTAGAGCGCTCGGACATTGGTTTCCAGATGGAAGGTGGTCCTGGTCAGGGTTGGCTTGATGCACATTCCTCTTGACACATTTCTCCTTTATGCCCTCCATTCATGCCTCTTTGAATTCTGTAGCACTGCTGGTCACAGCTGACCTCCAGTTAGAGCGCTCGGACATTGGTTTCCAGACGGAAGGTGGTCCTGGTCAGGGTTGGCTTGATGCACATTCCTCTTGACACATTTCTCCTTTTCGTCCTCCATTCGTGCCTCTTCAAATTCTGCAGCACTGCTGGTCACAACTGACCTCCAGTTAGAGCGCTCAAGGGCCAGGGCTTCCCAGTTCTCAGTGTCTATGCCAGAGTTCTAAAGGTTGCCTAGCCAGACCATTACACTATATAATGAATTTTGGTGCCTCTTTGAATTCTGCAGCACTGCTGGTCACAGCTGACCTCCCGTTAGAGCACTCACGGGCCAGGACTTCCCAGTTCTCGGTCTCCATGCCACAGTTTTTAAGGTTGGCTAGCCATAACATTAACAAATTTTGAAAAATGCTCTGTTCCTGGGTTGTAAGTTTTTTGAGCTATATGGCTATGTTCTAGAGGCATTCTCTCCTGACATTTCGCCTGCATCTATGGCAAGCACCCTCAGAGGTTGTGAGGTCTGTTGGAAACGAGGAAACCCAGTGATTCCAGCCTCTTATATTGAAAAGCCTGCCTGAAGAAAAAGGTATCCCCTAGCCAGCAGAGGCCAGAGTGTGGGGATTATGGGAGTTGCAGTCCAGTTACCCAGAGAGCAGCTATTCCAGGCCATCTGATCCTCAAAGTTTGGTATTTATTTATTTATCGTGTCATCAGCAACCATAACATTGTATTAAAATTCTAACAGAGCAAAACAAACACACAGATTAAAAAGAAAAAGAAAAAAACCCACAGATATTGCAAATTTGGTATTTGGTTAAATGTCCTTTGACCAGTATCTGGCCTCTTGGAGTGCCTCTGGTGTTGCCGCAAGAAGGTCCTCCATTGTGCATGTGGCCGGGCTCAGGGTGCATTGCAGCAGGTGGTCAGTGGTTTGCTCTTCTCAGCAATCGCATGTCGTGGATTCAACTTTGTGGCCCCATTTCTTAAGGTTGTCTCTGCATCTCGTGGTGCCAGAGCGCAGTCTGTTCAGCACTTTCCAAGTTGCCCCGTCTTCTGTCTGCCCAGGGGGGAGTCTCTCATTTGGTATCAGCCACTGATTGAGGTGCTGGGTTTGAGCCTGCCACTTTTGGACTCTCGCTTGCTGGGGTGTTCCAGCGAGTGTCTCTGTAGATCTTAGAAAACTATGTCTTGATTTAAGTCGTTGACATGCTGGCTGATACCCAAACAGGGGATGAGCTGGAGATGTCTCTGCCTTGGTCCTTTCACTATTGGCTGCCACTTCCCGGCGGATGTCAGGTGGTGCAATACCGACTAAGCAGTGTAATTTCTCCAGTGGTGTGGGGCGCAGACACCCCGTGATAATGCGGCATGTCTCATTAAGAGCCACATCCACTGTTTTAGCGTGGGCATGCGTACTCAGCAGCAGAGCAGCACAGCGCATGGGCAGATGTCTTCACTGTGTCTGGTTGTGATCCCCAGGTTGTGCCAGTCAGCTTTCGTATGATGTTGTTTCTAGCGCCCACTTTTTGCTTGATGTTCAGGCAGTGCTTCTTGTAGGTCAGAGCAAAGTTTGATATATCAAAGTTTAGTATATTCATACCAAATTGGAGGGGGGCCCTAAAGATCATCTAGCCCTGCCCTTTCCTGCAGGACAGGGACCCACAGACAACACCTCCCATCATCCCCTTCCATCTGATGGAGAGACTGGGCTGCTCAACCAATAGTCCTGGCCAACTGAGTTTTCAAGGGAAACAAAACACAACAACAACAATCACAATAATAGCAGGCACAGTGCTGCACTTACTCTGCTGCTCCTTTGGCGGCCTCCACGTGTTTTCCTCCTCTCACTTCCGGGTCTGGGGAGGCTCAGCCAATGGCTGCTGCGCCTTGAGGAAAGGGGCGGGACAACCCCAAGCGCCTGGATGCTCCCAGCCAATCGGAACGGCGCTTCGGAGCAGAGCTTGCTGGGGGATGTAGTTCTCCCTTCCCTTTCATGCCCTTTGCCTCTAAACTCCCCTTTAAATTCAATCTGGATTTTCCCATTGAAATATATGATATATTATAATAACATATACATAACAATAATATATTTTAATAGTTTGTAACTTGCAATTTTTTAAAAAAATACTGCTTATAGGTTGCTGTGAGTTTTCAGAGAAACAACCAGGGCCAGCTAAGCACCTCCCAACAAAGGATTCTGCTTTGGTTAGACCACATCTGGAATATTGTGTCCAATTCTGGGCACCACAATTCAAGAGAGATATTGACAAGCTGGAATGTGTCCAGAGGAGGGCGACTAAAATGATCAAGGGTCTGAAGAACAAGCCCTATGAGGAGCGGCTTAGGGAACTGGGCATGTTTAGCCTGAAGAAGAGAAGGCTGAGAGGAGATATGATGAGAGCCATGTATAAATATGTGAGAGGAAGCCACAGGGAGGAGGAGGGAGCAAGCTTGTTTTCTGCTTCCTTGGAGACTAGGACGCAATGGAACAATGGCTTCAAACTACAAGAGAGGAGATTCCATCTGAACATGAGGAAGGACTTCCTGACTGTGAGAGCCGTTCAGCAGTGGAACTCTCTGCCCCGGAGTGTGGTGGAGGCTCCTTCTTTGGAAGCTTTTAAGCAGAGGCTGGATGGCCATCTGTCAGGGGTGATTTGAATGCAATATTCCTGCTTCTTGGCAGGGGGTTGGACTGGATGGCCCATGAGGTCTCTTCCAACTCTTTGATTCTATGATTCTATTATCCCCCCCCCCCCCACCAGACAGGAAGCAGGCATGCCTTGATGCTGCAAGGCCATTCAATGCTAACCAAGGCTGCCAATCGCACCTATTGATCTACTACTCACATTTGCATGTTTTCGAACTGCTAGGTTGGCAGAAGCTGGGGCTAACAGCGGGAGCTCACCCCATTCCCTGGATTCGAAACCGCCGACCTTTCAGTCAGCAAGCTCAGCAGCTCAGCCGTTTAACCCACTGCATCACCAGTGAAGCCATGGGACCACGGGGAAAGTTCTTAGGCTACCACATGGGGATATGGACTGAAGAAACAGATCTCATGTACAAATATGTGAGAGGAAGCCACAGGGAGGAGGGAGCAAGCTTGTTTTCTGCTTCCTTGGGGACTAGGACGCAGAACTATGGCTTCAAACTACAAGAGAGGAGATTCCATCTGAACATTAGGAAGAACTTCCTGACTGTGAGAGCCGTTCAGCAGTGGAACTCTCTGCCCCGGAGTGTGGTGGAGGCTCCTTCATTGGAAGCTTTTAAGCAGAGGCTGGATGGCCATCTGTCAGGGGTGATTTGAATGCAATATTCCTGCTTCTTGGCAGAATGGGGTTGGACTGGATGGCCCATGAGGTCTCTTCCAACTCTTTGATTGTATGATTCTATGAGGGGGGTAGGGGTTCGTTCAGCAGAAAGTGAGATGGCAGTCTTAGAATTCGACAGGGAGAAAGATGGCACCGATTTGAAGCAGATTGGTTAACCCGCGGATACTGAGACAAGTTAATACATCATTCCTTTAAACTGCGGATATGGAGTCCCACATGGGGACTCCGTATCCGCAGTTTAAAGGAATGATGTATTAACTTGTATTAGTAGCATTGAATCCTTGCTGTAAGCTGGTCTGACTTCCTCTATGGAGGTGAGAAGACCGGGATATAAACATTCTAAATGTATTTATTTATCGTGTCAGGAGCAACCAGACATTTGTATTACATTTTTATCAAAAACAAACAAACAAACAGACAAAACACAAAGTTTGCAAGCTTGTTATTCTATTAAATGTCCTTTGAGCAGTATCTGGCCCCTTGGAGTGCCTCTGGTGTTGCCGCAAGGAGGTCCTCCATCGTGCATGTGGCAGGGCTCAGGGTGCATTGCAGCAGGTGGTCAGTGGTTTGCTCTTCTCCCCACTCGCATGTCAAGGATTCCACCCTGTAGCCCCATTTCTGAAGGTTGGCTCTGCATCTTGTGGTGCCAGAGTGCAGTCTGTTCAGCGCCTTCCAAGTCGCCCAGTCTTCTGTGTGCTCAGGGGGGAGTCTGATATCAGTCATGGATTGAGGTTCTGGGTTTGAGCCTGCCACTTTTGGACTCTCGCTTGCTGGGGTGTTCCAGCGAGTGTCTCTGTAGATCTTAGAAAACTATGTCTTGATTTAAGTTATTGACGTGCTGGCATAGTTCATGAAAAGGTCACTTTGCTTCATAATTTTTATACAGACATACACATATAGAATCATAGAATCATAGAATCAAAGAGTTGGAAGAGACCTCCTGGGCCATCCAGTCCAACCCCATTCTGCCAAGAAGCAGGAATATTGCATTCAAATCACCCCTGACAGATGGCCATCCAGCCTCTGCTTAAAAGCTTCCAAAGAAGGAGCCTCCACCACACTCCGGGGCAGAGAGTTCCACTGCTGAACGGCTCTCACAGTCAGGAAGTTCTTCCTCATGTTCAGATGGAATCTCCTCTCTTGTAGTTTGAAGCCATTGTTCCACGTCCTAGTCTCCAAGGAAGCAGAAAGGAAGCTTGCTCCCTCCTCCTCCCTGTGGCTTCCTCTCACATATTTATACATGGCTATCATATCTCCTCTCAGCCTTCTCTTCTTCAGGCTAAACATGCCCAGCTCCTTAAGTCGCTCCTCATAGGGCTTGTTCTCCAGACCCTTGATCATTTTAGTCGCCCTCCTCTGGACACATTCCAGCTTGTCAATATCTCTCTTGAATTGTGGTGCCCAGAATTGGACACAATATTCCAGGTGTGGTCTAACCAAAGCAGAATAGAGGGGTAGCATGACTTCCCTAGATCTAGACACTAGGCTCCTCTTGATGCAGGCCAAAATCCCATTGGCTTTTTTGCCGCCACATCACATTCCTGGCTCATGTTTAACTTGTTGTCCACGAGGACTCCAAGATCTTTTTCACACGTACTGCTCTCGAGCCAGGCATTGTCCCCCATTCTGTATCTTTGCATTTCGTTTTTTCTGCCAAAGTGGAGTATCTTGCATTTGTCACTGTTGAACTTCATTTTGTTAGTTTTGGCCAATTATCTCTCTAATCTGTCAAGATCGTTTTGAATTCTGCTCCTGTCCTCTGGACTATTGGCTATCCCTCCCAATTTGGTGTATATGATGGATGGGGGCATGGGGCATATACAGATTCATGTGGAAGAGGGGAAGGCATGCAGGGTCAAGGGAGAATTCAGTTTAGCCACCCCAAAGTCCATCAAAGTTCATGAAAGTTGGTAAAAAGTTCCAAAAAGTTTGCGAGAGTTCATAAATGTTCATAAAAGCACTGAGTAGCTGGAGTCAATTCATAAAAAAAAAATCATAAATTCAATTCATGAGTGGTCCGATTGGTCTGCCAGTTGTTGGGGGTCCCGTGGGGTGACCATAAGAGACTTCCTGGGATTGACAGGCTTCCAAGTTGGGGGAGATGTGCAGAAAAGGAAGGCAAGAGCATCGTTGTTGTGTGGATGGAGCCATAGAAAAAAACTTCTGGTCCCCACATAAGGTTTCACGCAAAGAGGTGGATTTCCGGGATGCAAGGGTCCGTTCAGCAAAAAGTAAGATAGCAGTTAGTCTTAGAATTTATTATTATTATTATTATTAACTTTATTTGTACCCCGCTAGCATCTCCCAAAGGACTCGATGCGGCTTACACGGGCCGAAGCCTCAAAACACAATACAATAGAAAACATAACACAACAATAAACAAAGCAAATCAAAACAATTAAGCAAAACGACAATGACAATACATCAAGACATTATTAAAAACTGGTTCGGCCGGCGCAATGGGGTACAGGGGTTAAAAGTGCTGAAATGACAGGAGGAACGTAGGATTAGAGGTGTGGTGTGCAGTAACATCGGTTGTGCTAAAGTGCTACTAGGACTTGGGATGGGGATTCCTAATCTGAGAAGGCACAACGGAACAGCCAAGTTTTTAAATTCCTTCTGAAAACTGCTAAGGTAGGGGCCTGTCGGAGATCTTTTGGAAGGGCATTCCAAAGTCGGGGGGCCGCCACAGAGAAAGCCCTGTCCCGTGTCCCCACCAAGCGCGCTTGCGACGTAGGTGGGATCACGAGCAGGGCCTCCCCAGATGACTGGAGCGAGCGTGTGGGTTCGTAGATGGAGATGCGGTCACGCAGGTAGGGTGGTCCCAAACCGTTCAGGGCTTTGTAGGTGAGCACCTGCACCTTGAATTGGGCTCGGAAAATAAATGGCAGCCAGTGGAGCTCCTTAAACAGAGGGGTAGACCTCTCTTGATAATGAGCCCCGGTTAGCATCCTCGCTGCTGCCCGCTGGACCAATTGAAGTTTCCAAGCCGTCTTCAAGGGCAGCCCCACGTAGAGCGCATTGCAGTAGTCCATTCTAGAGGTGACCAAGGCGTGGACCACCCCGGCCAGATCAGCCTTCGCGAGGTACGGTCGCAGCTGGCGCACAAGTCTCAGTTGTGCAAAGGCCCTCCCGGATACTGCCGACACCTGAGCCTCAAGCGTGAGTGATGAATCCAGGAGGACACCCAAACTGCGGACCTGTGGGTTCAGGGGGAGTGTAACCCCGTCCAACACAGGTTGCCACCCTATACCCCGGTCCGGTTTACGATCGACCAGGAGGACCTCTGTCTTGTCGGGATTGATCTTCAGCTTGTTCTTCCTCATCCAGATCGACACAGTGGCCAGGCACTCGTCCAGCACCCGAGAAGCCTCCTTGGAATTAGGTGGAAAGGAGTAGTAGAGTTGTGTGTCATCTGCGTAGAGCTGGCACCCAACTCCAAAACTCCGGATGACCTCTCCCAGCGGTTTCATGTAGATGTTGAAGAGCATGGGCGACAAGATAGAGCCTTGTGGGACCCCACAGGTCAAAGGCCAGGGGTCAGAGCAGGCGTCTCCCAGCTTCACCATCTGGGTCCGCCCCTCCAGGAAGGACCGGAGCCACGACAGAACCGCGCCCCCGAGGCCCATCCCAGAGAGACGACCCAGAAGGATACCATGATCGATGGTATCGAAAGCCGCTGAGATGTCCAAGAGAACCAGCAGAGTCACACTCCCCCTGTCCAGCTCTCTGCGGAGGTCATCCACCAAGGCGACCAAGGCTGTCTCGGTGCCGTGGCCAGGCCTGAAACCAGACTGTGACTGATCTAGGTAGTTGGTATCGTCTAGGAAGCTCTGGAGCTGGGAGGCAACCACCCGCTCCAGCACCCTACCCAAAAAAGGGAGGTTGGAGATTGGCCTGTAGTTACTCAGCACCTTGGAGTCAAGGGAAGCTTTTTTGAGGAGTGGACGAACCACAGCCTGTTTCAAGTTGGATGGAAAAATCCCTTGCTCCAACGATGGATTGATAATCAATACAAACCAGTCAACCAACCCCTCCCTGGCTGATTTAATGAGCCAAGATGGGCATGGGTCTAGAGATGAGGAATTTACCCAGGAAAAAGTTGGCACCGATTTGGAGTCAATCGGTCAACCCGCGAATACCGGGACCCAGCTGGTTTCCATATCCGCGGTTTGAAGGATCGCAGTTTCGACCTCCTCGGGATGCTGTAAGAGCCTTCCGGGTGAGCCAGTGGAGTTGCGCGGCAAGGGAAGAGAAGGGTTTATATTTATTGGTAGAGTCAGTAAAGGGACACAATGTCTCACTGCAGAGAGAGAAAAGTTAGAGAAAAGGATACTTTTTATGGGGGGGGGGGGCTGTTACAATGAAGCAGGGGAAAGTGAACAGGGAGGGAAAAAAAGGTTTCTTTATTGAATTTTGCTGGAGCCACAGTCCTTTTGTCATCTTGAAAGTCCATGTTTCCAGGAACTGTGGAACTCCCTGCTGCATTCAGATCAGTTTGAAGGTGGGGGTCTCTTTCTCTTCTCCTTTCCTTGCTCCCTCCTCCCCGTGGCTTCCTCTCACAGATTTATACATGGCTATCATATCTCCTCTCACCCTTCTCTTCTTCAGGCTAAACATGCCCAGCTCCTTAAGCCGCTCCTCATAGGGCTTGTTCTCCAGACCCTTGATCATTTTAGTCGCCCTCCTCTGGACACATTCCAGCTTGTCAATATCTCTCTTGAATTGTGGTGCCCAGAATTGGACACCATATTCCAGGTAAAGTGGTCTAACCAAGGCAGAATAGAGCATGGGGAGCATGACTTCCTTGGACCTAGACACTATGCGCCTCTTGATGCAGGCCAAAATCCCATTCGCTTTTTTCGCCACCACATCACATTCCTGGCTCATGTTTAACTTGCTGCCCATGAGGACTCCAAGATCTTTTTCACACGTACTGCTCTCGAGCCAGGCCTCATCGCCCCCCATTCTGTCCATGTTTCCAGGAACTGTGGAACTCCCTGCTGCATTCAGATCAGTTTGAAGGCGGGGGTCTCTGAGTTCGACCACAATATGATGGGGATGTGTGGCTGATGCCTTCCCAAACCAACCGAATTCCAATGGCACTGGGACCCAGCAGAATGCCACACTCTCTGAGTTTCTGTTTCCCTGAAAAATCACTTTCTTTTCTTGGGAAACAGAAACTCAGAGGCTGTGGCTGTCAGAGGATGAGCTGTCTGTGGCTGGCGAGGGAGATGCTCAGGCAAGCCTTGCCATCATTGGATTCCCTGCCGGCGGAGACTGAGCAAGGAGGGGGCTTCGAGCTGCCCACTGCAGACCCCCCCCCCCAGGGAAGCCCCTCCAGCTTTAAGGTATTTGGGTTTTATTTATTTATTCGCAACCAGTCCATTATACAGGGTTAGTCAAAATGCATAGGCCAATAAGCCATTCAATTGAATGGCTTATTGGCCTATGCATTTTGACTAACCCTGTATTACATTTCTAACAGAACAAAGCAAACAAACAGACAAAATACAAAATTTGCAAGCTTGGTAGTTGATTAGATGTCCTTTGAGCAGTATCTGGCCCCTTGGAGTGCCTCTGGTGTTGCTGCAAGAAGGTCTTCCATTGTGTATGTAACTGGGCTCAGGTTGCATTGCAGCAGGTGGTCAGTGGTTTGCTCTTCCCCGCACTCGCATGTCGTGGATTCCACTTTGTGCCCCATTTCTTGAGGTTGGCTCTGCATCTCGTGGTGCCAGAGCGCAGTCTGTTCAGCGCCTTCCAAGTCGCCCAGTCCTCTGTGTGCCCAGGGGGGAGTCTCTCATTTGGTATCAGCCATTGATTGAGCCTGCCACTTTTGGACTCTTGCTTGCTGAGGTGTGTCCAGCGAGTGTCTCTGTAGATCTTAGAAAACTATTTCTAGATTTAAGTCGTTGACGTGCTGGCTGATACCCAAACAAGGGATGGGCTGGAGATGTCTCTGCCTTGGTCCTTTCACTATTGGCTGCTACTTCCTTGCGGATGTCAGGTGGTGCAATACCGGCTAAGCAGTGTAATTTCTCTTCCGCCTTCCTCTTTCTCTTCTCCCTCACTCTTTCTTTTCCCTTTCGTCTTTCTCTTCTCCCTCTTTCTTTTCTTCCTTCCTCTTTCCTTCTCTTCTCCCTTCCTCTTTCTCTTCTACCTTCCTCTTTTCTCTTCTCCCTCTTTCTCTTCTCCTTCCCTCTTTCTCTTCTCCCTTCTTCTTTCTCTCTTCTCCCTTCCTCTTTCTCTTCTTCTTCCCTCCCTCTTTCTCTTCTCCCTCCCTCTTTCTCTTCCCCTTCCTCTTTCTCTTCTCCCTCTTTCTCTTCCTTCCTTTTTCTTTCTCTTCTCCCATCCTCTTTCTTTCTCTTCTCCCTTCCTCTTTCTCTTCTTCCTTCCCCTTTCTTTCTCTTTTCCCTTCCTCTTTCTCTTCTTCCTCCATCTTTCTCTCTTCTCCCTTCCTCTTTCTCTTCCCCCTTCCTCTTTCTCTTCACCCTCTTTCTCTTCTTCCTTCCTCTTTATCTTCTCCCTTCCTCTTTCTCTTCTTCCTTCCCCTTTCTTTCTCTTTTCCCTTCCTCTTTCTCTTCTTCCTCCATCTTTCTCTCTTCTTCCTCTTTCTCTTCTCCCTCCCTCTTTCTCTTCCCCTTCCTCTTTCTCTTCTCCCTCTTTCTCTTCCTTCCTCTTTCTCTCTCTTCTCCCTTCCCCTTTCTTTCTCTTTTCCCTTCCTCTTTCTCTCCTTCCTCCATCTTTCTCTCTTCTTCCTCTTTCTCTTCTCCCTCCCTCTTTCTCTTCTTCCTTCCCCTTTCTTTCTCTTTTCCCTTCCTCTTTCTCTTCTTCCTCCATCTTTCTCTCTTCTTCCTCTTTCTCTTCTCCCTCCCTCTTTCTCTTCTTCCTCCATCTTTCTCTCTTCTTTCTTCCTCTTTCTCTTCTCCCTTCCTCTTTCTCTCTTCTCCCTTCCTTTTCTCTTCCCCTTCCTCTTTCTCTTCTCCCTTCCTCTTTCTCTTCTCCCTCTTTTTCTTCCCCCTTCCTCTTTCTCTTCTCCCTCCCTCTTTCTCTTCTTCCTTCCCCTTTCTTTCTCTTTTCCCTTCCTCTTTCTCTTCTTCCTCCATCTTTCTCTCTTCTTCCTCTTTCTCTTCTCCCTCCCTCTTTCTCTTCTTCCTCCATCTTTCTCTCTTCTTTCTTCCTCTTTCTCTTCTCCCTTCCTCTTTCTCTCTTCTCCCTTCCTTTTCTCTTCCCCTTCCTCTTTCTCTTCTCCCTTCCTCTTTCTCTTCTCCCTCTTTTTCTTCCCCCTTCCTCTTTCTCTTCTTCCTTCCTCTTTCTTTTTCTTCCGCCTTCCTCTTCTTCCTTCCTCTTTCTCTTCTCCCTTCCTCTTTCTCTTCTTCCTTCCCCTTTCTTTCTCTTTTCCCTTCCTCTTTCTCTTCTTCCTCCATCTTTCTCTCTTCTTCCTCTTTCTCTTCTCCCTCCCTCTTTCTCTTCTCCCATCCTCTTTCTCTCTTCTCCCTCTCTCTTTCTCTT
The DNA here is from genome assembly GCF_037176765.1 of Anolis sagrei. Lineage (NCBI taxonomy): Eukaryota > Metazoa > Chordata > Lepidosauria > Squamata > Anolidae > Anolis > Anolis sagrei. Next base: position 2,327,870 of record NC_090024.1, on the reverse strand, counting down.
CCCCTTCCTCTTTCTCTTCTCCCTCTTTCTCTTCCTTCCTCTCTCTTCTCCCTTCCCCTTTCTTTCTCTTTTCCCTTCCTCTTTCTCTTCTTCCTCCATCTTTCTCTCTTCTTCCTCTTTCTCTTCTCCCTCCCTCTTTCTCTTCTTCCTCCATCTTTCTCTCTTCTTTCTTCCTCTTTCTCTTCCTTCCTCTTTCTCTCTCTTCTCCCTTCCCCTTTCTTTCTCTTCTTCCTTCCTCTTTTTCTCCCTTCCTCTTTCTCTTCTTCCTTTCCCTTTCTTTCTCTTTTCCCTTCCTCTTTCTCTTCTTCCTCCATCTTTCTCTCTTCTTCCTCTTTCTCTTCTCCCTTCCTCTTTCTCTCTTCTCCCTCCCTCTTTCTCTTCCCCTTCCTCTTCTCCCTCTTTCTCTTCTTTCCTCTTTCGCTCTCTTCTCTCTTCTCCCTTCCCCTTTCTTTCTCTTTTCCCTTCCTCTTTCTCTTCTTCCTCCATCTTTCTCTCTTCTTCCTCTTTCTCTTCTCCCTCCCTCTTTCTCTTCTTCCTCCATCTTTCTCTCTTCTTTCTTCCTCTTTCTCTTCTCCCTTCCTCTTTCTCTCTTCTCCCTTCCTTTTCTCTTCCCCCTTCCTCTTTCTCTTCTCCCTCTTTCTCTTCTTCCTTCCTCTTTTTCTCCCTTCCTCTTTCTCTTCTTCCTTCCCCTTTCTTTCTCTTTTCCCTTCCTCTTTCTCTTCTTCCTCCATCTTTCTCTCTTCTTCCTCTTTCTCTTCTCCCTCCCTCTTTCTCTTCTTCCTCCATCTTTCTCTCTTCTTTCTTCCTCTTTCACTTCTCCCTTCCTCTTTCTCTCTTCTCCCTTCCTTTTCTCTTCCCCTTCCTCTTTCTCTTCTCCCTTCCTCTTTCTCTTCTCCCTCTTTTTCTTCTTACTTCCTCTTTTTCTCTCTTCCTCTTTCTCTTCTTCCTTCCCCTTTCTTTCTCTTTTCCCTTCCTCTTTCTCTTCTTCCTCCATCTTTCTCTCCTCTTCCTCTTTCTCTTCTCCCTCCCTCTTTCTCTTCTCCCTCTTTCTCTTCTTCCTTCTTCTTTCTTTCTCTTCCACCCTCCTCTTTCTCTTCCCCCTTCCTCTTTCTCTTCTTCCTTCCTCTTTCTTTTTCTTCCGCCTTCCTCTTCTTCCTTCCTCTTTCTCTTCTCTCTTCCTCTTTCTCTTATTCCTTTCTCTTTTTTTCTCTTCTCCCTCCCTGTTTTTCAGAGGGTTATTCCTGCTCTGGAGTGCAACACTAGAAGTAATTTGTAAGTTGGGTGTTTGTAGCTCAGAAACTCCCTGTAATGAGTGCAAATATCAATGAGTATCCCTGGTGGTGCAGCGGGTTAAACCACTGAGCTGCTGAACTTGCTGACCAAAAGGTCAGTGGTTCAAATGTAAGGAGCAGGGTGAGCTCCTGCTGTTATCCCCAGCTCCTGCCAACCTAGCAATTCAAAAACATGCAAATGTGAGTAGATCAATAGGTGGGATGGTAACACCACTCAGTGCAGTCATGCCCATGGCCACATGACCTTGGATGTGTCTATGGACAATGCTGGCTCTTCGGCTTAGAAATGGAGATGAGCAACAGAATCCCAGAATCGGACACGGCTGGACTTAATGTCAGGGGAAAACTTTTACCTTTACCTATTGTGACGATGTGTAAATTTTATTCCTTTGGTTATGTGTAGTTTGGACAGTGGTTTAGGGATGGTAAGTATGGGAGATTATGTTTTGTTGGAGAGGCTTGGCAGCTGGTGGGCAGCTGTTTTGAAAAAGAGTCAGTCAGTATGCCAGCGAGCTACTGAGTGGACTGAATCTTTTGGTGGAGATTCAGGGAATGTGTCTGTAGCCAGTGTGCTATAGGGAAATACTGAATCTCTTGGTGGAGATTCAATTGGTGACCAAGTGGTTGCAGAGAAGGACCCAGTACAGGGGGTTGTTGATTCTGAATTAAGAAACAAGGTTTGGCTGGGTTTAAGCCTGTTGTGCCAGCTGTGAAACCTTATGAAGTGTTTGCCTGAGTTTACTCATGAAACCTTTCCAATGTATCCATCAAGATTGGTGCCTCTTTTGAAGAACAGTTATACATTGTTATACTCCTGTTAAAATAAATTTGTTACTGTTTTCCTCAAGCCTTGCCTGATACAGTTGCTCCTAAGTTGAACAGCCTGCAATAATAAAGTCAAGCCAAGAAAGTAAACGCTACGCTATCAAGTGAATAAAGCCTTCTGTAATTAACAGTCCCTTTATAAAATAGCTCCTAGGCTGATATTGATCGTTGCCCGGCTTCCCTCATAGATTAGGTGGCAGTGGGTGTTTTACCACTTGCACCTTCACAATTGGTGGCATTCGGTGGCATTAATACGGTCATCGTTACAATTGGTGGCAGCAGTTTAACAACTCCTTCACACCTATCAATGGATACAAGTATTAATGGGTTTCCTTGTCTCTTTTTTCCAGGCTTCGGGGCTGACCCCATTAGAGGATGCCGGGCCCCCAAAAGCGGGGCTGGAGCCATTTCCCATCCAGAGGGTCCCGCTCTCCGCCATGCAAAGCCCGCAGGCTGTCCCCTGGTCCTCCCAGGCGGCCGGAGAGTCCGCCAGACGTCATGATGGCTTTGATGCGACTTTCCGACCGCGGCCACAGGGAGCAGCTGCTGTCCTTCTTCCAGACCCACGAGGACGATCTGTCCCGAATGCTGGATGGCCCCGGCCTCGGCCCCAGGGATGTCCATACTCTGCTGCGGGTGGTCAAGCATGTGCTGGAGGGGCCACCGGGAGCCCAGGATGTCCGTCCAGTGCTGGATCTGGTCCTGAGGCCAGCCTTCGTGTTCCGGAGCCTACTGGGCTTCATCGCCAGCCTGGAAGCCTTCCGCTGTCCGGACGGAGAGGTCTCACGGGAGGTCATGGCGGACACGGTGGCCGCCCTCCACCACTTATTAGAAGCTGCCCCTGAAAAGGCACAGACTTTGCTCTGCTACCCGGTGGACCTACTCTGCGCCACGGTCCAGAGGCTCCAGAGCCGCGGCCTCCTCTTTGCCTGGGTCACCCAGAAGCAGCTCAGGGATACTAAGGGGCTGTTGGACGCCGCCTTCCAAGGGTCAAGTGGGCCCAGAGGAGCTGGCCTTGAGTCTCTGGCCAACCGGGATGACTTCCGCCTCATCCCGGTCTTCCCCACACCGGAGGATATATTCCTGGAGCCCACCGCGACGCTGAAGCCCAACCTCGTGACTGGCAGGTGAGGCCCGGCTTGGAAACAGTCCATGGGAAAGGGGTTTAGGAGTCTTACCACTTTATCACATTCATTAAGTGCTACTGGGCCACCCACTTAAGAAACAGGAACCTATGGTGTTCATCACATGGCGTAGGTTTCAAGTGTAGCGATAGCTTGGTGTTTAAAATGGGTTGCAAAGAGTTAGTTGGCAAGTAGTTGGTAAGTGACTTTTTTTGCAAATTATCTGGATAGATGGGTTGTAGGCTTGGGCAATCCATGGTTCTAAATGGTTCTAAAGTACTTACAAAACTAAAGTTCTGGTGGTGAAAATTTCAGAACTCTAACAAAACTTTCAAAATTTAATTACTATTTCATTATTGGTGATTTTAATGACAGAACCGATTAGGAACTGCCATTTGTTATGAATTTTTGAGAGTTTTGTTAGAGTTCTGAAATTTTCACCACCAGAACTTTAGTTTTGTAAGTACTTTAGAACCATTTAGAACCATGGATTGCTCAAGCCTAATGGGTTGGTGTAGGTTTTTCGGGCTGCCTGGCCATGTCCTAGAAGCATTCTCTCCTGACGTTTCACCTGCATCTATGGCAGGCATCCTCAGAGGTTGTGAGGTCTAGGAAACTAGGAAATTCGGGTTTATATATCCATGGAAGGTCCAGGGTGGGAGAAAGAACACTTGTCTGTAGGAGCTAGGTGACATTTATAACCAAGGAACAAAAGCCATAGTGTAGAAATCATCAAAACACCCCGACAGATAGCCATCCAGCCTCTGAATAATGATAATAAGGAAAACACGTTCCTAAATTTGAAAGTGTTATTTCCTGTTTAGTTGTGTAGTCCTTACTTTGAAAGTAGTTGTGCTCCAGAAACTTTGTTGTTCTGCCCACAAGCTATGTTAAATTAGTGGAGACGCTACGAGATAATTCAATCATTGGGAAACGAGAGTGAAATGTGAATTTGAAAGGAGTTGCTATACTCCAGAATCTTTGTTTTGGTGCCACAAACTATGTTGAATGGGTTGAGATTTTATGATGAGATATTCATTGAAAAACAATAGCAAATTGTGCTCCGGGATATCCGGGATATCCCTCTTGAAAAAACAATGTTTTTATTTGGAGAGTTTAAACCATTGATGTTATTTGAGTATATTTTATGTGGTCTCCACCTTTGAGGCTCCCTTCTAATTCTGTGGTTTTGTGGCTCCAGGTACAAGAGTGACCGGTCCTACCTGGACACTCACTTCCGGCTCTTGCGGGAGGACCTGGTCAAGCCCTTGCGGGACGGTATCTCCTCACGCTTCACCCTCCGCAGCCTCTTTTCCAACTCACAGAAGCCGCCCAGTGAGCTGCGCCTCTACCGCAATGTCCAGCTGTCCAGCGTGGGCTACTCCCCAGTTGGTGTGACCTTCCTGGCCACCTTTAAGGGCAAGTCAGGCTCGGCAGCCACTAAGTCCCTGCTGAGCGGTTCCTTGGTGTGCCTGCTCTCCGAAGACGATGACGGCCAGGTATTTCATGAATACTTTTTAAACCTTAAGATTGTTTTTTAATCTGGTTTCAATGGGACAGAGTATTATTATTATTATTATTATTATTATTATTATTACTATTAACTTTATTTGTACTCCGCTAGCATCTCCCAAAGGACTCGATGCGGCTTACAAAGGCCAAGGCCAACAATAAAACAGCAATAAAACAATTACATATAAACCAAAGCAAATCAAAAAACATAAAGCAATAACCGTAAACAATAAAACAACACACCGTGATACAATAAAACTAGGCCGGGCAAATGTAATGGGTACGATAAGACAGAGGTCCTCCTGGTCGATCGTAAGCCGGATCGGGGTATAGGGTGGTCACCTGTGTTGGACGGGGTTACACTCCCCCTGAAGCCTCAGGTCCGCAGTTTGGGTGTCCTCTTGGATTCTTCGCTTACACTTGAGGCTCAGGTGTCGGCGGTATCCGGGAGGGCTTTCGCGCAACTGAGACTCGTGCGCCAACTGCGACCATACCTCGTGAAGGCTGACCTGGCCGGGGTGGTCCACGCCTTGGTCACCTCTAGAATGGATTACTGCAATGCGCTCTACGTGGGGCTACCCTTGAAGACGGCTCGGAAACTGCAACTGGTTCAGCGTGCAGCAGCCAGGATGCTAACTGGAGCTCATTATCAAGAGAGGTCTACCCCTCTGTTTAAGGAGCTCCACTGGCTGCCATTCATCTTCCGAGCCCAATTCAAGGTGCAGGTGCTCACCTATAAAGCCCTAAACGGTTTGGGACCACCCTACCTGCGTGACCGTATCTCCATCTACGAACCCACACGCTCGCTTCGATCATCTGGGGAGGCCCTGCTCGTGATCCCACCCACGTCGCAAGCGCGCTTGGTGGGGACACGGGACAGGGCCTTCTCCGTGGCGGCCCCCCGACTCTGGAACGCCCTTCCAAAAGATCTCCGACAGGCCCCCACACTAGCAGTTTTCAGAAGAAATTTGAAAACTTGGCTGTTCCGTTGTGCCTTCCCGGATTAGGAATCCCCATCCCATGTCCTAATAGCACTTTAGCACAATTAACATTGCTGCACACCGTACTTTAATTCCTACGCCCCTCCTATCATGTCAGCACTTTTAACCTTGTACCCCTCTCGCCGGCCGAACCAGTTTTAATATGTCTTGATGTATTGTTATTGCTGTCTTGCTAATTTCTGATTTTGATTTGCTTTGATTTGATTTGCTTTGTTATTATTATTTGTTATGTTCTGTATTGTATTGTGTTTTGAGGCTTCGGCCTGTGTAAGCCGCATCGAGTCCTTCGGGAGATGCTCGCGGGGTACAAATAAAGTTAATAATAATAATAATAATAATAATACAGATTAAAAAGTGCTGAGTGTGCTGAGTGATATATAAGGATTTTTGGATAGGTGCAATGTGCGGACAATCTTAATTTCTAATAAAGTGCTTTGGGATTTTCTTGCTAAGATTTTCCTATTCTGGAAAGGCACACTGGAATAGCGAGGTCTTCAAGCTCTTCCTAAAGACTGCCAACGTAGGGGCTTGTCTGATGTCCTTGGGGAGGGGGTTCCAGAGTTGGGGGGCTACCACAGAGAAGGCCCTGTCCCTCATCCCCACCAGCCGCGCTTGTGACGCAAGTGGGATCGTGAGCAGGGCCTCTCCAGATGAACGAAGAGAGCGTGCGGGTTCATAGATGGAGATGCGGTCATGCAGGTAGGCAGGTCCCAAACCGTTAAGGGCTTTGTAGGTGAGCACCTGCATCTTGAATTGGGACCAGAAAATGAACAGCAGCCAGTGGAGCTCCTTGAACAGGAAGGTTGACCTCTCTCTGTGCCTGGTTGTTTCCTCTCTGCTGTTTTGCTGTTGTAATTTTAGAGTTTTTAATACTGGGAGCCAGATTTTGTTCATTTTCATGGTTTCCTCCTTTCTGTTGAAATTGCCCACCTGCTTGTGGATTTCAATGGCTTCTCTGTGTAGTCTGACATGGTGGTTGTTGGAGTGGTCCAGCATTTTTGTGTTCTCACAGCATATTATTTGAGAACACAAAAATGCTGGACCACTCTCACAACCACCATGTCAGACTACACAGAGAAGCCATTGAAATCCACAAGAAGCATGTGGACAATTTCAACAGAAAGGAGGAAACCAGGAAAATGAACAAAATCTGGCTACCAGTATTAAAAAAAACTCTAAAATTACAACAGCAAAACAGCAGAGAGGAAACAAACAGGCACATCTTAACACCTCTCAACAAAAGATTTTCCCAGGCTCAGCCAGGCCTTCAAATGCTAATGAAGGTGATCAGCTAAAACATTCACACCTAGCTCCAGCAGAGAAGAGCTCTGTGCCCCACCCCAGCCATTTCACAGATATATAAACCCATTGTCCTAATTCCAACAGACCTCACAACCTCTGAGGATGCTTGCCATAGATGCAGGCGAAACGTCAGGAGGAATGGCTCTGGAACATGGCCATATAGCCCGAAAAAACCCACAAGAACTGAGTCATACTATTTTATTCATTCAGCTGCTTTGAGTCTCCTTCAGGAGAGATAAATTGGGGTATTATTATTATTATTATATGCTCTCCAACAGTCACTCATAATCCATACATTCAGCATTCAAACTCACCATCCTTCTTCATTCAGGCTTCTAGCTAGATCCCAATTAATACCATTTTATTTATTCAGCCACTTTGAGTCTCCTTCGGGAGAGATAAATTGGGTAATGTGCTGTCACACGCTGGGCCTGTGCATAAGACTGTAGACAGGACATAAATTCCGTGTGCCTAACGGGATGCCTGGGCTGCCTCAGATTAAAGACCCTTGGATTTCCTTAAAACAGAGTCTTTAGATTGCTTAAAGGTTCAACAAAGTTCTTCATTATTGATGAAAACAAAGCTTTTAAAGCTTTCTTAACAGTCTATTGGCTCTCTCTCAATCTTGTCCACAGGGAACAGGCACTATCATCATAACTGTATACTAACTAATGGGGAAATCCTTAACTTCTAATCTGGGCAGTCTGTCTTTGCCTCTGTTGGAGTGGAGCCCCTGCACCCGGTACCAACTGTGTCTAGCTTCCGCAAGTGACCCTTACCAAGCAGAGCTTTGTAGACTTCCAAGGGAAAAGGAGTTCAGGTTTATTTATTTATTATTTATTTGGGGTTCTTCTACCCCGCCCTTCTCACCCCGAAGGGGACTCAGGGCGGCTTACAGTAGCAAGGCACAATTTGATGCCTGCATCATAAAACAAGTGTACACAAAATTACATCAAATCACTTAACAGCAATTCATACATAAATTCATACATTATTCCCATAAAACCAATAAAATCAATAAAAACCCCATACAAACCCAATTTCTCCTTTTACATGGTCAGCATTTGCTCATTCATAGTTCTAGTTTCCTGTTCCACTTCATCAATCCTGCTGGTCTTACTCGCCTGAATGTCTGCTTTAATTGCTGGGGTGCCCAAAGGCCTGGTCCCACAACCACGTCTTCACCCTCCTCCTAAAGGCGAGGAGGGATGATGCTGCCCTGATTTCCCCGGGGAGTGAGTTCCACAGGTGAGGAGCCACCACTGAGAAAGCCCTGCTCCTCGTCCCCACCAGCCTCACTTGTGAGAGTGGTGGGGTCGAGAGCAGGGCCCCCCCAGATGATCTCAAGGTCCGGGGTGGGACGTAGAGGGAGATACGTTCAGACAGATACGCTGGACCGGAACCGTACAGGGTTTTGTAGGTCAAAACCAGCACCTTGAATTGTGCTCGGAACTGAATCGGCAGCCAGTGGAGCTGGCATAACAGGGGGGTGGTATGCTCCCTGTATGACGCTCCAGTGAGCAATCTGGCTGCCGCTCGTTGGACTAGTTGAAGTTTCCGAACAGTCTTCAAGGGCAACCCCACGTAGAGAGCGTTGCAGTAGTCTATTCGGGATGTGACAAGAGCGTGGACCACTGTCGCCAGATCAGACTTCCTGAGGTACGGGCGCAACTGGTGCACAAGTTTTAATTGCGCAAAAGCTCTCCCGGCCACCGCTGAGACCTGGGGTTCCAGGCTCAGCGATGAGTCCAGGATCACTCCCAAGCTGCGAACCTGAGTCTTCAGGGGGAGTGGAACCCCGTCCAGCACAGGCTGTAACCCTATACCCTGTTCGGCCTTACGACTGACCAGTAGGACCTCTGTCTTGTCTGGATTCAATTTCAATTTGTTAGCTCTCATCCAGTCCGACACAGCAGCCAGACACCGATTCAAGGTCTGGACAGCCTCCTTGGTGACAGGTGAGAAGGAGTGACAGATCTGGACATCATCTGCGTAGAGATAACATCTCAGTCCGAAACTCCGAATGATCTCGCCCAGCGGCTTCATGTAGATGTTAAATTCATGTAGATGTTAAATAAAAAAGGTTTCGGTGATGGCTGGCTGAAGTCCTTCAGCGAAGGAGCTGTAAGGCTGTATAATCCAAGCTGTGGGCTGTATATCTCCCCGGCCAAGCCGTAGAAGACGAAGCTTTCTACAGGAGCTCTTGGTATTATGTCCTGCATGGAAAGCTTCTCTGTGTGGACTGAACTCAAAATGGCTCCTATTCCCTCTAAAACCCAAAAAGGGGGCGGGACCAGGGAACCTAACTATAATTGACAGGTGGTTTGCCCTATGATTGCAGCCAAAAGAAGCCACCTATCTGCAGAGTCCCTGAAACTTAGGACTATAACAAACATTAAATGCAAAGCAAAAATTGGTGCGGTTGTACCTGCACAGGTAATAATAATAATAATAATAATAATAATAATAATAATAATAAAGTGCTTCCATCACAGGTGCTCTTTGGGACAGTGGCCGGATCCCGCCACCACGAAGGGGCCGTGTGGCTGGACATCAAGCAGAGTCACACCAGGCTCCTGCGGCTCCTGGGCCGAGCCACCTTCACCATGGCCGAGTCGCCCGCTTTCTTCGAGTCCTACCGGCACGTTCTGGAGGGCCTGAAGGAGATGGAGGCTGAGCCGGTGCCCTTCCGGAAGTACCTGGTTAAGTGCCGACGGGAGGTCTCCCCACCGGCCTACCTGCAAGAGGAGGAGAAGGAAGGGGCAGGGCTGGTGACCTTTGACCTCAGTGCCCTGCATCCCCCCAAGGACAAACCCACTTCCACCAAGGATCTTGCAAAAGTTGGCTCCCCATCATCTCCTGAGGCCAGTGTGGACCATCCCAAGGTAGGTGCATGGGAGACCCCCAGAGGGCTGGTTCAAATCCTTCCGATTGTTGAATGTCTACAGGCAGCAAAAGAAACACCACAGATGGGATTGACCCTGTTGTGGCTGAGCTAGTTTCTGACAATGAGGATGATGGGATTCAGATTCCTGTTGGGTTTCAGCTTCCTGGTTCTTTGTCTGTGCCTCAAATCTCTGAGCCTGCTTCCGAGGCTCTCGCAGACAGTGCAGTGTCAACACAGCTGTTTTCATCAGAAAGGAATTTTTATGAAGGGAATGTTGCGCTGAGTCAATTTGTTGCGCAGTAGCAATGTCCAACATGCCCAGAAACCCAATGCCAAAGACACAGACCAGTCAGAAGAAATAAAATAGTAGAACTTTACTCTTGGTTACAGAGTTGAAAATAAACAGCTTTGCACACTTACATTGTCTCTGTAAGTAATACTGAATAAATCTTCTGTGTTACAAATTATAGAGCATAACAAAAGTACATGGTTACTTCACCACAACATAAACTTCTTGCATCTGCCCTTCAGCAAGTCAAACACCCAACTGCTGCCTAACTACTTGCAAAAACTTTAAACTATAACATTCAAGAGGCGTGGCCCAGCCATGCTGAGCTGGGCTAGTTAACTGCAGCTGCAGTTAACCATCAATACTTTGCAAGGATTTCTGCAAGGCTTTCTTTAACACACACACACTGGACTTAAAGCAATATACCGTAATAGGGAATAGCGATCAGGTGCCTTCCTACGATGATACCAAAAGTGTAGATAAGGATTTGACCCGAGAAACTTGCCTTGATCTCCGGGTCAGGCGGAGTTCGCGTCTAGCAAGCAGACGGGAGGCTAGCTCGGTGCGAGGTCATCGCAATGCTTTTATCATAGAATCATAGAATCATAGAATCAAAGAGTTGGAAGAGACCTCATGGGCCATCCAGTCCAACCCTATTCTGCCAAGAAGCAGGAATATTGCATTCAAATCACCCCTGACAGATGGCCATCCAGCCTCTGTTTAAAAGATTCCAAAGAAGGAGCCTCCACCACACTCCGGGGCAGAGAGTTCCACTGCTGAACGGCTCTCACAGTCAGGAAGTTCTTCCTCATGTTCAGATGGAATCTCCTCTCTCGTAGTTTGAAGCCATCGCTCCATTGCGTCCAAGTCTCCGGGGCAGCAGAAAGGAAGCTTGCTCCCTCCTCCTCCCTGTGGCTTCCTCTCACATATTTATACATGGATATCATATCTCTTCTCAGCCTTCTCTTCTTCAGGCTAAACATGCCCAGCTCCTTAAGCCGCTCCTCATAGGGTTTGTTCTCCAGACCCTTTATCATTTGAGTCGCTCTCCTCTGGACACATTCCAGTTTGTCAATATCTCTCTTGAATTGTGGTGCCCAGAATTGGACACAATATTCCAGATGTGGTCTAACCAAAGCGGAATAGAGCATGGGGAGCATTACTTCCCTAGATCTAGACACTATTCTCCTATTGATGCAGGCCAATATCCCATTGATTTTTTTTGCCACCACATCACATTGTTGGCTCATGTTTAACTTCTTGTCCATGAGGACTCCAAGATCCTTTTCACACGTACTGCTCTCAAGCCAGGCATCGTCCCCCATTCTGTATCTTTGCATTTCGTTTTTCCTGCCAAAGTGGAGTATCTTGCATTTGTCACTGTTGAACTTTATGATGCTGAGAGCCTAATGTTTTGATGTTAGAAAGGTATTTAGGCCTCCTGGAAACTCTGTGAAAGCGTCAGTTCAACGTAGCTTACTAGCCTGAAAGCTTCATGGAATAACCTTAGCCTGGAAAGCATTCGCTTGGGATTTCTTGCATTGTGATTCTTGGGGCAAATGTTTCATTGCTTGCACCTGGGACTCTGGTTTGAACTTCGCCAATAGGATTACGTCTCCTGCTTTTACCTGAATATCTTTGGAATTGTATTCTGCATTTAACCTTAATCTCTGGGACTTTGCAATGCTTATTCTTTATTTTGATTTGGATTTTTTCCTCAATAAACTGTAAAACTACAGCTCTTGTGTGGTGGTGTTTGGAAGCACTTAGTTACTTACTTACTTACTTAGGCGATCCCTCGTTGGACGAGTAAGATGGTCTTCCATTATGGATTTCCCTGTGGGTCCGTATCCAAAGCTAGCTAGCTAGCTAGCTAGATCGAACTATATGTATTTGGCTGGAGGGAGAGAGAGAGATACATAGATACATAGGGCTATATGTATTTGGCTGGAGAGATAGAGCTATATATATATATGGCTGGAGAGAAAGAGAGAAATACATAGAGCTCATCTCTAGATTCTGACTGGAATATAAAAGGATTTTGGGGCACCGAGCCTCAACATTTTTGGCCATGAACAGGATCTCAGTTCAGCGTACTAGCTCTTCCAGCAATTCTAGATGTTTTCAGCTATTTAAATTGCTTGACCCAATTAGCAGGCAAGTGCCTAATGGAGCGTTTGTGTTTGCAGGCAGAGGGGTTGCTGTTGGGCCTGTCGTCCGTGAGCCCCCTTTGCCCCCAGCTGTGGAGGCCGGAGACCTTTCCCCACCTGGACGAGAGCCAGGTCAATGCTGTCCGGACAGCCCTCGGCTCCGAGTTTGTGCTGATCCAGGGCCCACCTGGGACAGGTAAGTGGGGGGGGGGGGTTCCAATGTGGGCCTTCTCTGGGAGCGTCTGCACTGCAGAATGAGTTCAGTTTGGCACTGCTTTCATTGCTATGGAGTGCAGGGGTTTTCAGTTCGGGTGAGCCCCCAGCATGCCCTCCCTTTTTGCTTGCATATGCTGCATCCTTTCAGGATGTGTGGGTCATTCCACATCTGATTCCAATTTCTGGTTCCCTTCTATCCAGGGAAAACATTCATTGGACTGAAGATTCTGCAGATTTTGCTGGACAACGAGAGTCTCTGGAACAAGGCAAACACTCCCTGCCTGGTGGTCTGCTACACCAACCACGCGCTGGACCAGTTCCTGGAAGGTATTTTCTGCAGGGCCATTTGTACTGGCAGAGGCCAGTTTCCCTTGCAGCATACTTGTTTCCATAAGTACCCCTTTCCATTTTCCCCCCCAAAATTGTGATACTATTGGACATGACCTACATGTGGCCTCTTCCATCGTCCAAGCCATTGGTAGAGGTGTGGAAGCGCCTTGGGCCACATTTAGGTCATGTCTGGGATCCCACTGGGCCCACCCTCAATGCACTAGAAGGGTATTTTTCTGATGTTTCAGAGGATGAGGGAAATAATGGGTTTCAATGTGAAGACTCTGCTAGTGATCAGAGCCGAGGAAACCAGTATTTAGGATTCTGGTGGCCATTCCCAGGCAACAGACAGTGAAGATTGCAGTTCCCTGGTGAAACAGCCTTCTGCTGATGGGGAGTTTTCCCATGAAATCAGATTAGGTCTGAGGACTGAGGGAGTGAAAAATAGACTAATAGACATTCTGAGATAATTCGTGAGAAGTCCTTGAAGCCCAGGTGCATTTGGCATGATCTCAGACAGCGAGGATTGCAGTTCCCTGGTGAAACGGCCTTCTGCTGATGGGGAGTTTTCCCGTGGAGTCAGATTAGGTTTGAGGACAGAGGGAGTGAAAAATAGACTAATAGACATTCTGAGATAATTCGTGAGAAGTCCTTGAAGCCCAGGTGCATTTGGCATGATCTCAGAGAGCGAGGATTGCAGTTCCCTGGTGAAACGGCCTTCTGCTGATGGGGAGTTTTCCCATGAAATCAGATTAGGTCTGAGGACTGAGGGAGTGAAAAATAGACTAATAGACATTCTGAGATAATTCGTGAGAAGTCCTTGAAGCCCAGGTGCATTTGGCATGATCTCAGACAGTGAGGATTGCAGTTCCCTGGTGAAACGGCCTTCTGCTGATGGGGAGTTTTCCCGTGGAGTCAGATTAGGTTTGAGGACAGAGGGAGTGAAAAATTGACTAATAGACATTCTGAGATAATTCGTGAGAAGTCCTTGAAGCCCAGGTGCGTTTGGCATGATCTCAGACAGCGAGGATTGCAGTTCCCTGGTGAAACGGCCTTCTGCTGATGGGGAGTTTTCCCGTGGAGTCAGATTAGGTTTGAGGACAGAGGGAGTGAAAAATTGACTAATAGACATTCTGAGATAATTCGTGAGAAGTCCTTGAAGCCCAGGTGCGTTTGGCATGATCTCATGGCTTCTTGGTCAGCCTTGGTCTTAAATTAAGTGGTGTTATCTTGGTGCCCCTCAGAGGAGACAACATTGCAATAAGGATGGCTTCTTTGTCTCGGCTTTCAATTTCTTGATTCACGGTCCTGTTTCTGCCTATGTTCCTTGCTTATGGATTTATGCTTGAGATTTTGACTCCATTGACTTCATGTATTTGGACATTTTGGATTGCTGCTATTTTGGATTGCTGCTACTCTACTGCATTTTTTGGGAAATGCCCTTTTTTCCTTTTGTACATAGTTACTGCTATCCAAGTAAGTAAGTAAGTAAGAAAAGGTGTCTCAAACATAAGAGTGCAACAGGAACCGGAGTCATAGAATCATAGAATCATAGAATAGAATCAAAGAGTTGGAAGAGACCTCATGGGCCATCCAGTCCAACCCCATTCTGCCAAGAAGCAGGAATATTGCATTCAAATCACCCCTGACAGCCTCTGCTTAAAAGCTTCCAAAGAAGGAGCCTCCACCACACTCCAGGGCAGAGAGTTCCACTGCTGAACGGCTCTCACAGTCAGGAAGTTCTTCCTAATATTCAGATGGAATCTCCTCTCTTGTAGTTTGAAGCCATTCTTCCATTGCGTCCTAGTCTCCAAGGAAGCAGAAAACAAGCTTGCTCCCTCCTCCTCCCTGTGGCTTCCTCTCACATATTTATACATGGCTATCATATCTCCTCTCAGCCTTCTCTTCTTCAGGCTAAACATGCCCAGTTCCCTAAGCCGCTCCTCATAGGGCTTGTTCTCCAGACCCTTGATCATTTTAGTTGCCCTCCTCTGGACACATTCCAGCTTGTCAATATCTCTCTTGAATTGTGGTGCCCAGAATTGGACACAATATTCCAGGTGCGGTCTAACCAAAGCAGAATAGAGCATGGGGAGCATTACTTCCTTAGATCTAGACACTAGTCTCCTATTGATGCAGGCCAAAATCCCATGGGCTTTTTTTGCCGCCACATCACATTCCTGGCTCATGTTTAACTTGTTGTCCACGAGGACTCCAAGATCTTTTTCACACGTACTGCTCTCGAGCCAGGCGTCCCCCATTCTATATCTTTGCATTTCATTTTTCTGCCAAAGTGGAGTCTCTTGCATTTTTCACTGTTGAACTTCATTTTGTTAGTTTTGGCCCATCTCTCTAATCTGTCAAGATCGTTTTGAATTCTGCTCCTGTCCTCTGGACTATTGGCTATCCCTCCCAATTTGGTGTCGTCTGCAAACTTGATGATCCTGCCTTCTAGCCCTTCATCTAAGTCATTAATAAAGATCCTGATCAGGACCGGGCCCAGGACGGAACCCTGCTTGTGGCACTCCGCTCGTCACTTCTTTCCAAGATGAAGAGGAAGCATTAGTGAGCACTCTCTGTGTTCGTCCACTTAACCAATTCCAGATCCACCTCACCGTAGTTTTGCCTCGCCCACATTGGACTAGTTTCCTTGCCAGAAGGTCGTGGGGGACCTTGTCAAAGAAGGCCTTCCTGAAATCCAGGTACGCTCCATCCACGGCATCATTCCCCGCATCTACCCAGCTTGTAGCTCTATCGAAGAAAGAGATCAGATGAGTCTGGCATGGCTTGTTTTTGATAAATCCATGTTGACTATTAGCGATGACCGCATTTGTTTCTAAGTGTTTGCAGACCGCTTCCTTAACATGGAATGGCCCACTGGGAATGGCGCCCCAAATCCCCACCAAGCCTGCACTCCTCTTCTTCCTTCCCTGTGTCCCCCCCCCCCTTGCCCTTTCCCTCCATTGCAGGGGTGCTGGACTTCCTGCAGACGGGGGTCGTGCGCATCGGGGGCCGGAGCAAGAGCCAGAGGGTCAGCGACACTTGCGCTTTGAGGAACCTGCGCCGAAGGCAGCCCCCCTACCTGCGCCCCAGCAGGGACAGACAGCGCTTTGCACAGGTGAGAGCTGAGGATATGATCCATGGTTTCATCAGCTTCCAATTTGCATTTTGAGTCACCAGCTGATTTTTCAATCCTGGCCTTAACAGCCTTACTCTAGGGCTGCAAGAACCAGGCCTTCTTCTGTCTCTTTCTTCAGAGTTCCATTCATGAGCCATCACCAGGTCTTCTCCTTATCAACTTTTCCTTCAGTTTTGTCAAGGAACTGCCCATGCAATGCTTTGTTGTTCCAGCTGTCAGCTCTGGTTTGGTGTGCAGTTTTCTTGTACTGGTTCTTTGTCTGCTGTTCCTTGAGAAGTTTCCGATTACTGACTTCAATTAAAGCAGGTTCTTGGAAGGAAATGAAGAAAGGGAAAGAAGAAGGAAAGGAAGGGAGGGAGGAAAAGAAGGAAAGGAAGAAGGAAGGAGGGACAGGAAGGAAGGAATGGGTCTCTGTAGACATGCAGTTTCTCCTTTGTGGACATGCAGTTTAGAAGTCCTTTCTGCTTTTTGTTTTCGTTGTTTTTTTCGAGTGGAGAATATACATTGGGTTGTTAGGGACATAGTGTCCAAATTTGGTGTCAATTGCCCCAGTGGTTTTTGAGTTCTGATGGTATCACAAACGAACATTACATTTTTATTTATATAGATGATGATGATGATGATGATGATTATTATTATTATTATTTGGAGGCTTTGCATGTTGCTGTGACACAAAACCTGTTCCTCTTTAAAATGCCTCCCCAATGCAGATGTTGGAGGACTTGGGAGAGCAAAAGTCACACATCAATTTCTGCACAGAGGTGCTGCAGCTGCTGCGGAGAGGGGTGCTGACCGAGCGGGAGCTGGAGCTTGAGATCGGCAAGGACCACCTCTGGATCCCCCAGGTGAGGAGGAGGAGGAAACCCATGGTACTCACCTGATTCCTGCCCATTACACCACACTCGTTTTTCTTTGTGTTGTTATGAAACCTATTCTGTGTTTTAAAGATTAGTGTGTGTTATTTGTGAATTTTTAATTGCTTGCTTTAATTGTTCATTTACCGCTGTTCATCTCTATTTTAGGTTCTTGTGGGTTTTTTTCGGGCTATAGAGCCATGTTCTAGAGGCATTTCTCCTGACGTTTCGCCTGCATCTATGGCAAGCATCCTCAGAGGTAGTGAGGATCCTCACTACATCCTCACTACCTCTGAGGATGCTTGCCATAGATGCAGGCGAAATGTCAGGAGAAATGCCTCTAGAACATGGCTCTATAGCCCGAAAAAACCTACAAGAACCTAGTGATTCCAGCCATGAAAGCCTTCGACAATACATCTCTATTTTGTTTATGTCTTTGCAAGACGCCCTGAGCTCTAGACGGCGCTCAGTCGGATTTGCAGCAAGTTTTGTGCCAATGCTGTTCTAGTCTCAATTTCTCTTGCTTCATCACCGCGGGCTCCCTGGAGTCCCAGGGAACCAATTTGGCTCTGCTTTGCAAAAGCAGCCAGTCAGGAGCAATCGTGTCAACTACCCTGGCCACCTCTGTATTCCAGAGGTTTCCCAGAGCTTTGGCAGAATCACCTACTGAAGTGGCAGGAAAATCCCTAAGACGCGTCAGGGATCTATCGGGATCCATAAGCCTCTTGGGGCAGACCTTCCTAATTGGTCCTCCAATCCTGTTTAGAGCCCCAGTGAGTCTAAACCTGACAAGGTAGTGATTGGTGAATGACAAAGGAATTATAGACAATTCCTCCACAATACCATCACCATTATCTCACCCCAAACAGAAAACCAGGCCCAAGGGGTGTCCAGCACTATGGGTGGAGCCAGAAACCATTTGGGACAGATCCATGGTTTTCATGGAGTCCATGAAGTCCTGAGCTACTCCCAACAGAGTGGTCTCGGCATAGATGTTGAAGTTAAATCTTGGATGCGCATTGTTTTTCCATTATCCAGACTGGCATTAAGCAGCAGGACTTTTAGCCCAGGGGGCCTACCATTTCAGACTATTACCCAGACTATTACCCAGACTATTCACAGGAGGAGGCAGGCCAGGGGCCACGAGAATTCTCTCGCAAATGTCCTTCCCCTCCCACATCTCCAATGGCTTTGAAGAACAGGAACATTAGCTATTTCCCTCCTGAACACCCTCCCCTGGATGTTGAAGTCCCCCAGCACCACTAGCCGCTTGGATTCCAAGACCAGGCCTGAGACCACCCTGGCTAGCTCAGGCAGGGAGATTGTTGCACAGCGGGGTGAACGGTACACTAACCGAATCCCTGTTCTCTCCCAGCCACTCACATTCAAAGGTGGTCGACTTTGGAATGGGACACCTGGTCAGGTGGATGGAATCTCAGTAGACCACTGCGACTCTTCCTCCCCGTCCCCTGGGTCTTGCCTGCTGCTGCAGGACAAAGTTGGGAGAAATGCCTCTGGACACTTCCTTCATTCAACCAGGTCTCAGTAATGCAAGCCAAATCAGCATGCTCGTCCAAAATTAAATCTTGGACGGCAATTGTTTTTTCCATTAACCAACCTGGCATTAAGCAGCAGGACTTTTAGCCCAGGGGGCCTACCATTTCAGACTATTACCCAGACTATTACCCAGACTATTCACAGGAGGAGGCAGGCCAGGGGCCACGAGAATTCTCTCGCAAACGTCCTTCCCCTCCCACATCTCCAATGGCTTTGAAGAACAGGAACATTAGCTATTTCCCTCCTGAACACCCTCCCCTGGATGTTGAAGTCCCCCAGCACCACTAGCCGCTTGGATTCCAAGACCAGGCCTGAGACCACCCTGGCTAGCTCAGGCAGGGAGACTGTTGCACAGCGGGGTGAACGGTACACTAACCGAATCCCTGTTCTCTCCCAGCCACTCACATTCAAAGGTGGTCGACTTTGGAATGGGACACCTGGTCAGGTGGATGGAATCTCAGTAGACCACTGCGACTCTTCCTCCCCGTCCCCCGGGTCTTGCCTGCTGCTGCAGGACAAAGTTGGGAGAAATGCCTCTGGACACTTCCTTCATCCAACCAGGTCTCAGTAATGCAAGCCAAGTCGGCATGCTCGTCCAAAATTAAATATTGGATGGCAATTGTTTTTTCCATTAACCAACCTGGCATTAAGCAGCAGGACTTTTAGCCCAGGAGCCCAGACTATTCACAGTAGAGGTTTCATGTTAATGCTGAATAGCATGAGGACAAAATAGAGCCCAATGAGACCCCCACAGGTCAATGGCCAAGGGTTCAAAGAGGAGGCCCCCAGCATCACTTTCAGGGCTCGACTCTCCAGGTAGGAATGAACCCACTCTAAGTAAATCCCTCAAAGTCCCATCTCAGTGGGCCTGCCATCTTGGTTACCTAGACTATTCACAGGAGGGGGTCGGCCTGCAAACCCCCTGCCTCCTCCTCCTCCCGCATCTCCAACGGCTTTGAAGGAGAAGGATGTTATACCCTCTCCTAGAGACAAATATTTATTTATTTATTTATTTACAATATTTATATTCCGCCCTTTTCACCCCGCAGGGGACTCAGGGTGGATCACAATGCACATATACATGGCAAACATTCAATGCCATAGACACACACAACATATATAGACAGACACACAGAGGCTATTTAACTTTCCAGCTTCATGAGAGTATGCTTTTTGAATTCTGGCCACCGGGGGAGCTGTTGCTTCACCATCCACTTGCGACACTGATAGAGTACTTCCTCATTCTTTTGCATGCTGCTGGAGAGTTCTATGGCATCGTAATTTAGTTAAATTAGCCTCCACACAAAGAGCAGAGACATCACACTGGCAACCAAGATCCATTGCCTAGTCAAAGCCATGGTATTCCCTGTAGTAACCTACGGATGTGAGAGCTGGACCTTCGGGAAGGCTGAGCAAAGGAAGAGAGATGCTTTTGAGCTGTGGTGTTGGAGGAAAGTCCTGAGAGTGCCTTGGACCGCGAGAAGATCCAACCAGTCCATCCTCCAGGAAATAAAGCCCGACTGCTCACTGGAGGGAAGGAGACTAGAGACAAAGTTGAAGTCCTTTGGCCACATCACGAGGAGACAGCAAAGCCTAGAGAAGACAATGATGCTGGGGAAAGTGGAAGGCAAAAGGAAGAGGGGCCAACCAAGGGCAAGATGGATGGATGGTATCCTTGAAGTGACTGGACTGAACTTGAGGGAGCTGGGGGTGGTGACGGCCGACAGGGAGCTCTGGCGTGGGCTGGTCCATGAAGTCACGAAGAGTCGGAGACGACTGAACGAATGAACAAAGCCTCCACACATAAGCAGTACCTAAATTTCCTACTAGACAGATGCAACTGTCTTTCGGGCTGCAAAGATCAACAGCAAGCTAGACAACTGATCAGGAGCTTACTCTAACCTGGGCTGGCCTCAAACTCATGACCTTTTGGTCAGTAGTGATTTTAATGCAACTGATTCCCAACCAGCTGTGCTCCCAAACACAAATGCGCCACAAATAGAAGAGAAAACCTTGGGGTGCATCTATGCTGTAGAATGAATCCACTTTAACTGCCTTGGTTCAATGCTATTGACTCATGAGTGTTGTAGTTTTACAAGGCCTTGAGCCACACCTAACTACAATTCCTAGCATTGCATAGCATTGTGCCCTGGCCATTAAATGAAGCAGCTTCCCCTTTAGCTTTGGCTCAGCACTACGATTACCATATTACATAAATCTAATGTGCACCCTAATTTTGGGAAGTTCATTTAGGAAGGCAAATTAAATGGAAAATAACACTTTCAAACCAGGAACAGAACATTTTTTTTTTCAAATTGTGTTACATAGTGCTATGATGGGTGTGTATCCTGGGCACTCTGCTTTTAATGTTTTGAACTTCTGATTTCAATATTTTCACGATTCAAACTCTTAGACTGAGACCATGATAACATTCATTTTTTTCATGCAAGAATTGCATTGGCTTTTTTCAGCTGCTGCATTACATTCCTGAATCCGCTTATCCTTACACCCATTCATTTCAGGGTTCGATGTTGCGTTGGCTGAAGCTCTTCCCCCCAGAAGTGAACAGGAAGCAGCCTCCAAGACGGCAGGAAAACAGCAGGAAAATGGCAGGTAATGAGGAGCCAGTCTCTTGGGGTCTCTCTCTGTCTCTCAGCCTCCTCATCCATGACCTGAAGCATTAGGCAAATTACGCATTTGCATAGAATCATAGAATCAAAGAGTTGGAAGAGACCTCCTGGGCCATCCAGTCCAACCCCATTCTGCCAAGAAGCAGGAATATTGCATTCAAATCACCCCTGACAAATGGCCATCCAGCCTCTGCTTAAAAGCTTCCAAAGAAGGAGCCTCCACCACACTCCCTCCGGGGCAGAGAGTTCCACTGCTGAACGGCTCTCACAGTCAGGAAGTTCTTCCTCATGTTCAGGTGGAATCTCCTCTCTTGTAGTTTGAAGCCATTGTTCCCTTGCGTCCTAGTCTCCAAGGAAGCAGAAAACAAGCTTGCTCCCTCCTCCTCCCTGTGGCTTCCTCTCACATATTTATACATGGCTATCATATCTCCTCTCAGCCTTCTCTTCTTCAGGCTAAACATGCCCAGCTCTTTAAGCCGCTCCTCATAGGGCTTGTTCTCCAGACCCTTGATCATTTTAGTCACCCTCCTCTGGACACATTCCAGCTTGTCAATCTCTCTCTTGAATTGTGGTGCCCAGAATTGGACACAATATTCCAGATGTGGTCTAACCAAAGCAGAATAGAGCATGGGGAGCATTACTTCCTTAGATCTAGACACTAGGCTCCTCTTGATGCAGGCCAAAATCCCATTGGCTTTTTTTGCCGCCACATCACATTGTTGGCTCATATTT
The DNA here is from genome assembly GCF_037176765.1 of Anolis sagrei. Lineage (NCBI taxonomy): Eukaryota > Metazoa > Chordata > Lepidosauria > Squamata > Anolidae > Anolis > Anolis sagrei. The sequence continues at coordinate 2,306,030 of NC_090024.1, read as the reverse complement.
AACTTGTTGTCCACGAGGACTCCAAGATCTTTTTCACACGTACTGCTCTCGAGCCAGGCCTCATTGTCCCCCATTCTGTATCTTTGCATTTCATTTTTTCTGCCAAAGTGGAGTATCTTGCATTTGTCACTGCTGAACTTCATTTTGTTAGTTTTGGCCCATCATCTCTCTAATCTGTCAAGATCATTTTGAATTCTGCTCCTGTCCTCTAGACTATTGGCTATCCCTCCCAATTTGGTGTCGTCTGCAAACTTGATGATCAAGTTTAGAGCGCCAATCCCCCAGGGTCGCTTTGAGGCGTCCCCGCTCTTGGGCCCTTTGAAATTGGTTGTATTCTGCAGAAATTTCATTTTTGTGCCTGCCACAAACTAGGTTGAATTGGTTGAGATTAAATGAGGAGACACTGATGGGGGAAACTATCGCTAAATGTGCTGCAGGATAATGTCCCTCCCGCAATAATAAATTTAATAAACATTTTCTGTATTTTTATGATACAAACAATTGGGAAATGATATTTATAACCCAGAAATAAAAATTGTGTTATATGGTGTTGTTTATTTAGTTATATTTTCACTTGCCTTGAGGAGAGGTGGGTAAAAAAAACTTCTGTGTCCCCCTCCCACAGCTGGACCCTCCTCCCAGTACAACAACGCAGAACTCTTCCAGCCTCACCGGGACGAGCGGTTCCTGGACGACGATTACGACGAGGCCGAGGCGGAAAGGCGAGGGGCTTCAAACAGCCCCAAGGAGAAGTTTGCCTACATTGTGCCGGAGGAGGAAAGGTAACTGTGCCCAGGAAAAATTCACAAATTGGGTGAATCATAAAATCCTAAAGTGGGAAGAGACCCCAAAGGACACCCAGTCCAACCCCCTGCTGTAGCACAGCAAGTATCAGAGGATGAGGGGGATTATGGGTTTGTGTATCTAATAATAATAATAATAATAATAATAATAGAAACCTTTTTTTGTATGAGATAACAATGGATGAAGATGAAGATGTCAGAAGCTAAACATGCCCCTCTTGTACCCTTCCCCATTCCTCACATCTATATATATAAAATGTAATGTATTGTCGAAGGCTTTCATGGCCGGAATCACTCAGTTCTTGTGGGTTTTTTCGGGCTATATGGCCATGTTCTAGAGGCATTTCTCCTGACGTTTCGCCTGCATCTATGGCAAGCATCCTCAGAGGTAGAGGTCTGTTGGAATTATAACATTATTATAAAATTATAACAGCTAAACAACAGAGAGGAAGAAACCAGGCACAGATTAACACCTCACAGCAACAGATTTTCCCAGGTTCAGGCAGGCCTTCAAATGCTAATGAAGGTGATTAGCTAAACATTCACACCTAATTGCAGCAGGGAAGAGCTCCTTGCCCCACCCCAGCCATTCCACAGATATATAAACCCATTGTCCTAATTCCAACAGACCTCTACCTCTGAGGATGCTTGCCATAGATGCAGGCGAAACGTCAGGAGAAATGCCTCTAGAACATGGCCATATAGCCCGAAAAAACCCATAAAAATGTAATGTTTGTTTGTGGGATTAGCATAACTCAAAGACCACTGGACAAATTGACACCAAATTTGGACACAAGACACCTCTCAGGCCAATGAGTGTCCATCACCTGTAAAAATACACAAAGACCCAGCAGAATGGACTTTAAACCCCTGAAAATAAACTATATATACATATACACATACACTCATATACATATACACATGCACACATACATACAGACAAACATACAGATATATATACAAGCACTCACAAATATACACATACATATTCACATACACACATACACACATATGCATATAGACATACACACAGACATATATACTCAAGCACACACATATACATAATATACATGATCATCAAGTTTGCAGACGACACCAAATTGGGAGGGATAGCCAATAGTCCAGAGGACAGGAGCAGAATTCAAAACGATCTTGACAGATTAGAGAGATGGGCCAAAATGAACAAAATGAAGTTCAGCAGTGACAAATGCAAGATACTCCACTTTGGCAGAAAAAATGAAATGCAAAGATACAGAATGGGGGACAATGCCTGGCTCGAGAGCAGTACGTGTGGAAAAGATCTTGGAGTCCTCGTGGACAACAAGTTAAACATGAGCCAGGAATGTGATGTGGCGGCAAAAAAGGCCAATGGGATTTTGGCCTGCATCAAGAGGCGCCTAGTGTCTAGATCTAAGGAAGTAATGCTCCCCATACTCTATTCTGCTTTGGTTAGACCACATCTGGAATATTGTGTCCAATTCTGGGCACCACAATTCAAGAGAGATATTGACAAGCTGGAATGTGTCCAGAGGAGGGCGACTCAAGTGATCAAGGGTCTGGAGAACAAGCCCTATGAGGAGCGGCTTAAGGAGCTGGGCATGTTTAGCCTGAAGAAGAGAAGGCTGAGAGGAGATATGATAGCCATGTATAAATATATGAGTGGAAGTCCATTGGAGGAAGGAGCAAGCTTGTTTCCTGCTTCCCCGGAGACTAGGACGCAAGGGAACAATGGCTTCAAACTACGAGAAAGGAGATTCCATCTGAACATGAGGAAGAACTTCCTGACTGTGAGAGCCGTTCAGCAGTGGAACTCTCTGCCCCGGCGTGTGGTGGAGGCTCCTTCTTTGGAAGCTTTTAAGCAGAGGCTGGATGGCCATCTGTCAGGAGTGATTTGAATGCAATATTCCTGCTTCTTGGCAGAATGGGGTTGGACTGGATGGCCCATGAGTTCTCTTCCAACTGTTTGATTCTATGATTCTATGATTCTATATACACATATAAACACAGAAATACACAAATATATACACATGTAGAAACACATATATACACACATATGCATACACACATATGCATCTATCTATCTATCTGTCTATCTATCTATCTATCTATCTATCTATCTATCTATCTATTTGTGTATATATGTGTGTTTGCATAGATAGATGGATGGATGGATGGATGGATGGATGGATGGATGGATAGATAGATAGATAGATAGATAGATAGATAGAGATATGTGTATGTGTCTCTGTATGTATGTGTGTATGTGAATATGCATATGAGTGTATGTGTATATGTATATATAGTTTATTTTGGGGGGGTTTAAGTCTGTTCTGCTGGGGTTTTTTGTGTTTCTAGGGGTGATGGACACTGATAGGCCTGAAAGGTGTCTTTTATCCAAATTTGGTGTCAATTTGTCCAGTGGTTTTTGAGTTATGTGCATCCTACAAACTAACATTACATTTCTCTCTCTCTCTCTCTCTCTCTCTCTATCTATCTATCTATCTATTTGTGTATTTATGTGTGTTTGCGTATATGTGTATATATGTGTGTTTGCATAGATAGATAGATAGATAGATAGATAGATAGATAGATAGATAGATAGATAGATTTATCATCAGGGGAACCAGTCGATTATATTACATTTCTAACAGAACAAAGCAAACAAACAGACAAAATACAAAATTTGTGAGTTTGGTGGTTGATTAGATGTTCTTTGACCAGTATCTGGCCCCTTGGAGTGCCTCTGGTGTTGCCGCAAGGAGGTCCTCCCTTGTGAATTATGTGGCAGGGCTCAGGGTGCATTGCAGCACGTGGTCTGTGGTTTGCTCCTCTCCGTCCTTGCATGTTGTGGTCTCCACTTTGTGGCCCCATTTCTGAAGGTTGGCTCTGCATCTCGTGGTGCCAGAGCGCAGTCTGTTCAGCGCCTTCCAAGTCGCCCAGTCTTCTTCTGTGTGCCCAGGGGGGAGTCTCTCATTGGGCATCAGCCATTCGTTGAGGTTCTGGGTTTGAGCCTGCCACTTTTGGACTCTCGCTTGCTGAGGTGTTCCAGCGAGTGTCTCTGTAGATCTTAGAAAACTATTTCTTCATTTAAGTCATTCTCGTGCTGGCTGATACCCAAACAAGGGATGAGCTGGAGATGTCTCTGCCTTGGTCCTTTCACTATTGGCTGCTACTTCCCAGCGGATGTCAGGTGGTGCAATACCGGCTAAGCAGTGTAATTTTTCCAGTGGTGTAGGGTGCAGAAACCCTGTGATAATGCGGCATGTCTCATTAAGAGCCACATCCACTGTTTTAGCGTGGTGAGATGTGTTCCACACTGGACATGCATACTCAGCAGCAGAGTAGCATAGCGCAAGGGCAGATGTCCTTACTGTGTCTGGTTGTGATCCCCAGGTTGTGCCAGTCAGCTTTCGTATGATACTGTTTCTAGCACCCACTTTTTGCTTGATGTTCAGGCAGTGCTTCTTGTAGGTCAGAGCACGGTCCAGAGTGACTCCTCCCAGGGATTTGGGTGCGCTGCAATGCTCCAGTGGGATCCCTTCCCAGGTAATAATCCTCAGAGCTCGGGATGCTTCACTGTTCTTAAGGTGAAATGCACAAGTCTGTGATTTAGATGGATTAGGGATCAGCTGGTTTTCCCTGTAATAGGCAGTTAGAGCACCTAGAGCTCCGGAGAGCTTCTGTTCAACCATCTTAAAGCTCCCTGCTTGAGCGGTGATGGCACGATCATCAGCATAGATGAAACTCCCTGTCCCTTCTGGCAATGGCTGGCCATTTGTGTAGATGTTGAACATGGATGGAGCAAGCACGCTCCCCTGAGGCAGGCCGTTCTTTTGTTTCCGCCATCTGCTTCTCTGGCCCTAGATATATGTGTGTGTCTGTATGTATGTATGTGTGCATGTGTATATTCATATGAGTGTATGTGTATATGTATATATAGTTTATTTTAGGGGTTTTAAGTCTGTTCTGGTGGGGGTTTTGTGTGTTTTTAGGGGTGATGGACACTCATTGGCCTGATAGGTGTCTTGTATCCAAGTTTGGTGTCAATTTGTCCAGTGGTTTTTGAGTTATGTTAATCCCACAAACTAACATTACATTACATTACATTTCTATCTATCTGTCTGTCTGTCTGTCTGTCTGTCTGTCTGTCTGTCCGTCCGTCCGTCCGTCCGTCCGTCCGTCCGTCCGTCCGTCCACCCACCCACCCACCCACCCATCCATCCATCCATCCATCCATCCATCCATCTATCTATCTATCTATCTATCTATCTATCTATCTATCTATGAAAACACACATATATACACATATACACACATACACACACACACAAAACATATATACAGACTGGGCCACAGCAATGCATGGCAGGGGACGGCTAGTCTTTGCAATAAAAATATATATGGAATAAATAAATGATTATGGTTGCACCATAACATCTTCTTCCTCCTCTTCCTCTCTTAGCGCCCATAAGAAATGGCTTCTGGCATGTTTGGCGAATGAGGACACCATGACCAACGAGGAAGTTGCAGAGATCAAGGACAGCAGGAATGTCCAGCCCAATGACCGCTGGCGCCTCTACCGGTGGCACCTCTTCCTCTTTTATTGGGGGGAGGGGAATGCTGGGGGATTATGGGGGGGGTCCCCAAGGTATCCACTTCTGCCTCTCATAGAGCCATAGAACTGTAGACCCCAAGGACCACCAAGCATGTGGTGGAGGCTCCTTCCTTGGAAGCTTTTAAGCAGAGGCTGGATGGCCATCTGTCAGGGGTGATTTGAATGCAATATTCCTGCTTCTTGGCTGAATGGGGTTGGACTGGATGGCCCATGAGGTCTCTTCCAACTCTTTGATTCTATGATCCTATGACCAGGCAAGAGGATACAATCAAAGCACGCTCAACAGATGGCCATCCAGCCTCTGATGCAAAACCTCCAGAGAAGGAGACCCCACCAGACTCTTGGCAGAATGGGGTTGGACTGGATGGCCCATGAGGTCTCTTCCAACTCTTTGATTCTATGATTCTATGACCAGGCAAGAGGATACAATCAAAGCACGCTCGACAGATGGCCATCCAGCCTCTGATGCAAAACCTCCAGAGAAGGAGACCCCACCAGACTCCCACTGCCAAACACCTCTTGCTGTCATGAAGTTCTTCCTAACGTTTCACTGGCATTCCTTTTGCCATAGTAAATACATTCTTCTATGTTGTTCTATGCGACCCATGCGTTATTCTGCCTTGGTCAGACTGTTAGAGACCCTAAATCGGGTCTTAATATTCGGGTCCAGGTCACGGGAGCATGTAAGGAAGGAGTCGAGTCCCAGGATGAGATCAAAGGCAAGGTTTTATTTTCATCATGGCCATGAAGAAATCAGGCAGACAGTCTGACCTTTGACTCTTTCCAATTCCTCCTCCCATCAACCTTTTGATGCTTGCACCTGGCCTGAACCTTTGTTTGTCAAAACCACAATTTGCTCTCTTCTTGCAAACTTTGCGCTTCACCGCAAACCCATTTCCTATGTAAGCTGAGCAATTCTGCAACTTACTATTCCTGCAACTTAAGGCAGGCATATAGAATGCACTCTAAATGTCACCTCTCTCTCAAGAGGGGTGCAAAACTTCTTGTCTTTTTAGAACATTCTCCTCCTTCTGACATATTGTTCTTTCTCTGCAGAGGGGGGTACAATTCTCCTTTGTTTCGTTGCTAAAGCTGAGCTATTGCTAATTTTACACAAAGCCCCTTTCAAGACCACACCTGGAATCGCACTGTGTCCAGTTCTGGCGCCACAATTGAAGGGAAATGTTGACTCTAAGCTGGGATGTGTCCAGAGGAGGGCAACTCAAAGGATCAAGGGTCTGGAGAACAAGCCCCATGAGGAGCGGCTTAAAGAGCTGGGCATGTTTAGCCTGAAGAAGAGAAGGCTGAGAGGGGATATGATAGCCATGTATAAATAGGTGAGAGGAAGCCACAGGGAGGAGGAGGGAGCAAGCTTGTTTTCTGCTTCCCTGGAGACTAGGAAGCAATGAAGCAATGGCTTCAAACTACAAGAGAGGAGATTCTATCTGAACATTAGGAAGAACTTCCTGACTGTGAGAGCCATTCAGCAGTGGAACTCTCTGCCCCGGAGTGTGGTGGAGGCTCCTTCTTTGGAAGCTTTTAAGCAGAGGCTGGATGGCCATTTGTCAGGGGTGATTTGAATGCAATATTCCTGCTTCTTGGCAGAATGGGGTTGGACTGGATGGCCCAGGAGGTCTCTTCCAACTCTTTGATTCTATGATTTGACAGTTGACCTTTGACTCTTTCCAATTCCTCCTCCCATCAACCTTTTGATGCTTGCACCTGGCCTGAACCTTTGTTTGTCAAAACCACAATTTCCTCTCTTCTTGCAAACTTTGCGCTTCACCGCAAACCCATTTCCTATGTAAGCTGAGCAATTCTGCAACTTACTATTCCTGCAACTTAAGTCAGGCATATAGAATGCACTCTAAATGTCACCTCTCTCTCAAGAGGGGTGCAAAACTTCTTGTCTTTTTAGAACATTCTCCTCCTTCTGACATATTGTTCTTTCTCTGCAGAGGGGGGTACAATTCTCCTTTGTTTCGTTGCTAAAGCTGAGCTATTGCTAATTTCACCCAAAGCCCCTTCAAGACCACACTTGGAATCGCACTGTGTCCAGTTCTGGCGCCACAATTGAAGGGAAATGTTGACTCTAAGCTGGGATGTGTCCAGAGGAGGGCGACTCAAAGGATCAAGGGTCTGGGGAACAAGCCCCATGAGGAGCGGCTTAAAGAGCTGGGCATGTTTAGCCTGAAGAAGAGAAGGCTGAGAGGAGACATGATGATAGCCATGTATAAATATGTGAGGGGGAGTCATGGGGAGGAGGGAGCAGGCTTCCTTTCTGCTGCCCTGGAGACTAGGACGCAATGAAGCAATGGCTTCAAACTACAAGGAAGGAGACTCCACCTGAACATTAGGAAGAACTTCCTGACGGTGAGAGCCATTCAGCAGTGGAACTCTCTGCCCCGGAGTGTGGTGGAGGTCCTTCTTTGAAGGCTTTTAAACAGAGGCTGGATGGCCATCTGTCAGGGGTGCTTTGAATGCAATTGTCCTGCTTCTTGACAGAATGGGGTTGGACTAGATGGTCCACCAGGTCTCTTCCAACTCTTGGATTCTAGGATTCTAGGACTGAGATTAATCAAGCCCTCGGCAGCATCTGAACCAAACCTACTAAACTGCTGGCCATCATCCCGTGCCTTCCCATCAACTGGTGGGTTTTGAGGGACAGGTTTCCCTCTGGGTTGAGGTAAATAGCCCTGGTCTGCTCTGCTGACACTGTCCTCTCTTCTTTCTTTCTGTCTCCCCCCCTCCCCACAATTGGGGTCCCAGGAGATGGCTGGCAGCCTACGAAAACGAGCTGAAGGCCAACTTGGTGGAGATGTTGGCCAAGTACGAGAAGGACGCGGCTGAGCTGCAAGAGCTGACCTTCCAGGAAGACCTGAGGATCCTCAGGGGCAGCCGGGTCATTGGGATGACCACCACAGGTGACACAAGATTTGAAGAGTCCCCCAGAGGTCATCCAGTCCAACCCCTTTCTGCCAGGCAGGAAGACACAACCCAAGCTCTCCTGACAAATGGCTATCCAGCCCACGGTAGCACAGTTGGTTAAATCACTGAGATGCTGAACTTGTTGACCAAAAGGTCACAGGTTCGAATCTGGAGAGCGGCATGAGCTCCCGCTGTTAGCCCCAGCTTCTGCCAACCTAGCAGTTCAAAAACATGCAAATGTGAGTAGATCAATAGGTACTGCTCCGGCGGGAAGGTAAGGGCACTCTATGCAGTTATGCTGGCCACATGACTTTGGAGGCGTCTATGGACAATGCCAGCTCTTTGGCTTAGAAATGGAGATGATTACCAAGCCCCAAAGTTGGACACAACTAAACTTAATGACAGGTGAAAACTTTTACCTATATGCATCTATAGTTAAATATGTTAAGGAATATTATTTCTGCCGGAAGTCACCAGGGTCAGCCACCTTCCATTGACCACACAGAAGAACGTCCTGAACTCTCAAAGGTGTATTGTCGAAGGCTTTCATGGCTGGAATCACTGGGTTGTTGTAGGTTTTTTCGGGCTATATGGCCATGTTCTAGAGGCATTCTCTCCTGATGTTTCGCCTGCATCTATGGCAAGCATCCTCAGAGGTTGTGAGGTCTGTTGGAACTAGGAAAAAGGGTTTATATATCTGTGGAATGATGTCCAGGGTGGGACAAAGGCCTCTTGTCTGCAGGAGCTAGGTGTGAATGTTTCAACTGACCACCTTGATTAGCATATAATGGCCTGGAAGTGCCTGGAGCAATCTTTTGTTGAGAGCTGATTAGATGTCCTTGTTTGTTTCCTCTCTGTTGTTTTGCTGTTCTAATTTTTAATACTGGTAGCCAGATTTTGTTCATCTTCATGGTTTCCTACTTTTGTTGAAATTGTCCACCTGCTTCTTGTGGATTTCAATGGCTTCTCTGTGTAGTCTGACATGGTGGTTGTGAGAGTGGTCCAGCATTTCTGTGTTCTCAAATAGTATGCTGTGTCCAGGTTGGTTCATCAGGTGCTCTGCTATGGCTGACTTCTCTGGTTGACTTAGTCTGCAGTGCCTTTCCTGTTTCTTGATTCGTGTTTGGGCAATGCTGCTGCGTTTGGTGGTCCCTATGTAGACTTGTCCACAGCTGCGTGGTACACGGTAGACTCCTGCAGAAGTGAGAGGATCCCTCTTGTCCTTTGCTGAACGTAGCATTTGTTGGATTTCCTTGGTGGGTCTGGAGATAGTTTGTATGTTGTGTTTCCTCCTCCTCTTCCCTCTGCGGTCAAGGGTTACCTTGATGTCTGGCAAGAACCCTTTCCCTCTGGGTGGATCTTCGTCTTGACTTGTGTCTTCTTCTCGGTGGTCTTGCAGCTCTTCTGATGTCTGAGGTGGAGTCTCCCTTGGCCTGGAGAGCCCAGTTGAGGTGGTTCAGTTCACCTTGGAGGAGAAGGTGGGCTTCGCAGATCCTGTTTGCACGGTCTACCAAGGCTTTGATTGTGCTTCTTTCTTGACTTGGGTGATGGTTGGAGTTTTTATGTCGGTATCTGTGTGTGTAGGTTTTCTGTAAACTATGTGACTCAATTGCTGATCTGGTTTGTGGATGACTAGGACATCTAGAAAAGGCAGTCTTCCTTCACTTTATTTTTGGGGTTAATCTAAAGCATGGGCTCACCTCTCCACCGTCCTCCACCTACCACAACCAGGTGTCTCCTCTCTGTCTTCCAGGGGCTGCCAAATACAGGAAGCTGCTGCAGTGCATCCGTCCCCGGATCGTGATGGTGGAAGAGGCAGCCGAGATCCTGGAGGCCCACATCCTCACCTCCCTGACGCCCTCCTGCCAGCACCTCATCCTCATCGGAGACCACCAGCAGGTAAGTATGCCCTAGTCCCTGGAAGTAGCCCTCCGGAGTCCTCAGAGGTTTCCTCCCAGTCTGCCCAGCCCTTTCATGGGGGGTTCCTTTGGCCTTTTCCAGCTGCGGCCAAAGCCGGCTGACTACACCTTGGAGAAGAAGTACCACCTGGGCGTCTCCCTCTTCGAGCGGATGATCAACAACCGCCTCCCGCACGTGCAGCTCCTCTACCAGGTGCGTTGCGCTGCACCGTTTGTGGTGTCATGTGTAATGAGTCTGGATATCAGGGCCGAGGTTTACACAAACATTAGGAGGATATGCCAAAGACCAGAGTCTTTAAGTCCTTGAAATGGAAATGCAAACACAAAGTGATGAGGCTGAGCCAAGAGTGAGTTCAGATTAGCCAAAGTCAGGCTGTGGAGTTACAGAGCCAGGTCAGGAAGAAACGAGAGCCAAGGCCCTAGCCAAGTGTCCATGATCTAGAGCTAAAATTTAGGGGTCTTTGCCAGGAGGCAGAGACCAATTAGACTCATCAAAGAGTTCTTTTCCCCTGGTGAGACAGAGAAGCATCCCATATTTTTCTCTGATTTCCCAATGAAAAGTCTCACCAGTTGAAGAAAAGCCATCGAGGTTTAATGTGATTCAGCTGAAACAGATGCAAAGCTGCAATAATTCGCCAAAGCTAAGCATGAGGGGAGTACACCAGTACAGTCATATTTATAGCAATTCAAAGTTGCAGAGTTCAAACTCCCTGCCCCGGCTTCCCTGTTGTTCCCTGCCATGATTGGGCGATGGGCTCCAGTGGTCCGTAGGAACCAGTGGGGAGACCTTTGCCACCTGGTGGCGACAGCCAATCAGGAGAGATGGAGGCGGGATGAGGGAGCACAGAGGAATCTGGGAAAGGAGTAAACAAAGGAAATGCCATGCCATGCGGCTGGCGAGACAAAGGGGAAATCTCAAGCCAACCTGATCTATTGTGCTTTGAGTGGAATGAATAATCAGAGCGAAGGCAAAAGGTTTTTTTCGAGGACCTTTTGTCCTTCAGGAGGAAATATGATTAAGATTTTTGCCAAAGGGGCAAGCGGAGGGCTGGGCAATTCCTCCGAGGGCCACCAGCTGCCCAGGCTATTGTTCGTGCAAAAGGAAGTTGTGGATAAATAAATTCCTGGAATGTTTGGGGCTTTGTAGTCCCTTTGGTGGAGTTTCTTCATGTATATAGGGGAAACAAAGGTCAGAGGAAAAGGGGAAAGGCTTCTGCCACACCAAGAAATCACATTTCATACATCTAAAGTTCATAAAAGGCAAGATTTCATAAGGTTTGTCCATGTGGGGGGAAAGAGTGTCCATAGGGGATGGCTAAAACGCAAGGGTCCTGGCAGGAGTTCTTGAGTGGCCCAAATGGACCTGTTGTCTCTGGAAACTAGCTTTGCTCCCCGTCCTTGGAGAACTACAGCTCCTGAGAGAGGCAGAGACCCCAAGGTCTAGCTATTCCCAAAGTTTCATGGGGTCCTCATTGACCAAGACTTAACCCCTATTGTGCAGTCTGGTACCTTTGTCCTTTGCAGAACTATAAGTCACCATCCCTTGTTAAGGGGGGGCATGCTCAACGTCATCCACAGAGTCATTGTCATCGTCACCATCATCGGCCACGGTCACAGCCAAAGAGGCTCGATGGGTGGGCGGCACCTGACAGTGACCACTTCTCTCTCCTTTGCCCTCTCAGCATCGCATGCGGCCAGAGATCTCCCAGCTGCTGGTGCCTTTCTTCTACAAGGAACTGCGCGACCACCAGGTCGTCCTGCAATACGAAAGCATCAAGGTAAGGGAGAGACACGGCATTGCTGAGGTTATTTCCGGGCTATATGGCCATGTTCTAGAGGCATTTTCTCCTGACGTTTCGCCTGCATCTATGGCAAGCATCCTCAGAGGTAGTGAGGTATTTAGAGTATCTTGTAGGTCTTCTGAATGCGGACAGACGACGTAAACATGAGCCAGGAATGTGATGTGGCGGCAAAAAAAGCCAATGGGATTTTGTCCTGCATCAAGAGGAGCCTAGTGTCTAGATCCAGGGAAGTCATGCTCCCCATGCTCTATTCCGCTTTGGTTAGACCACACCTGGAATATTGTGTCCAATTCTGGGCACCACAATTGAAGGGAGATGTTGACAAGCTGGAATGTGTCCAGAGAAAGAGGGCGACTAAAATGATCAAGGGTCTGGAGAACAAGCCCTATGAGGAGCGGCTTAAGGAGCTGGGCATGTTTAGCCTGAAGAAGAGAAGGCTGAGAGGAGATATGATAGCCATGTATAAATATGTGAGAGGAAGCCACAGGGAGGAGGGAGCAGATCAAGGGTATGGAGAACAAGCCCTATGAGGAGCGGCTTAAGGAGCTGGGCATGTTTAGCCTGAAGAAGAGAAGGCTGAGAGGAGATATGATAGCCATGTATAAATATGTGAGGGGAAGCCACAGGGAGGAGGAGGGAGCAAGCTTGTTTTCTGCTTCCTTGGAGACTAGGACGCAATGGGACAATGGCTGCAAACTACAAGAGAGGAGATTCCATCTGAACACGAGGAAGAACTTCCTGACTGTGAGAGCCGTTCAGCAGTGGAACTCTCTGCCCCGGAGTGTGGTGGAGGCTCCTTCTTTGGAAGCTTTGAAACAGAGGCTGAATGGCCATCTGTCAGGGATGATTTGAATGCAATATTCCTGCTTCTTGGACTGGATGGCCCATGAGGTCTCTTCCAACTCTTTGATTCTATGATTCTATGACATTGTCATCAGCATATTGGAGTTCTATAACAGATGTTGTAACCTTGGTTTTGGCTTTCAGACTGCTGAGGTTCAGTCTGCATGGATGGTGCACCATATTGATTAAGGGCTTCCTGTGCCTGGCTTAGGATGGCCAGAGATGGCAAGCAGCTTCTCACTTGGTTGTTGTAGGTTTTTCCGGGCTATATGGCCATGTTCTGGAGGCAATTTTTCTCCTGACATTTTGCCTGCATCTATGGCAAGCATCCTCAGAGATAGCGAGGTCTGTTGGAACTAGGAAAAATGGGTTTATATATCTGTGGAATGATCAGGGTGGGACAAAGAACTCTTGTCTGTTGGAGCTAGGTGTGAATGTGTGAAAGCTTCTCACTTACTTGTTCAGGTTAGATCAACAGAAGCAGTTAAGGACAATATAGAACTTAAAATAATGAAACCATTTAGAACAGTGGTTCTCAACCTTCCTAATGCCGTGACCCCTTAATCCAGTTCCTCATCTTGTGGTGACCCCCAACCATAATATTGTTTTTGTTGCTACTTCATAACTGTCATAAATCATAATGTAAATATCTGATGTGCAGGATGCATTTTCATTCACTGGACCAAACTGGGCACAAATACCCAATACACCCAAATGTGAATGCTAGTGGGGTTGGGCGAGGACTGATTTTGTAATTTGGGAGTTGTAGTTGCTGGGATTTATAGTTCACCTCCAATCAAAGAGCATTCTGAACTCCACCTACAATAGAATTGGCTCAAACTTCCCACATGGAATCCCCATGACCATCAGAAAATACTGTGTTTTCTTATGGTCTTTGGCGACCCCTCTTATACCCCCTGGCGACCCCCAGGTTGAGAAGCGCTGATATAGAACTTAAAAGAATGAAACCATTTAGACGGACTATTAAAACTAAAAGGTTGAATGGCTAAACTGTGAATATGTTGAGTGGACTGCAGCTGAAGTAGCTCAACACCATGGTGGCCATCTCTGAATGCTTGGGTTGGGTGCTGCTGCATGGCAAAAGGGGGTTGGACTGGATAGCCATGGGAATCACTTCCAACATAGGATTCTAGAAGTATTTCAGACCACTTCACAGATGCTGACTGTCTGGAAGCTTCCCAGTTTTGAAGTCAATTCAGACTTTAGGAGGGTCTCCCCAGTAAGAGAGACCCCTAGGACCGCACCAAAGAGGGCCCATGACCTTGGCGAGCCGTCAGAGAAGCCTGATTCCAGCAATTTTATTGATATTAATAATTGAAATAAGATTCTTGCCAAGGCGAAGAAGTGGAAATCTCAAGCTAGCCTGATCTATTGTGCTTTGAGTGGAATGGATCAACATGTGTAGACTGGGGCGATTGTTTCTTGGTGGAAATAGCTGAGTTAATCAGAATGAAGGCAAAAGGTTTTTCGAGGACCTTTTGTCCTTCAGGAGGAAATATGACCAAGATTTTTGCCAAAGGGGCAAGCTGAGGGCTGGGCAATTCCTCCGAGGGCCACCCGCTGCCCAGGCTATTGTTCGTGCAAAAGGAAGTTGTGGATAAAAAAAATCCTGGAATTTTGGGGCTTTGTAGTCCCTTTGGTGGAGTTTCTTCATGTATATAGGGGAAACAAAGGGCAGAGGAAAAGGGGAAAGGCTTCTGCCACACAAAGAAATCAGAAAACACATTTCATACATCTAAAGTTCATAAAAGGCAAGATTTCATAAGGTTTGTCCATGTGGGGGGAAAGAGTGCCCATAGGGGATGGCTAAAACGCAAGGGTCCTGGCAGGAGTTCTTGAGTGGCCCAAAGGGACCTGGTGTCTCTGGAAACAAGCTTTGCTCCCCGTCCTTGGAGAACTACAGCTCCCGAGAGAGGCAGAGACCCCAAGGTTTAGTCATTCCCAAAGTTTCATGGGGTCCTCATTGTTGTTAAGGCCTTGGCAAATTGACCAAGACTTAACCCCTATTGTGCAGTCTGGTACCTTTGTCCTTTGCAGAACTATAAGTTGCCATCCCTTGTTAAGGGGGGGGGGGGGGGAGCATGCTCGACGTCAGTTTCTGTACCTTGCCTTGCGTGTTCACTCTGCAATGATTTGTCTCTGTTCAGGGCATGGAAAAGAACGTCTTCTTCGTGCAGCACAGAGAGGAAGAGAGCCACAGTGCCGACTCCGAGAGCTACAGCAACAGGCACGAAGCCGCCTTCCTGGCCTCGCTGACCGGCTACCTCCTCAAGCAAGGCTACGGCCGTAGCCAGATCACCATCCTCACCCCATACCACGGGCAAGTGGTGAGAGTCCGCACGCTGCTGCGCCACCAAGGGATGGAGGACGTGGCCGTCCACGCCGTGGATGACTTCCAAGGAGAGGAAAATGACATCGTTCTCCTCTCGCTGGTGCGGAGCAACAGCCAAGGGAAGATCGGCTTCCTCAAGGACAAGAACAGGCTGTGCGTGGCCCTCTCGCGAGCCAAGAAGGGCTTCTACTGCCTCGGCAACCTGGACGTTCTCTCGGCCGGCAGCATCCTCTGGAAGGAGATCTCTGGCCTGCTGAAGAGCAAAGCCCTTCTTGGGGAGGAGCTCACGCTGATGTGCCAAAACCACCCTGAAACCAAGACGGCAGTGAAAGCGAGTGCGGACTTCAAGGCGCTCCCAGACGGAGGCTGCGCGCTCAAGTGCCAGACGCGGCTGGAGTGTGGCCACCCTTGCACGCGCCGCTGCCACCCCTTAGACCAGGACCACCGCCTCTACCGTTGCACCTTCCCCTGCAGTAGAGTCCTCTGCGAGCGGAAGCACAAGTGCCCCAAGAAGTGTAAGGAGGAGTGCAGACTCTGCGAGGTTAAAGTGGAGAAGGTCGTCCCTAAGTGCGGCCACAGCCAAGAGATGCCCTGCCATCTCCCTCCTGAGGTCTGGGTTTGTCAAGAGCCCTGCCGGAAAGCATTGCAATGCGGCCACTTGTGCAAACTGAAGTGTGGAATGAACTGCCAAGTCGCTTCCTGCAAGGAGACAGTGCAAGTCACCCTGCCGTGCTCCCACGTGGCCGAGACGGAGTGCTTCCGGCAGAAGATGCCCTTGCCGTGCCAGGAGAAGTGTTTGCAGAAACTGGACTGTGGCCACATTTGCCAAGGAAGCTGCCACGAATGCATTGAGGGCCATGTGCATGCCACTTGCCGACAGAAGTGCACCCGGGTGCTGCTCTGCTCCCACACGTGCCAGGGCTCCTGCTCGGAGAATTGCCCCCCGTGTAAAAAGATGTGCCGCAACCGGTGCCCGCACAGCCGCTGCAGTAAGACATGCGGGGAGTTCTGCTTCCGCTGCGTGCAACGTTGCAGTTGGCGGTGCAAGCACCATCAGTGCACACAGATGTGCTGGGAGATCTGCAACCGTCCCCGGTGCGACCGGCCCTGCAAGAAGATGCTGCGCTGCAAGCACCCCTGCGTGGGTCTCTGTGGGGAGCCATGTCCCCCAAAATGCCGGGTGTGCCACCGGAATGAGCTGGCAGAGATTTTCTTTGGAAAGGAAGACGAGCCGGAGTCTCGCTTTGTTGTCTTAAAGGAGTGTGGGCATATCTTTGAGGTGCAGGGTCTGGACCGATGGATGGAAGGGAACGGAGATGGCGAGCCCCAAGCCAAGCCAGTCCAGCAGAAGGTGTGCCCCAAGTGTTCAACGCCCATCCAGAGCAACCCGCGTTACAGCAACGTCATCAAAGCAACGCAGCAAAGGATCGCGGACATCAAGCGGAGGATGTTCGGCAGCCGGGAGCAGCTCCAGTTTGGCCGGGCGGCCTTACTGAGCGAGCTGATTGTGCTGCCGCCACACAGCCGCTATTTCAGGAAGGAGGACCTGAAGAGGGAGATCGAGGCGGCCGCTTCTCTCCAGAGTCTCGGGGACTGCGAAATCACCGTGCGGCTCCTGTTGTGCCTCCAGCGGCTGAGGGACCGAGCAACACACTGCACAGATGAGCAGGGAAGGCGCCTTGTGGGTGCAGCGGAGGCACTGGAGTCCTGGTTGCACCGAAGGCAACGGGGAGACGCCTTCGCGGCCCAGCAGCTCAGAGAGTGCCGGAACGAGGTGAAGAGGCTCTCCTACCTGGCCAACGTCTTCGAGCGCCTGACCATCTACGGAAGGGAACAAATGCCGTCCTCTTCCACGGCAACAGAGGCTGCCGACAAAGCCTTGAGCCTCCTCGATGGA
Organism: Anolis sagrei; assembly: GCF_037176765.1. Taxonomy (NCBI): domain Eukaryota; kingdom Metazoa; phylum Chordata; class Lepidosauria; order Squamata; family Anolidae; genus Anolis; species Anolis sagrei. The sequence continues at coordinate 2,288,870 of NC_090024.1, read as the reverse complement.
CGAGAGCCCTTCACCGAAGCCCAGGAAGGGGCTCTCCTGCCCGTACTGGAGACTCTGGACCACCTGATGCCGGCTTCAGGGCCACGACTCTCCCAGGCAGAGAAGGTCTCCATTGAAGAGGCCATGCGTTTTGGCCGAGGGCAATGGTACGAGTGTCCCAATGGCCACTTCTACAGTGTGGGGCAGTGTGGGCGGCCAGTGGAAAAGAGCCAGTGCCCCGAATGCGGGGCTAACATCGGTGGGAGGAAGAAAAAGGTTCATGCGGGCAACGTTACAGCCAGCCTAACCCTGGAGACTGGCAATGGAGGAAAAGAGGTGGAAGGGAGGCCCCTCAGCAGTATCGGTGACTTGACTGGTCTCTCAGACCTTCTTCCCTCATCCATCTGTGCCACTGACCACACTCCTGCTGGTCTAGACACTCCATCACAAGCTAATGACAGCCAAACGGAGGCCAGCGGTCAGCTGCCAGACCTCCTGATCCCAGCATCATCCTGCCATCCATATGGTTCTCCTCTCGACAAGGTGGCAAAAGGCACCACTCCAAGTGGGGCCCAGCAGGAGGGCTCTGGGGAGGTTGCCATGGAAGAGACTCCCTCCTTGGAACCCTTGGAACACGTTAATGCATATTCCCCTGAAAGAACATCACAGGACCACCATGAACCCATGGAACAAGACAATCCATGGTCCCCTCAAGCCTGCACCACAATGGAACTCTTGGAAATCAAGGAGGAAGACAGCCCATGGTCCTCTCAGGCTTGCACTGAACCCACCACAATGGACCTCCTTGAACCCAAGGAGCAAGACAGCCCATTGTCCCATGAGGCCTGCACTGAACCCACCACAATGGACCCCTTGGAAATGAAGGAGGAAGACAACTCATGGTCCCCTCAGGCCTGCACTGAACCCACCACAATGGACCTCCTTGAACCCAAGGAGCAAGACGGGCCATTGCTCCATGAGGCCTGCACTGAAGCCACCACAATTGACCCCTTGGAAATCAAGGAGGAAGACAGTTCATGGTCCCCTCAGGCCTGCACTGAACCCACCACAGTGGACCTCCTTGAACTCAAAGAGGAAGACAGCCCATGGTCCCCTGAGGCCTGTACCGAACCCACCACAATTGACCCCCTTGAACTCAAGGAACAAGACAGCCCATCATCCCCTCAGGCCTGCACTGAACCCACCACAATTGACCCCCTTGAACCCAAGGAGGAAGACAGTTCATGGTCCCCTGAGGCCTGCACTGAACCCACCACAGTGGACCTCCTTGAACTCAAAGAGGAAGACAGCCCATGGTCCCCTGAGGCCTGCACTGAACCCACCACAATTGACCCCCTTGAACCCAAGGAGGAAGACAGTTCATGGTCCCCTCAGGCTTGCACTGAACACACCACAATGGACCTCCTTGAACCAAAGCAGCAAGACATCCCATTATCCCCTCCGACCTGTACTGAGCCCACCTCACAAGGCCCCCTTGAACCCAGGGAACAAGGGAGCCCATGGTCCCCTCATGCTACCCTATCCTTCCAGGAGAGTCGCTTTTCTCCCCCAGGAGACAAAGAAGACCTACAGCCACAGAGCACTCCCACAGAAGTTCATCCTGATGGGCACCAGAGTCCTCCTCCAGTTCAGGAGGAAAGGGAGCCAGAGAGACGCCTGAGGCCTCGTAAGAGAAGGCGATCCACGCGTTTGGTGCAGACCCTGCGGTGCAAAAGACGTCGACGTACCCAATGCTGAAGCCTACTCCCCAAATGTGACCGGCATGGACTGGGCTGAGTTTCCTTCAGAGTGGCCAGTGTCTTCCCAGCTGGCTACCAAAAGCAACCTCAGCCCCCCTGCTGACCACTAGACCCTGAAGAGGAGAGAGTGTGGTCTCGGGGAAGTGGGGAAGCCTGGGAGCTTTATGCAAAGGAGAGGACACTTCTCTATCTCATTCTGGCTTGTTGTCCTTGGAAAACTATAAATCCATAACTATAAGTCCTAAGTAGTGATGTTCGATAACAGTTTCTCAAACTCTGCTCCCGCAGGTGTTTTGGACTTCAGCTCCCACCACTTCTAATAGCTGGTTGACTGGCTGGGATTTCTAGGAGCTGATGTTCAAAACATCTGGAGGAGCACAGTTTGAGAAACACTGGTCAATAACAACAACAACAACAATAACAATAAAAACAATTTACTATATTTATATACTGCTCCGAGTCGCCTCTGGGCTCAGGGGGGTGGTGTTCTGTCGACGCTGGGCTTGAAACGAAGTGCTTTTGAAACAGGACGTACAACTTTAGCCCAACGGGCTATATGGCCATGTTCTAGAAGCATTTCTCCTGACGTTTCGCCTGCATCTATGGCAAGCATCCTCAGAGGTTGTGAGGTCTGCTGGAGCTGGGGAAAAAGGGGGTTTATATATCTGTGGAATGACCAGGGTGAGACAAAAGGCTTTTGTAAGTTGGGCTAGGTGTGGATCTTTCAACTGACCACCTTGATTAGCATACAATGGGCTGACTGTGCCTGGAGCAAACTCTTCTTGAAAGGTGATTAGATGTCCCTGCCTGTTTTTCTCTCTGCTGTTTTTGCTGTTGCAATTTTGGAATTTTTTAATACTGGTAGCCAGATTTTGTTCATTTTCATGGTTTCTTCCTTTCTGTTGAAATTGTCCACATGTTTGTGGATTTCAATGGCTTCTCCGTGTAGCCTGACATGGTGGTTGTGAGAGTGGTTCAGCATTTTTGTGTTCTCAAATCATAGAATCATAGAATCAAAGAGTTGGAAGAGACCTCGTGGGCCATCCAGTCCAACCCCATTCTGCCAAGAAGCAGGAATATTGCATTCAAATCACCCCTGACAGATGGCCATCCAGCCTCTGCTTAAAAGCTTCCAAAGAAGGAGCCTCCACCACACTCCGGGTCAGAGAGTTCCACTGCTGAACGGCTCTCACAGTCAGAAAGTTCTTCCTAAAATAATATGCTGTGTCCAGGTTGGTTCCTCAGGTGCTCTGCTATGGCTGACTTCTCTGGTTGGAGTAGTCTGCAGTGCCTTTCATGTTCCTTGATGCGTGTCTGGGCAATGCTGCGTTTGGTGGTCCCTCTGGAGACTTATCCACAGCTGCATGGTATACAATGGTAGACTCCTGCAGAGGTGAGAGGATCCCTCTTGTCCTTTGCTGAACGTAGCATTGGTTGGATTTTCTTGGTGGGTTTGTAGATTGTTTGTATGTTGTATTTCCTCATCAGCTTCCCTATGCGGTCAGTGGTTCCCTTGATGTATGTATATATATATATATAAAAAATTCCAAAATTGCAACAGCAAAAACAGCAGAGAGAAAAACAGGCAGGGACATCTAATCACCTTTCAAGAAGAGTTTGCTCCAGGCACAGTCAGCCCATTGTATGCTAATCAAGGTGGTCAGTTGAAAGATTCACACCCAGCCCAACTTACAAAAGCCTTTTGTCTCACCCTGGTCATTCCACAGATATATAAACCCCTTTTTTCCCAGCTCCAGCAGATCTCACCTCTGAGGAAGCTTGCCATAGATGCAGGCGAAACGTCAGGAGAAATGCTTCTGGAACATGGCCATATAGCCCGAAAAAACCCACAAGAACTGAGTGATTCCAGCCATGAAAGCCTTCGACAATACAAGTCTTTTATTGATGAACAATTAAACAGAAACTTCTTTTGTCTTCGAAGATTAGACAAATTCTTCCAGGCTTCAAGCAACTGTTTGCTTCTAACTGTTTCTTTGCTTTACTTCCAAGGAAAATCCCTTTCTAGCTCCTCCCAGGCTAACTGTGAACCTAGACCTGACTGATGTGAATCCACTACCGGGCTGAACTGCGTCTCAAAACCGAGTGGACCTACCAGTAGGCCTGTAGTCACTTAGCTGGAGATCTTGATGTTTAAAGCTGTTATTCTCTCCGAAATTCCTCAGGGTTGTAAGGCTGTTTCCCTGGGGACCTTTGGGAATCTTTAGATGCTCTTAAGACTGTTCTCCCCAGGGAAGTCTTAAGGGTTGAAGCCTTTGTACAGGAGAATGTCTGTACACATCCTGTACATTGACTTCCCAGCTGAGACTCACTAAGAAATTCGATAGAGCTACAAGCTGGGTAGATGCGGGGAATGCCGTGGATGTGGCGTACCTGGATTTCAGGAAGGCCTTCTTTGACAAGGTCCCCCATGACCTTCTGGCAAGGAAACTAGTCCAATGTGGGCGAGGCAAAACTACGGTGAGGTGGATCTGGAATTGGTTAAGTGGACGAACACAGAGAGTGCTCACTAATGCTTCCTCTTCATCTTGGAAAGAAGTGACAAGTGGAGTGCTGCAGGGTTCCGTCCTGGGCCCGGTCCTGTTCAACATCTTTGTTAATGACTTAGATGAAGGGCGAGAAGGCAGGATCATCAAGTTTGCAGACGACACCAAATTGGGAGGGAGAGCCAAGACTCCAGAGGACAGGAGCAGGATTCAAAACGATCTTGACAGATTAGAGAGATGATGGGCCAAAACTAACAAAATGAAGTTCAACAGGGACAAATGCAAGATACGCCACTTTGGCAGAAAAAACGAAATGCAAAAATACAGAATGGGGGACAATGAGGCCTGGCTCGAGAGCAGTACGTGTGAAAAAGATCTTGGAGTCCTCGTAGACAACAAGTTAAACATGAGCCAGGAATGTGATGTGGCGGCAAAAAAAGCCAATGGGATTTTGGCCTGCATCAAGAGGAGCATAGTGTCTAGATCTAAGGAAGTAATGCTACCCCTCTATTCTGTTTTGGTTAGACCACACCTGGAATATTGTGTCCAATTCTGGGCACCACAATTCAAGAGAGATATTGACTCTAAGCTGGAATGTGTCCAGAGGAGGGCAACTAAAATGATCAAGGGTCTGGAGAACAAGCCCTATGAGGAGCGGCTTAGGGAACTGGGCATGTTTAGCCTGAAGAAGAGAAGGCTGAGAGGAGATATGATAGCCATGTATAAATACGTGAGAGGAAGCCACAGGGGGGAGGAGGGAGCAAGCTTGTTTTCTGCTTCCTTGGAGACTAGGACGCAAGGGAACAATGGCTTCAAACTACAAGAGAGGAGATTCCATCTGAACATGAGGAAGAACTTCCTGACTGTGAGAGCCATTCAGTGGTGGAACTCTCTGCCCTGGAGTGTGGTGGAGGCTCCTTCTTTGGAAGCTTTTAAGCAGAGGCTGGATGGCCATCTGTCAGGGGTGATTTGAATGCAATATTCCTGCTTCTTGGCAGAATGGGGTTGGACTGGATGATGGCCCAGGAGGTCTCTTCCAACTCTTTGATTCTATGATTCTATGAAATGGCTCTCTTCCCCCCAAAGCCCAAAAAGGGGGGCGGGACCAGGGAACCTAATGATAATTGACAAGCAATTGACCCAATCACTGCAAAGTAAGGAAAGCCATCTAACTGCAAAGGCATAGAACTTTAAAATACATGCAGTAATCAACAAATAGCAAGATAAGCTCGAGCTCCTGGTGTGGCTGTACCAGAACAGGCGGTATATAAATATAGTAAATAAATATAGTAAATAAATAAATAAATAAACAACACTTTATTTATATTCCACCCTATCTCCCCAAGGGGACTCAGGGTGGATCACAGTATACATACACCGCAAACATTCAATGCCATTTTGGACAGACAGGACACAGACAGACGGAACAGAAAGGAGGTATGTTGTGTCGACGTCCAGCTTTTTTTTTTTGCCGCCCCGGAGTTTGTGCTCAAATCCAGCCACAAGGGGTGCTGTTGCTCCATCCTCTATGACAAACAGCCATTAGGACTTTCTACTCCCTTTTGGTTGCTGTACCTGTCCTGAGTTGCCTTTCAAAAACAGCCTTTAGACCAGTGGTTCTCAACCTTCCTAATGCCGCGACCCCTTAGTACAGTTCTACATTTTGTGGTGACCCCCAACCATAAAATTATTTTTGTTGCTCCTTCATATCTGCATTTTGCTACTGTTATGAATCGTCATGTAAATATCTGATATGCTGGATGTATTTTCATTCACTGGACCAAATTTGGCACAAATACCAAATACGCCCAAATTTGAATTTGGTGGGGTTGAGGGCAAATTGATTTTGTCATCTGGGAGTTGTAGTTCCTGGGAATTATAGTTCACCTACAATCAAAGAGCATTCTGAACTCCACCAACAACGGAATTGAACCACACTTGGCCCACAGAACTCTCATGACCAACAGAAAATACTGGAAGGTTTTGGTGGGCATTGACCTTGAGTTTCGGAGTTGTAGTTCACCTACATCCACTCAAACAATGACGAGTCTGAACCGAACTGAGCACAATCACTCAATATGCCCACCTGCAAACACTGGTGGAGTTTGGGAAAAGTAAGCATTGTCATTTGGGAGTTGTTGTTGCTGGAATTTATAGTTTACCTACAATCAACCCAACCAATGATAGAGTTGGGCCAAACTTCCCACACAGAGCCCCCATGATCAACAGAAAATACTGGAGGGATTTGGGAGGAATTGACAGTGATTTAGGGGAGATGTAGTTCACCTACCTCCAGAGAGCACTGTGTTCCAAATACCATCAGAAATATGTGTTTTCTGCTGGTCTTTGGTGACCCCTCTGACACCCCCTCGCGACCCCCTCAGGGGTCCCGACCCCCAGGTTGAGAAACGCTGCTTTAGACAATGTTGAAAGTAGAAGAAAAATGCTTTACTCCAGCAAACACAAAGGATAAGCAAATGGAATTGAAAAGTGCAAAAGAAAACGAGGAAGTCTTAATCCAGACACAAATTACAGTCTCTTATGAAGTCCCAAAAGAAACACCTGTTGGGGTTCAGCCTCCGTGTGAACCTGAGCCTCAATCTCTGTGTGATCCTGATTCTCAGTTTGTATTTCCTGATGCCACTGATGACCATGTATTTTTCCCAGATGCTTTGGAAACTGCTGATCCCGAGGTCACTGGCGGAGAAAGCAAAACTAGCCATTCTGTTGAAAATGTTTTGGAACCAAGCAGTGATAGCTCTCCAGAGGAACTCACACCTGGTTTTTTTTAATGAGGAGTGAAGAGAACAGATTAGGAAAGACAGGAGTGAGTTGCAGCTTCTGCAAAGGTCAAATAGATTACAGGAAAAGAAAGCTCAAGCTTCAAAGTCTGGAGGCGTAGCAAGAAATAGTTTCTTTAGTTTAAGGGGCCTTTCCCCCAGGCTGTCCGGCAGATCAAGCATTGTTTAGACTGAGGCATCCTTGGCAGATTTCCTGCGTTCCATGGCCTGCATTCTCAAAGGATTCTAGTTTCCAAGTACAGTTAGTGAGATACTAACAGGTTCCTGGTTTTTGTATTGTTGCTTTTGGAATTTTGCTCTACTTCAGAGTTTTTCCTGACTGCTGAGTTTTTACTGTGGCTTTTTTGGCTTTGCATTCGCCTTTCTTTGTAACCATTTTTTCATCAATAAAAAAGGATTGTATTTTCCCACAGACCAGTGTGGTGGATTTAATCTTATGGTCTTGTTTCTGGATCTGGGTTGCAACAACACCAGTCTTCCATCAGACAACGGACGGTGAACTAAGTCCTTAGTAGCAGACACAAAGCAGATTCCATTGGAGTGAAAGCATCAGTGTCAGGGTCGTTGTTACCAGCCAAAGCTGACTGCTCCTGCCTCTGATTTATGGCCCTGAATTCCCCATGCAGGAGGTACTAGGGCGTCTCCCAATTAGCTCAGCGTTTTTAGCAGCTACCCTAGCTGAATGCCGTCTGTGCTCTGTCTCTTTTCGTTTCTCTAGAAATGGGGCACTTTCAAACCCTCATTGTCTGATTCTTCTTCTCCCTCCAATTCCTGAGCACTTCCCTGCTCCCCTTCCTCCTCCGAAGATGAGTAATCCCTAACAATACCTCCCCCTAGCAGTACCTAATTTATCTATTTTCAGCTTAAACTGTTTTTGAACTGCTTAGGTAAACAGTGAAATGGGTTAACAGTCCAGTGCTCATACCAACCCAGGGCTTTGAACTGGCAACCTTTCAGTTGGTAGATCTTATCATTGCAGGTAGATTTACCAGCTGTGCTAAAGCCCGGCCCAATAGTATAATCTATGGAAGTGCAAGGAAATGATGATTTGCCTGTGGAAGATGTGCTGGTCTTTCAGAAAGGACCAGAAATACTGGACTCAATAGATTCTTAAAGTTGAAATCATGATGCAATATATGATAACTGCAGCGAGTATTGCCTTCGACAAGGTCCCCCATGACCTTCTGGCAAGGAAACTAGTCCAATGTGGGCTAGGCAAAACTACGGTGAGGTGGATCTGGAATTGGTTAAGTGGACGAACACAGAGAGTGCTCACTAATGCTTCCTCTTCATCTTGGAAAGAAGTGACAAGTGGAGTGCCGCAGGGTTCCGTCCTGGGCCCAGTCCTGTTCAACATCTTTATTAATGACTTAGATGAAGGGCTAGAAGGCAGGATCATCAAGTTTGCAGACGACACCAAATTGGGAGGGAGAGCCAATACTCCAGATGACAGGAGCAGGATTCAAAACGATCTTGACAGATTAGAGAGATGGGCCAAAACTAACAAAATGAAGTTCAACAGGGACAAATGCAAGATACTCCACTTTGGCAGAAAAAAATGAAATGCAAAGATACAGAATGGGGGACAATGCCTGGCTCGAGAGCAGTACGTGTGAAAAAGATCTTGGAGTCCTCGTGGACAACAAGTTAAACATGAGCCAACAATGTGATGTGGCGGCAAAAAAAGCCAATGGGATTTTGGCCTGCATCAATAGGAGCATAGTGTCTAGATCTAGGGAAGTCATGCTCCCCATGCTCTATTCCGCCTTGGTTAGACCACATCTGGAATATTGTGTCCAATTCTGGGCACCACAATTCAAGAGAGATATTGACAAGCTGGAATGTGTCCAGAGGAGGGCAACTCAAATGATCAAGGGTCTGGAGAACAAGCCCTATGAGGAGCGGCTTAGGGAACTGGTCATGTTTAGCCTGAAGAAGAGAAGGCTGAGAGGGGATATGATAGCCATGTATAAATATGTGAGAGGAAGCCACAGGGAGGAGGAGGGAGCAAGCTTGTTTTCTGCTTCCTTGGAGACTAGGACGCAAGGGAACAATGGCTTCAAACTACAAGAGAGGAGATTCCATCTGAACATGAGGAAGAACTTCCTGACTGTGAGAGCCGTTCAGCAGTGGAACTCTCTGCCCCGGAGGGAGTGTGGTGGAGGCTCCTTCCTTGGAAGCTTTGAAACAGAGGCTGGATGGCCATCTGTCAGGGGTGATTTGAATGCAATATTCCTGCTTCTTGGCAGAATGGGGTTGGACTGGATGGCCCATGAGGTCTCTTCCAACTCTTTGATTCTATGATTCTATGATTTGCATAGAGATGGAAAGAGCCCATTATCCCAACACAAGAAGAAATGGCAGACGAATGGACTTTGCAGATCAAGGAGAAATCTCTGACTGACTTCAAGAAAGCATGGGGATGAAAGGATGGCGGCAAATGCTAACTATCAGATTTATAAATTAAGAGGAATATTGCCAAATGAGGAAGTGGGATTGTATAACGCAACTTAAAGGGAGTAGAATAATAAGGGGTTAAACGTATTAGATAATGAGTGCGAGGTTCGTATAATAGCTTTCTTATTCATTGCTTAGTTTGTGTGTGTTTTGGTTATGTATTTAGAATTAGAGTTGGAAGGAATCCCAAAGGCCACCCAAGTTCAAGACACAATCAAAGCCTTCCCAAGAGATGGCCATCCAGCCTCTGTAAAAAAAAAACCCACAGAAACTAGAATAAAACAAAAATACACAAACATTTGGTATAAGTTTTGTTAGAATATAATGTTTTCTGCTGGAAAAATCTCTTAAAGTTTAAACTGTATGGTTTCAGAAATGCATGGCTTAAGAAACAGAGGTGTGTAGACAGAGGCGGCCCTAGGTAATTTTCAAAGGTAAGCAAACAGTATTTTGGTGCCCCCCCCCCCAACCAATCATTGATGTATATTTTCTGTTCATCGTGGGAGTTCTGTGTGCCATATTTGTTTCAATTCCATCATTGGTGGAGTTCAGAATGCTCTTGGATTGTAGGTGAACTATACATCCCAGTAACTACACTTGCCGCACTTGCTCCCTTGCCTGGCCTGCTTTGGGTTCAGAGGTGTGCCTGAAGACCCCAGCATGTGCACCCATGTCACCTCTTCTCCTGACTTTCTCCTCAGCCATTGGGACCAAGAGAGAGAGAGAGACAGAGGTGGAGATGCCCACCTTTCCTGAAGGTAGGCGCAAAAACAAAGGAGGGAGCGGAGGTGGGAGATACCTCCAGCCGGAGGGGCTCTGTCTCTCTCTCTCTCTTGGTCCCAATGGCTGAAGAGAAAGTCAGGAGAAGAGGCGACTTTTGGTGCACATACTGGGGGTCTTCAAACATGCCTCCGGACCTGAAGCGGGCTAGGCGTGGTGGCTCTGCCCCTTGGCCCACCCGCGGATTGGGGAGAGGAGGCAGGTGGAGCGCCGGGGGATTGGGAAAGGAAGCCGGTCATGGGGAAGGGATCAAACGTGGAGAACGATTGAGCGCAGGCTCTGCTCGCACACCCGGTGGCCAGGTGGAGCAGGAACGAGAGGGGCTAAGAGAGGCTCAAGGGCCCGGCCCCTTTGGGAAGAGGATTGCCCAGCAGTGAGGCAAGAAAGCCAAGGCTCCCCCCAGACTGCTAGGGCTGTTGTGAGCTGAGGGGGCGCTCCTCAAGTGGTGATCGAGGGGCATTTACAGAGGCGCCTCTGCGCCCCTGGCAAAAAAAAAGTGTTCTGCGACCGCTTACTTTGCATAATGGATGAGCCGCCCCTGTGTGTAGAATTGGTAGTGTGCCACTTTTGGAGTTTCCTGTGCAAATCGGAAAAAAGGTCTTCAAGACTCTTGTTTTGTACGCCTTACATGTTAGCAACATATGGAAATATTTATCCCTTTTGGGACATGTTCTAGCCACCTGTGTGTATTCTCTTTAGATCCATTGTTTCATTGTATTCTTATCCACCCGAGGAAGAATTATTATTTTGGAGAACTTGATGTCCACTTCATGGTACTCTTCACATTTCTCCACCTGAAGAAGACATTAGTCGAAACCGGTCTGGAAATCCTCCACGTGGATATCCTCTTACAAAGGACTGGAAACTCCACTCAAGAGTATCTTTAGAGAAAGTAAGGGATCTTATGCCCTTAAGAGAAGTCTGCTTCACAGCAAGAAAGACTCTACTCTTGTTAATTTGTCACACCAAATTTGGCAACAAAATGTCTCACAACACAAGGAGTGACCATCACTCAAAAATTATGATTTTGTCATTTGGGAGTTGTAGTTGCTGGGATTTATAGTTCACCTACAATCAAAGAGCATGCTGAACTTTACCAACGATGGAATTGAACCAAACGTGGCACACAGGACTCCCATGACCAATAGAAAATACTGGAAGGGTTTGGTGGGCATTGACCTTGAATTTGGGAGTTGTAGTTCACCTACATCCAAAGAGCACTGTGGACTCAAACCATGATGGATCTGGACTAAACTTGGCATGAATATTCCATATGCCCAACTAAGAACACGGAGCTTGGGGGAAATAGACCTTGACATTTGGGAGTTGTAGTTGCTGGGATTTATAGTTCACCTACAATCAAAGAGTATACTGAACCCTACCAACGATGGAATTGAACTCTACACAAATTCTCAATACACCCAAATATGAACACAGATGGATCTTGGGGGAAATAGACCTTGACATTTGGGAGTTGTAGTTGCTGGGATTTATAGTTCATCTACAATCAAAGAGCATGCTGAACCTTACCAACGATGGAATTGAACCAAACGTGGCACACAGGACTCCCATGACCAATAGAAAATACTGGAAGGGTTTGGTGGGCATTGACCTTGAGTTTGGGAGTTGTAGTTCACCTACATCCAGAGAGCACTGTGGACTCAAACCATGATGGATCTGGACTAAACTTGGCACGAATATTCCATATGCCCAACTAAGAACACGGAGCTTGGGGGAAATAGACCTTGACATTTGGGAGTTGTAGTTGCTGGGATTTATAGTTCACCTACAATCAAAGAGTATACTGAACCCTACCAACGATGGAATTGAACTCTACACAAATTCTCAATACACCCAAATATGAACACAGATGAAGTTTGGGGGAAATAGACCTTGATATTTGAGAATTGTGGTCACTGGGATTCACAGTTCACCTACAATTCTGAACTCCACAATTGACAGAATCGGGGCAAACTTCCCACACAGAACCCCCATGACCAACAGAAAATACTTAAGGCCATCCAATCCAACTCCCTTCGTCAGGGCAAGAAAACGTAATCAAAGCCCTCCTGACAAAGAGCCATCCAGCCATAGATAGATAGATATGATTCACACACAGACAGATATAGTATCATAGATTTGAAAGGATCTCCTAAAGAAGGACAATTTGCATGTTGCATGTTTCAGTGTTGATGTAGAGATTGCAAACCAGGCAGTCTCTACATCAACACTGACACATGTTTATGACAGATATAGTACCATAGATTGAAAGGGACCCCTAAAGAAGGACAATCATATGTTGCATGTTTCAGAGTAGGCAAACCAGACAATCTCCACATCAACACTGACAAAGAAACAACAAGAAATACTGTTTACTCACAAGCAGAAAGGAATTACATATATTAGAAACCAACACTTTCTCATTCCCTTTATTTTCCAGATCAACAGAGTGGGCCACAGCAACGCCTGGCAGGGGACAGCTAGTTGCATTATATAAGCTGGGGAAAAAACCATTTACTTTTGTGATTTATGTACTACGACTTGTAGTGGATTTGTGTCTGTTGTCATACAGCCCGGAAACCACACAACACCCCAGTGATTCCAGCCATGAAAGCCTTCGACAATACAAAATTGATTGTTATTATCATTACTTTTTTGTTGAGTTCCAGGGCCAGAGAAGCAGATGGCGGAAACAGAAGAACGGCCTGCCTCAGGGGAGCGTGCTCACTCCATCCATGTTCAACATCTACACAAATGACCAGCCACTCCAAGAAGGGACAGAGAGCTTCATCTATGCTGATGATCGTGCCATCACTGCTAAAGCAGGGAGATTTGAGATGGTAGAACAGAAGCTCTCCAAAGCTCTAGGTGCTCTTACTGCCTATTACAGGGAAATCCAGCTGATCCCTAACCCATCTAAAACACAAACATGCACCTTTCAACTCAAGAACAGAGAAGCATCCCGAGCTCTGAAGATCACTTGGGAAGGAATCCCACTGGAGCATTGCAGTGCACCCAAATCCCTGGGAGGAGTCACTCTGGACCGTGCTCTTACCTACAAGAAGCACTGCCTGAACATCAAGCAAAAAGTGGGTGCTAGAAACAATATCATACGAAAGCTGACTGGCACAACCTGGGGATCACAACCAGATACAGTGAAGACATCGGCCCTTGCGCTGTGCTACTCTGCTGCTGAGTACGCATGCCCAGTGTGGAACACATCTCACCACGCGAAAACAGTGGATGTGGCTCTTAATGAGACATGCCGCATTATCACGGGGTGTCTGCGCCCTACACCACTGGAGAAATTACACTGCTTAGCTGGTATTGCACCACCTGACATCCGCCGGGAAGGAGCAGCCAAGAGTGAAAGAACCAAGGCAGAGACATCTCCAGCTCATCCCTTGTTTGGGTATCAGCCAGCACGTCAACGACGTAAATCTAGAAATAGTTTTCTAATATCTACAGAGACACTCCCTGGAACATCTCAGCAAGTGAGAGTCCAAAAGTGGCAGGCTCAAACCCAGAACCTCAACCCATGGCTGATACCAAAGGAGAGACTCCCCCCTGGGCACACAGAGGACTGGGTGACTTGGAAGGCGCTGGACAGACTGCGCTCTGGCACCACGAGATGCAGAGCCAACCTTCAGAAATGGGGCCACAAAGTGGAGTCCACAACATGCGAGTGTGGAGAAGAGCCAACCACTGACCACCTGCTGCAATGCAACCTCCGCAGAGAGCTGGACAGGGGGAGTGTGACCCTGCTGGTTCTCTTGGACATCTCAGCGGCTTTCGATACCATCGACCATGGTATCCTTCTGGGTCGTCTCTCCGGGATGGGCCTTGGGGGCACGGTTCTGTCGTGGCTCCAGTCCTTCCTGGGGGGACGAACTCAGATGGTGAAGCTGGGAGACGCCTGCTCTGACCCCTGGCCTTTGTCCTGTGGGGTCCCGCAAGGCTCTATTTTGTCTCCCATCCTTTTTAACATCTACATGAAACCGCTGGGAGAGGTCATCCGGAGTTTTGGAGTTGGGTGCCATCTCTACGCAGATGACGCACAACTCTACTACTCCTTTCCACCTAACTCCAAGGAGGCCTCTCAGGTGCTAGACGAGTGCCTGGCCGCTGTGTCGATCTGGATGAGGAAGAACAAGCTGAAGATCAATCCCGATAAGACAGAGGTCCTCCTGGTCGATCGTAAGCCGGATCGGGGTATAGGGTGGTCACCTGTGTTGGACGGGGTTACACTCCCCCTGAAGCCTCAGGTCCGCAGTTTGGGTGTCCTCTTGGATTCCTCGCTCACGCTTGAGGCTCAGGTGTCGGCGATATCCGGGAGGGCTTTTGCGCAACTGAGACTTGTGCGCCAACTGCGACCATACCTCGTGAAGGCTGATCTGGCCGGGGTGGTCCACGCCTTGGTCACCTCTAGAATGGACTACTGCAATGCGCTCTACGTGGGGCTGCCCTTGAAGATGGCTCGGAAACTGCAACTGGTTCAGCGTGCAGCAGCCAGGATGCTAACTGGAACTCATTATCAAGAGAGGTCTACCCCTCTGTTTAAGGAGCTCCACTGGCTGCCATTCATCTTCCGAGCCCAATTCAAGGTGCAGGTGCTCACCTATAAAGCCCTAAACGGTTTGGGACCACCCTACCTGCGTGACCGTATCTCCATCTACGAACCCACACGCTCGCTTCGATCATCTGGGGAGGCCCTGCTCGTGATCCCACCTACGTCGCAAGCGCACTTGGTGGGGACATGGGACAGGGCCTTCTCCGTGGCGGCCCCCCGACTCTGGAACGCCCTTCCAAAAGATCTCCGACAGGCCCCCACACTAGCAGTTTTCAGAAGGAATCTGAAAACTTGGTTGTTCCGTTGTGCCTTCCCAGATTAGGAATCCCCATCCCAAGTCCTAATAGCACTTTAGCACAATTAACATTTGCTGCACACCGTACTTTAATTCCTACGCCCCTCCTATCATATCAGCACTTTTACCTTGTACCCCTCTCGCCGGCCGAACCAGTTTTAATATGTCTTGATGTATTGTTATTGCTGTCTTGCTAATTTCTGATTTTGATTTGCTTTTAATTTTGATTTGCTTTGTTTATTGTTATGTTATGTTTTCTATTGTATGGTGTTTTATGGCTTCGGCCTGTGTAAGCCGCATCGAGTCCTTCGGGAGATGCTCGTGGGGTACAAATAAAGTTAATAATAATAATGATTTGCTTTTTGCTTTTATTGCTTCTCTCATGACTTTATTCAGACTTTCCATTCTGCGTGGATGTGCCTGGAGGACATCACCTCCTCTTCTGCCAGCACTGCAGGTCATACTGTCCCATTGTCATCCACTCCTTTGAATGGCATATCCTGCCTCTGATGGGAGCGTCATCGTCGTCTTCCTCCTCCTCCTCCTCCTCCTCCTCCTCCTCCTCTTCTTCTGGTGGATCAAGGGTAGCTGTCGGCATAGGACAACTTGGGGATGAAGTACTTGCGGACCATCTGCTGCACGGTGGTGAAGGTCTTTGGTGAGACGGGCCTCTGCGGCCTCACCAAAGGCGGGAATGGGTCCAGGGTGACCTTGGGCAGAGGAAGCTTCACGAAGGGCGCAAACCCCTTCATCACGTAACGTGGGAAGATGTAAGGGAAGAAGAAGCAGCCTGCGGTGGAGGGAGGAGAGAGAAGAGGAAGCACAGTGAGCAATGGGGGCCAGGAGCAGAGGAATCCTAGAATCCAAGAGTTGGAAGAGACCTCCTGGGCCATCATCCAGTCCAACCCCATTCTGCCAAGAAGCAGGAATATTGCATTCAAATCACCCCTGACAGATGGCCATCCAGCCTCTGTTTCAAAGCCTCCAGAGAAGGAGCCTCCACCAGAGAAGGAGCCTCTCTGCAGTGGGCAGAGAGTTCCACGGCTGAACAGCTCTCACAGTCAGGAAGTCCTTCCTCATGTTCAGATGGAATCTCCTCTCTTGTTCCATGTCCTAGTCTCCGGGGAAGCAGAAAGGAAGCTTGCTCCCTCCTCCTCCCTGTGGCTTCCTCTCACATATGTATACATGGCTATCATATCTCCTCTCAGCCTTCTCTTCTTCAGGCTAAACATGCCCAGCTCCTTAAGCCGCTCCTCATAGGGCTTGTTCTCCAGACCCCTGATCAACTCCCTCCTCCCTGTGGCTTCCTCTCACATATGTATACATGGCTATCATATCTCCTCTCAGCCTTCTCTTCTTCAGGCTAAACATGCCCAGCTCCTTAAGCCGCTCCTCATAGGGCTTGTTCTCCAGACCCCTGATCAACTCCCTCCTCCCTGTGGCTTCCTCTCACATATGTATACATGGCTATCATATCTCCTCTCAGCCTTCTCTTCTTCAGGCTAAACATGCCCAGCTCCTTAAGCCGCTCCTCATAGGGCTTGTTCTCCAGACCCCTGATCAACTCCCTCCTCCCTGTGGCTTCCTCTCACATATTGATACAGGGCTATCATCTCTCCTCTCAGCCTTCTCTTCTTCAGGCTAAACATGCCCAGCTCCTTAAGCCGCTCCTCCTAGGGCTTGTTCTCCAGACCCTTGATCATTTGAGCCGCCCTCCTCTGGACACATTCCAGCTTAGAGTCAATATCTCTCTTCAATTGTGGTGCCCAGAATCCTCCCAGTTTCCCTCCTGCTGTCACTCAGGAACAAGTGTGGATCAGGCAAGAGTTAACTCTGTTGGAGGCACCTTCAAGTGTGATGAGTATGTGATGTGTGGATTGAATCAAATTGTATGAAAGGTGTATGACTGAGTCCTGTAAGGCTGAAAATACCATTCTAAGAACATTGAAGCCTGGAAAACTGCAAAACACTAGTCCAATGTGGGCTAGGCAAAACTACGGTGAGGTGGATCTGTAATTGGTTAAGTGGACGAACACAGAGAGTGCTCACTAATGCTTCCTCTTCATCCTGGAAAGAAGTGACAAGTGGAGTGCCACAAGCAGGGTTCCGTCCTGGGCCCAGTCCTGTTCAACATCTTTATTAATGACTTAGATGAAGGGCTAGAAGGCAGGATCATCAAGTTTGCAGACGACACCAAATTGGGAGGGAGAGCCAATAGTCCAGAGGACAGGAGCAGAATTCAAAACGATCTTGACAGATTAGAGAGATGAATGGCCAAAACTAACAAAATGAAGTTCAACAGTGACAAATGCAAGATACTCCACTTTGGCAGAAAAAATGAAATGCAAAGATACAGAATGGGGGACAATGCCTGGCTCGAGAGCAGGACGTGTGAAAAAGATCTTGGAGTCCTCGTGGACAGGAAGGTGAACATGAGCCAGGAATGTGATGTGGCGGCAAAAAAAGCCAATGGGATTTTGGCCTGCATCAAGAGGAGCATAGTGTCTAGATCTAAGGAAGTCATGCTACCCCTCTATTCTGCTTTGGTTAGACCACATCTGGAATATTGTGTCCAATTCTGGGCACCACAATTCAAGAGAGATATTGACAAGCTGGAATGTGTCCAGAGGAGGGCGACTAAAATGATCAAGGGTCTGGAGAACAAGCCCTATGAGGAGCGGCTTAAGGAGCTGGGCATGTTTAGCCTGAAGAAGAGAAGGCTGAGAGGAGATATGATAGCCATGTATAAATATGTGAGAGGAAGCCACGGGGAGGAGGGAGCAAGCTTGTTTTCTGCTTCCTTGGAGACTAGGACGCAATGGAACAATGGCTTCAAACTACAAGAGAGGAGATTCCACCTGAACATGAGGAAGAACTTCCTGACTGTGAGAGCCGTTCAGCAGTGGAACTCTCTGCCCCGGAGTGTGGTGGAAGCTCCTTCTGTGGAAGCTTTTAAGCAGAGGCTGGATGGCCATCTGTCAGGGGTGATTTGAATGCAATATTCCTGCTTCTTGGCAGAATGGGGTTGGACTGGATGATGGCCCAGGAGGTCTCTTCCAACTCTTTGATTCCAGGATTCTATGATTCTAATGAAGGGGAAACTGCTGACTAGAGACAATGATTGATTTATTCTATTTTCAAAAACAATGCATAAATCAGTATAACACTGATAATCCAGGTGACAGCAGGATTGAAGAGAAGCAACTGGAAAAGCTGACACGAGACGATGATTTAAAGATGGGACTGCAAAGACTCTGGCACAAGCCAGTCAAGGGGGTCCCAGTGGTGATGGGCACACTGGGTGCAGTGCCTCAAGACCTTGGCCTGCACTTAAACACAATCGGCACTGACAAGATTACCATCTGCCAGCTGCAAAAGGCCACCTTACTGGGATCTGCACGCATTATTCGCCGATACATCACCCAGTCCTTGGCACTTGGGAAGGGTCCGATGTGTGATCCAATACAACAGCCAGAAGAGGGATCTTGTTTGCTGTGGACTCATCTTGTTGTGTTTATAACAACAACAACAACAACAACAACAACAACAACAACAACAACAACAATAGTTGTTGTGTAGCGGTCAGCGGAAGAAAATGATTATAAAAATGTATTTAAAATGAATATAGAAAAGCATACCTTGGAATACTGGCGAGAGAGAGATCTACGGAGGTTTGGTAGAGAGAGCGAAGTGTTCCAAAGATGAAAGTAAATGATTGACTGGACAGGCTTCATGGAGTCAAGAAAGTTACATATTAATGGAACCTGACATTTGGGAAACAATGGTAATTGATGTTTGTCGTCATAAGCATTGCCAAAGGGAATGTTTTTGGCAGCTATACAAGAACACCTGTAATTGTTCTAAGACACCTAAAAGATCAGATAGCGCCACCTTGCGCTGCGTTGATGTAAATAGCAGGCAAGATCAGATGCATTTTCTAAAGGAATCAATTCTAGTGAATTACGAGTATGGGAATAATTAAGATTTGAAACAATTGGAAGTACGTCATTGTAACGCGTCATCGTGGTGTATGGGAAAAAGCAATGCGTAAGGACCTCTGTTAATGATTATATCTGTGTAAATGTCAAGACAGTTCTACGCATGTCTGAACCAGTGGACTTCTGCTATAAATATTGTAACCTGACTGACTTCCAGTACGCTTCAGATCTTGTTTCTGAGCGTCCTATCAACTTGATAGTAAATATGCCTGAAAATCAATTGCTGTCTCAGTCTCCTTCCTACTTGATTGTGCTCTAAAATGATCTCGGGTAAAGTATGTGCCGCAACAGTTGTTGTTATTGTTTTTATATGCAACGAGTCCTGCGTGAGAGCTCACAGACGAACCCTCTGAGACGAAAGGACGTTGGCCATTCCATACCCTTGCGCTCAGGCATCCTTTTCCTCAGCATCGCATTGGTTTCTCCCAGTCGCAGGATGGCGCGTTTCCTGTTGTACAAAAAAGCATAAGAAATATGAGACACGCATATGAGAATCGTATTTCTTATATGATTCTCAGGTGGGCATTGTGGGCCATCTTATGTATTGTCAAAGGCTTTCATGGCCAGAATCACTGGGATTTTGTAGGTTTTTTCGGGCTATATGGCCATGTTCTGGAAGCATTCTCTCCTGACGTTTCGCCTGCATCTATGGCAAGCATCCTCAAAGGTAGTGAGGTTTGTTGGAACTGGGAAAATTGGGTTTATATATCTGTGGAATGACCAGGGGGGACAAAGGACTCTTGTCTGCTGGAGCTAGGTGTGAATGTTTCAACTGGCCACCTTGATTAGCATTTGATGGCCTGGCAGTTGTTTGGTGTGGCTTGTTGGTGCCTGGGGCAATCTTTTATTGAGAGGTGATTAGCTGTCACTGATTGTTTCCTCTCTGTTGTTTTGCTGTCCTAATTTTAGAGTTTTTTTTTAATACTGGTAGCCAGATTTTCTTCATTTTCATAGCTTCCTCCTTTCTGTTTTTCCAGGCTATATGGCCATGTTCTAGAGGCATTCTCTCCTGACGTTTCGCCTGCATCTATGGCAAGCATCCTCAAAGGTAGTGGGATCTGTTGAAACTAGGAAAATGGGTTTATGTATCTGTGGAATAATGTCCAGGGTGGGAGAAAGAACTCTTGTCTGCTGGAGCTAGGTGTAAATGTTTCAACTGACCACCTTGATTAGCATTTGATGGCCTGGCAGTTGTTTGGTGTGGCTTGAAAGGCACTGCAGACTCCTTCAACCAGAGAAATCAGCCATAGCAGAGCACCTGATGAACCAGCCTGGACACAGCATAGTATTTGAGAACACAGAAATGCTGGACCACTCTCACAACCACCATGTCAGACTACACAGAGAAGCCATTGAAATACACAAGAAGCATGTGGACAATGTCAACAGAAAGGAGGAAACCATGAAAAGGAACAAAATCTGGCTACCAGTATTAAAAAACTCTAAAATTACAACAGCACAACAACAGAGAGGAAACAAACAAGGACATCTAATCACCTCTCAACAAAAGTTTGCTCCAGGCTCTGTCAGGCCATCAAATGCTAATCAAGGTGGTCAGTTGAAACATTCACACCTAGCTCCAGCAGACAAGAGTCCTTTGTCCCACCCTGGTCATTATTCCACAGAGATATAAACCCATTTTCCTAGTTCCAACAGACCTCACTACTTCTGAGGATGCTTGCCATAGATGCAGGCGAAACGTCAGGAGAGAATGCCTCTAGAACATAGCCATATAGCCCAAAGAAACCTACAACAACCCAGTGATTCCGGCCATGAAAGCCTTCGACAATGACATCTAATCACCTCTCAACAAAAGATTCCCCCAGGCACTGTCAGGCCGTCAAATGCTAATCAAGGTGGTCAATTGAAACATTCACACCTTGCTCCAGCAGACAAGAGTCCTTTGTCCCACCCTGGCCATTCCACAGATATATAGAAACCCATTTGTCCTAATTCCAACAGACCTCACTACCTCTGAGGATGCTTGCCATAGATGCAGGCGAAACGTCAGGAGAGAATGCCTCTAGAACATGGTCATATAGCCCCAAAAAACCTACAACAACCCAGAAAGAGAGATTGATTGAGAGGGGGGCATCTTCCAAAGGGAGGGCAAACGAGGGGAAAGAACAGCAGCAAAAGCAGCACCCGACTCTTCTTACCCGCCAAAGGGTAAGAAGAGGTAAGAAGAAGGAAGAACAGCCACCCAAGGCAAGTGGGAGAGAGGAGTGGACGGAGCTGAGGCAGTACATACACAGGATAGCACCCCTATTTTGTGGTTTTTCACTTATCGCGGGTGGTCCTGGAACGTCACACCCGCAATAAGTGAGGGAACACTGTATTTATAATTGTTTTAATGTATGCTAAATGTACGAGGGTTGAATGAAAAGTAATGCCTCCACCTTCGTTACTTGGGTTTGGATGGGAATATTTTAATAAAGCAAACGCAGAAATGATCCTCAGAATGTGCTCTTCAACTACCACTATTCACTTTAATAATAATAATAATAATAATAATAATAATGCTGTATGCTGATGACAATGTCGTCTGTGCGCATTCAGAAGAAGATCTACAAGCCACTCTCAACACCTTCGCAGAAGCATACACGAAGCTTGGCCTGTCATTGAACATCGAGAAAACCAAAGTGCTGTTCCAGCATTCACAAGCCATCCCCTCCCCAATGCCAGAGATACAGCTTAATGGTGTAACATTAGAAAATGCGGACCATTTCCGCTCCCTTGGCAGACACCCCTCCACCAAAGTCAACATCGACACCGAAATACAACACCGCCTGAGCTCTGCGAGTGCCGCATTTTCCCGAATGAAGCAGAGAGTGTTTGAGGACCGGGACATCCGTAGGGATACCAAGATGCGGGTTTATAAAGCTATTTTCCTCCCAACCCTGCTCTATGCCTGTGAGACGTGGACTGTCTACAGACGTCACATGCAACTCCTGGAACGATTCCATCAGCGCTGCCTCCGGAAAATCCTGCAAATCTCTTGGGAAGACAAGCGTACAAATGTCAGCGTGCTGGAAGAAGCAAAGACCACCAGCACTGAAGTGATGGTCCTCTGCCATCAACTCTGCTGGACCGGCCATGTTGTCTGGATGCCCGACCACCGTCTCCCAAAGCAGTTGCTCTACTCTGAACACAAGAACGGAAAACGGAACGTTGGTGGACAGGAAAAGAGATTGAAAGATGGGCTCAAAGCCAACCTTAAAAACTCTGGCATAGACACTGAGAACTGGGAAGCCCTGGCCCTTGAGCGCTCCAGCTGGAGGTCAGCTGTGACCAGCAGTGCTGCAGAATTCGAGGAGGCACGAGTGGAGGGTGAAAGAGAGAAATGTGCCAGGAGGAAGGCGCGTCAACCCAACCCCGACCGGGACCGCCTTCCACCTGGAAACCAATGCCCTCACTGTGGGAGAAGATGTGGGTCAAGAATAGGGCTCCACAACCACCTATGAACCCACAAGATTACTCATCACGGAAGACCATCTTACTCGTCCAATGAGGGATCACCTAAGTAAGTAAGTAAGTAAGTAATAATAATAAACTTTATTTCTACCCCACCACCATCTCCCCAAGGGGGACTTGGAGTGGTTTACATGAGGCCAAGCCCGGACAACATAATACAGCATTAAAATCAAAACATATACAACAAACAACAACAACATTATTAAACTGACATTAAAAGAGAAAAAAAATCATAAACATTCCAATAAACACAATCACAGTAAGGATGACAATGGGCAGGCCATATATTCAGGATAAAAACAGTTAACAAACTATGATGAGATAAAATAGGAGCAGGGTATTGATATGAAACTCATAAAACACACAGAGTTGTGAGGCTAAACATTGTATTTGGAGGGCACGAACCCCATTAGCAGAAAACGTTGAGGGGTGCAAATATCATGCTGTGCGCTTAATTCCACATAATCACCAGACAATTGGATACATTTCTGCCAACGCTGAACAAGTGTTCTGAAGCTGTCACGGAAGAAGTCTGTGCACTTTCATTTCAGGCGTCCGCATCCTGGGTACCCATCATGCACAGATCTTCCAATAGCCAAGCAAACAACAATGTGGCCAACGATGAACAAGTTTTCTGAAGCCGTCACGGAAGAAGTCTGTGCACTTTCATTTCAGGCGTCCGCATCCTGGGTACCCATCATGCACAGATCTTCCAATAGCCAAGCAAAGCAACAATGTGGCCAACGATGAACAAGTGTTCTGAAGCCATCACGGAAGAAGTCTGTGCACTTTCATTTCAGGCGTCCGCATCCTGGGTACCCATCATGCACAGATCTTCCAATAGCCAAGCAAAGCAACAATGTGGCCAACGATGAACAAGCGTTCTGAAGCAGTCACGGAAGAAGTCTGTGCACTTTCATTTCAGGCGTCCGCATCCTGGGTACCCATCATGCACAGATCTTCCAATAGCCAAGCAAAGCAACAATGTGGCCAACGATGAACAAGCGTTCTGAAGCAGTCACGGAAGAAGTCTGTGCACTTTCATTTCAGGCGTCCGCATCCTGGGTACCCATCATGCACAGATCTTCCAATAGCCAAGCAAAGCAACAATGTGGCCAACAATGAACAAGTTTTCTGAAGCCGTCACGGAAGAAGTCTGTGCACTTTCATTTCAGGCGTCCGCATCCTGGGTACCCATCATGCACAGATCTTCCAATAGCCAAGCAAAGCAACAATGTGGCCAACGCTGAACAAGCGTTCTGAAGCAGTCACGGAAGAAGTCTGTGCACTTTCATTTCAGGTGTCCGCATCCTGGATACCCATCATGCACAGATCTTCCAATAGCCAAGCAAAGCAACAATGTGGCCAACGATGAACAAGCGTTCTGAAGCAGTCACGGAAGAAGTCTGTGCACTTTCATTTCAGGCGTCCGCATCCTGGGTACCCATCATGCACAGATCTTCCAATAGCCAAGCAAAGCAACAATGTGGCCAACGATGAACAAGTTTTCTGAAGCCGTCACGGAAGAAGTCTGTGCACTTTCATTTCAGGCGTCCGCATCCTGGGTACCCATCATGCACAGATCTTCCAATAGCCAAGCAAAGCAACAATGTGGCCAACGCTGAACAAGCTTTCTGAAGCAGTCACGGAAGAAGTCTGTGCACTTTCATTTCAGGCGTCCGCATCCTGGGTACCCATCATGCACAGATCTTCCAATAGCCAAGCAAAGCAACAATGTGGCCAACGCTGAACAAGTGTTCTGAAGCCATCATGGAAGAAGTCGACACTCTATTTCTGCATCCAGCGTCTCACCGTTTTCTCAGCGTCTTCATCAGAAGCATCATGATGTCTCCACAGATCTTCTTTCATTATCAGGAACAGACGGAAGTCAGACGGTGCTAAATCTGGACTGTATGAGGTATGTCGTACGTGGTGAGATCCAGTCTCTGAAGTTTCACGTCTATGCGCTTTCATTTCAGACGTCCGCATCCTGGGTACCCATCGTGCACAGATCTTCCAATAGCCAAGCAAAGCAATAATGTCACCCACACGTTCTTGTGAGACGCCGATTATGATTGACATTTCTTTCTGAGTGATACAACGATCGTCCTGAATCAGTCCGTCAACATTTTGCTCGTGAAACTCGGTGGTTGCTGTCACAGGACGTCCAACTCTTTCTTTGTCATGCAAATCAGATGTTCCCACCTCAACATCTTTAAACTTATTCGCCCAACGACGAACAGTACTCACATCAACACAATCACCACAAACAGCTTGCATTCTCTGATGGATCTCCTTTGGGGTGACACCTTCTGCTGTCAAGAAATCAATTTTTTTTGTCGTGTCAGGTGTGACTTGAGAAACTGCAAGTCGCCTTTGGTGTGAGAGAATTGGCCATCTGCAGGACGTTGCCCAGGGGACGCCCAGATGATTTGATGTTTTATTGTCCTTGTGGGAGGCTTCTCTCATGTCCCCGCATGAGGAGCTGGAGCTGACAGAGGGAGCTCATCTGCACTCTCCCTGAATTCGAACTTGCGACCTGTCTGTCTTCAGTCCTGCCGGCACAAGGGTTTAACCCACTGCGCCACCGAGGGCTCCATAAGAAATCAATGACTGCACATTGCTTAAGTCGCATTGACCGACCATCTGCGCAGGGTTCCATACTTCACACTTTAGCAACACAACCATTCAATGCTAAGGCTTCCCACCAAAATGGAACTGTAGAGGAGAGTCTACTGAACAAGCCAGGACCTGCCGCATACATTGCTTAAGTCGCATTGACTGACCGTCTGTGCAAGGTTCCATACTTCACACTTTAGTAACACAACCGTTCAATGCTAAGGCTTCCAACCAAAATGGAACTGTAGAGGAAAGTCTACTGAACAAGCCAGTACCTGCCGCGTACATTGCTTAAGTCGCATTGACTGACCGTCTGTGCAAGGTTCCATACTTCACACTTTAGTAACACAACCGTTCAATGCTAAGACTTCCAACCAAAATGGAACTGTAGAGGAAAGTCTACTGAACAAGCCAGTACCTGCCGCGTACATTGCTTAAGTCGCATTGACTGACCGTCTGCGCAGGGTTCCATACTTCACACTTTAACAACACAACCGTTCAATGCTAAGGCTTCCAACCAAAATGGAACTGTAGAGGAGAGTCTACTGAACAAGCCAGTACCTGCCACATACGTTGTTTAAGTTGCATTGACCAACCGTCTGCACAGGGTTCCATACTTCGCACTTTAACAACACAACCATTCAATGCTAAGGCTTCCCACCAAAATGGAACTGTAGAGGAGAGTCTGCTGAACAAGCCAGTACCTGCCGCATACCAGGACTGCCATCTGTTGAGGAGTTACAAAGGTCTGTTCAATGCTAAGGCTTCCTGCCAAAATGGAACTGTAGAGGAGAGTCTACTGAACAAGCCAGCACCTTCCACATACCAGGACTGCCATCTGTTGAGAAGTTACGAAGGTCCATTCAATGCTAAGGCTTCCCACCCAAACGGAGCTGTAGAGGAGAGTCTACTGAACAAGCCAGTACTTGCCGCATACCAGGAGTGCCATCTGTTGAGGAGTTACGAAGGTCTGTTCAATGCTAAGGCTTCCTGCCAAAATGGAACTGTAGAGGAGAGTCTACTGAACAAGCCTGTACCTTCCACATACCAGGACTGCCATCTGTTGAGGAGTTACAAAGGTCCATTCAATGCTAAGGCTTCCCACCCAAACTGAGCTGTAGAGGAGAGTCTACTGAACAAGCCAGCACCTTCCACATACCAGGAGTGCCATCTGTTGAGAAGTTATGAAGGTTCATTCAATGCTAAGGCTTCCCACCCAAACGGAGCTGTAGAGGAGAGTATACTGAACAAGCCAGTACCTTCCACATACCAGGACTGCCATCTGTTGAGGAGTTACGAAGGTCCGTTCAATGCTAAGGCTTCCTGCCAAAATGGAACTATAGAGGAGAGTCTACTGAACAAGCCAGCACCTTCCACATACCAGGAGTGCCATCTGTTGAGGAGTTACGAAGGTCTGTTCAATGCTAAGGCTTCCTGCCAAAATGGAACTATAGAGGAGAGTCTACTGAACAAGTCAGTACCTTCCACATACCAGGACTGCCATCTGTTGAGGAGTTACGAAGGTCCGTTCAGTGCTAAGGCTTCCTGCCAAAATGGAACTATAGAGGAGAGTCTACTGAACAAGCCAGCACCTTCCACATACCAGGACTGCCATCTGTTGAGAAGTTACAAAGGTCCATTCAATGCTAAGGCTTCCCACCCAAAGAGGAGAGTCTACTGAACAAGCCAGTACCTGCTGCATATGTGTACTGCCATCTGTTGAGGAGTTACGAAGGTGGAGGCATTACTTTTCATTCAACCCTGGTATATTATGTTTTGTTTTCATTGTTCAGCACTGAACGGTGTCTGTTTGTAGCTGTCCTGAGTCCCTCTTCGGAGATGAGAAGGATGGGACAGAAATGTTCCTAATAAATCAATCAATAGAATCATAGAATCCTAGAATCAAAGAGTTGGAAGGGACCTCCTGGGCCATCCAGTCCAACCCCATTCTGCCAAGAAGCCGGAATATTGCATTCAAATCACCCCTGACAGATGGCCATCCAGCCTCTGTTTAAAAGCTTCCAAAGAAGGAGCCTCCACCACACTCCCTCCGGGGCAGAGAGTTCCACTGCTGAACGGCTCTCACAGTCAGGAAGTTCTTCCTCATGTTCAGATGGAATCTCCTCTCTTGGAGTTTGAAGCCATACGAGCACAATCTCTTCTGGACCCTCTTCTCCAACGCTGCAGGACAGTCAAGTGTAGTACTCCGCGTTTGCACATTGGCACCCACCCCTGAGTGTTATTCCGCAGAATTAAACCATTGTATTTATTTAAACCTCCTCGTTTCTAGTTTCCAGATTGGGAAACGGAGATTGCAAATATTTGGGCACTTACTTGTGGAGGGAGGGCAAAGCCACAACGGTGTTCTTGGGGCTGGATTCTTCGGAGGGAAGAGGGGCAAAGAGGGTCTTCAGGGCCGCCAGCTCCTTCTCCAGCTCCTTCTCCATGAAATAGTGGATGGCGTCCACGGGGCGCACCGTCTGTGCCCATTGGAGCGCGGCCCGTTTGGCCTGGAAAAGGGGGGACATGGGGGCAGGAAAGGGGGGCAGTGAGAAGGCATTCCAATGGGGCTGGCACCACTGACACCCTCTCTTCTGGGGCCAACAAGTCAAAGCAAAATCCAGTTTGGGATGCATGGGGAGGGCAATGCCACGGAAGCACTGTAAAACAATTCTTCACCTTTGCAATATGCTTCATACTAGGGCTAGGTGGTTTCGTTCGTTAATTTCGTAATTCGTTATTAATTCGTATTTAAATTAGCTTACGATCCGATATTGAGCCATTTTGGAATAGTGTGAGGAGTAATTAAGAATCGAAACAATTTTTCCAATTTACGTAATTATTTTCGTAATTTAATAATATATAATATATAATATACAGGGTTAGTCAAAATGAATAGGCCAATAAGAAAATTAATTGTACCCGAATTGGCCTATTCATTTTGACTAACCCTGTATATTATAATAATATAATATACAATCTATATATATAAATCTGTTAGGTTGGTTCAACGGGACAGCAAAACTCCACAACCCCCCAACGAAACTTAGCCAAACTTACCATGCCCATAACAAAGCCCACAAGGTACAAACATATCTACTCAAAATGAAAAACAACACAACAACACACTCACAAAATGGCAAAACAACAAAACTCAAAAAAAATCCAACGAAACTTAACCAAAATTCCCATGCCCATAACACAACCCACAAGGTACAAACATATCTACACAAAATGAAAAACAACACAACAACACACTCACAAAACGGCAAAACAACAAAACTCAAAAAAACCCCCAACGAAACTTAACCAAAATTCCCATGCCTATAACACATGTACCACAAGGTACAAACATATTTACACAAAATGAAAAACAACACAACAACACACTCACAAAACGGCAAAACAACAAAACTCAAAAAAAAACCCCAACGAAACTTAACCAAAATTCCCATGCCCATAACACAACCCACAAGGTACAAACATATCTACTCAAAATGAAAAACAACACAACAACACACTCACAAAACGGCAAAACAACAAAACTCAACCCCCCCCCCAACAAAACTTAACCAAAATTCCCATGCCCATAACAAAACCCACAAGGTACAAACATATCTACTCAAAATGAAAAACAACACAACAACACACTCACAAAACAGCAAAACAACAAAACTCAACCCCCCCCCAACGAAACTTAACCAAAATTCCCATGTCCATAACACAACCCACAAGGTACAAACATATCTACTCAAAATGAAAAACAACACAACAACACACTCACAAAACGGCAAAACAACAAAACTCAACCCCCCCCCAACAAAACTTAACCAAAATTCCCATGCCCATAACAAAACCCACAAGGTACAAACATATCTACTCAAAATGAAAAACAACACAACAACACACTCACAAAACGGCAAAACAACAAAACTCAACCCCCCCCCACGAAACTTAACCAAAATTCCCATGCCCATAACAAAACCCACAAGGTACAAACATATCTACTCAAAATGAAAAACAACACAACAACACACTCACAAAATGGCAAAACAACAAAACTCAACCCCCCCCAACAAAACTTAACCAAAATTCCCATGCCCATAACACAACTCACAAGGTACAAACATATCTACCCAAAATGAAAAACAACACAACAACACACTCACAAAACGGCAAAACAACAAAACTCAACCCCCCCCAACAAAACTTAACCAAAATTCCCATGCCCATAACAAAGCCCACAAGGTACAAACATATCTACTCAAAATGAAAAACAACACAACAACACACTCACAAAACAGCAAAACAACAAAACTCAACCCCCCCCCAACAAAACTTAACCAAAATTCCCATGCCCATAACACAACTCACAAGGTACAAACATATCTACCCAAAATGAAAAACAACACAACAACACACTCACAAAACGGCAAAACAACAAAACTCAACCCCCCCCCCAACGAAACTTAACCAAAATTCCCATGCCCATAACAAAACCCACAAGGTACAAACATATCTACTCAAAATGAAAAACAACACAACAACACACTCACAAAATGGCAAAACAACAAAACTCAACCCCCCCCCCAACAAAACTTAACCAAAATTCCCATGCCCATAACAAAGCCCACAAGGTACAAACATATCTACCCAAAATGAAAAACAACACAACAACACACTCACAAAACGGCAAAACAACAAAACTCAACCCCCCCCAACGAAACTTAACCAAAATTCCCATGCCCATAACAAAGCCCACAAGGTACAAACATATCTACTCAAAATGAAAAACAACACCACAACACACTCACAAAACGGCAAAACAACAAAACTCAACCCCCCCCAACGAAACTTAACCAAAATTCCCATGCCCATAACAAAACCCACAAGGTACAAACATATCTACTCAAAATGAAAAACAACACAACAACACACTCACAAAATGGCAAAACAACAAAACTAAAAAAAACCAACGAAACTTAACCAAAATTCCCATGCCCATAACACAACCCACAAGATACAAACATATCTACTCAAAATGAAAAACAACACAACAACACACTCACAAAACGGCAAAACAACAAAACTCAACCCCCCCCCAACAAAACTTAACCAAAATTCCCATGCCCATAACAAAGCCCACAAGGTACAAACATATCTACTCAAAATGAAAAACAACACAACAACACACTCACAAAACAGCAAAACAAAACTTAAAAAATTGTTATTGTTATGATGGTGGTGAAATAAAAGGAAATAAAAAGTGAAAGAAGGAAGCAAACAGGGAGGGAAGAAAGGCAAAGGAAGAAAGGGGGAGGGAATGAAGGAAAGAGAGAAGGATGAAACCAAGTAGTGAAAGAAGGAAAGAAAGAAAGAGGTAGAGAAGGAAGAAAGGAGAGAAAGGGGAGGAAAAGGGGGAAGGAATAGGTAGGGACCTCTCTTTCATAATAGTCCAGATATCTACCTCAACTTTGATAAGTTTTACTATAGGCCACAGCAACGCGTGGCAGGGCACAGCTAGTACAATATAATAATATATAATATATAATGCAATATATTATAATAATATAATATACAATAATATAATATAATAATAATATAATAATATAATATAATAATATATAATATAATAATATTATAATAATATAATATAATAATATATAATAATATAATATATATAATATAATATAATATAATATAGTTGTTGTTTGTTTTATCACACCAACAGTCAACAACAGAGGGAGAGGGAAGCTTCAGAAGTTCCCCCTGTCCCATTTGGAGGTTTTTTTAGCATATTGTGCAATCGCATCCGCCATTAACGAATCGATTCGAAATTAACGAAATTTCGGAAGTATTTAGAATTTGGAAACGCTAGCGCCCCCTGGAAACGAATCGAGTTTAGAAACAAATTTTTCCGTGGTTACCCAGCCCTACTTCATACATATGGCTTTTCACTGCCAGGCAGCGGTGTTGGAGCTCAAGCACTATCCTACACAAGTTTGTAGTCCTCATCAAGGACTTAGGCTGGCAGGGAAAGCTCTTCCCCCATTGGCCGCTTTGTCTGCCTGTCACTCTATTCTCTCTTCCTATCACCTTGCTTGTCAGGGACACACCTCTTTCTATGGACTGGATGGCCCATGAGGTCTCTTCCAACTCTTTGATTCTATGATTCTATGATTCTATACAAAGTGCCTGAGCACATGGCAATGCTCAGTGTTCCTTCGCGCGCTGGGCCTGTCACAGCTGTATTTTTCTATAGGACGTATACTTTAAGCCCAGCGGGAAGCCAGGGGTGCCTCAAAGAGAGGTTCTCAGGGATTTTTCTGAAGTGATGGTCTTTAGAGTCTTTGATGATGCAACAAAGTCTTTATTATGGAACAAACAACAAATCTTCAATGGTTCAAACAACACTTCAAGGCTTTCTTAGTCTAGTCCTCAATGGACTGGTACCTGACTTTGATTAACTGAACTTTCTCTGTAGGAAAAACCCTTTTTAACCTCTCCCAGGCTGTTTACTATCTATGCCTCATCGGTGTGGGTCCTACTACCAATTCCAAATGCGTCTGGGTATCAAGTAGACCTACCAGCCGAGGCTTGAAGATATTTCAGCTGGAGTTCTGTGAATCTGTAATGCTGTTCTCCCTTTGAGAATGCTTAGAAAACTTCAGGGCTGTTCCCTCTGATGCTGTGAGGCTGAGAGGCTGTGAGTTCTCAGCCAGAGCTTTTGGGACCTTTCTCCTGGAATTTCTGCTTCTGTATCCCCGGATGTTATTTTCCCTGGATGCTCTTTTTTCCCTGGACTGTTATTGAGAAAGGAAGCTTTTCTACGGGACGAGCTAGTCTACGTCCTATAGCTTAGCTTCCCTGTGTGAGACTGCCCAAAAAATGGCTCCTTTCCCTCCCAGAGCCCAGAACAAGGGGAGGAACCAAAGCTTAATTATGATGGACAGGAGGCCTGTCCTATGACTGCAAAACAGTCATAGGACAGGAGCTCCTGGTACAGCCGTACCAGCACACTCAGAGTCCTACATTTTGTCTTCTTCTGTGAGCAAGGAAAGAGACAAAATGTTTACTGGAAGTTAGTTAGACAGGCCCTGTGTTAACTTTCCTATCTAGTAATGTATATTGCCGTTGACTATTCAGGGAGTATTTTAAACTAATAATAGTATGGTTGTTTATATCCAAAGTGTTTCTTGCGTAAATTTTAGCAATACTGAATTTGCTTGGTTTTACTTTGTTTTTAACTATGCAAGAGCTAGTTCATATAGTATTTTATGTAGTGTTTTAAGGGTGCATCTCGCCATTGATTTATGTAGCATTTTAATGGTTTATGTAGTATTTTAATAATAATAATAATAATAATATTTTTTTTGTCGTGTCAGGAGTAACTGCTCCTGTTGTGAGAGAATTGGCCGTCTGCAAGGACGTTGCCCAGGGGACGCCTGGATGATTTCTGATGTTTTATCATCCTTGTGGGAGGCTTCTCTCATGTCCCCACACGAGGAGCTGGAGCCGATAGAGGGAGCTCATTCGCCTCTCCCGGGATTCGAACCTGCGACCTGTCGGTCTTCAGTCCTGCCAGCACAAGGCTTTAACCCACTGCACCACCGGAGGCTCCAATAATAATAATAATAATCTTTATTTATACCTTCTCTCTCTCAGAGGGGCGTCTCTTCCTTGGCAGCTTCTTCTCGATTGTGTCATCACTCATCTCAACCTGCAGCAAACGAGAGAAGAAGTCCAATGACGGCCCAGTCCTCTCATTGCTTTCTCAAGTCAGAAGGGCCTGCACCGGGACTGAGTCGCAGCTGGCTGGGAGTCAGCTGCATTAAGATCACTACTGACCGGAAGGTCATGAGTTTGAAACCCGCTGGGGTCGGAGTGAGCTCCCAACCAATTTGAGTAGCTTGTTGTTGACCTTTGCAGCCCAAAAGACAATTGCATCTCTCAAGTAGAAAAATGAGGTACTGTTGCACTCCAGAACAGGAAATGGCCCCTCTGACTATAAACACACCACACGTTGAGTGAAGGAACAATCCATTTTATTAAAGCTTAGCAAAAAAGCCATTAGAAATAAATGCTTGTAAAGATAGATAAAATTCCAAAAAACAATAAGGCATTTAAAGGCAGGAAGAAGACACAGCATCCAAATGTAGCATTCAAAAGCAATGTTCAAAAAGCATGAAATAATATTTCAAGGCACCGATAATCCAAACAGGAATCCACCAAGAAGCAAATACAGACCAGCCGCTGCTAGTCAAGTTGAAAGGCTAGAAAAAAACCATGAAGACGAGATCACTTGAACAGGAATTCCATGAGGTTTGTGCTAGGTTTCCAAATGATGCCTGATCTGACAAGATTTTCTAAAGGCAAACCTTAAATCCCAAGAACTAGTTTCGTTTTCCCCTAGTCTTTGACTTTAATTGATGAATTCTTTCGGATCTACGTAAACTTTGGGCCTCTTGTCGATTCTGGCTAATGTCCGGCCGGTTACTCTGCTTATCTGACTCCTCATTAACTTTACCAGGTGTCAGACTGTTTTCCAAACTAGAATCTGAAGGGCTCACAGACGGAGGGAGTAAACCTTCCTCCCAAGGCTAGACAGAAACATTCTCATGAGAATCTGCCCTTTGCACCGAAGCCTCTCTGTCAGCGTCTGCATGAAACTCATTGACCAAAGTGTCTCCATCTTGCACTTCAGAGTCAGGCCCAGCATCCCCCACATCAGAAGCAACAGGGGACTGATTTCCCTGATTTCAGGGTGCTTTGGATGTGGGGAGTGATGTCAATGAGTTTCAAGATGGCAATGGTTTAGTCAATGATATTGAAGCAGAGAATGAAGGGTGTGGGAATGATGGTGTACTCCCTGAATTGCTACCAGAGAGTTCCTGGGATTTGGGGCTTGAAAACAACTCGGCACCTGCAGAAGTTAACGAGCAAATAGATAGACGGCAGGAAATTAGTCAAAACAGACAAGCCAAACAGTGGCTTCGGCATTCTGCCAGGCTTCGACAGAAAAAGATAAGGGAACCTCAATTAAAGCGAATCCAATTTCTGAGTGCTTGGGATAGGCTTAATGAGGGGATAAAAGTCCCAAGTACGGGAAATGCCAGATGAAACATCGTTTGGAATCAAGTTAAGTTCTTGTCCTTGTTTCATGGAAGCGTAGCTTGGAAAACTCATGCTTCAGTATTTCTTGTTTCATGGTTTTGATTCTTGGATTTTATAACTACATACTCATGCCTTGGATTAATTTTTCCTGGTTTTCTGGATTATATTGGAGAAGTGTGGACTTTTTTTTTTCATGGACTTTGCTGAACTGAAGTATTTTGTTCCTGCTTATCTTCTTACCTAATTGGATTTACCCATTTCTTTAAAGTGCTTTTTACTTTGCTGCTTTTTAATGATCTCCAATAAAAGGATTGTTTTCCTATTCAACGTGTGGTGTTTAAAGTCAGAGGGCTTTTCCTGTCCTGGAGTGCAATAGTTGGAACCCCTTGAAGGAAAGAGAGCAACCAAGCCATGGCTCAGATTTTTCTGTTAGTCCTCACATACCTTTTCATAGCTTTCAGAGACTTCCTGTTCTGTCTCTGACCCTTCCGCTTGGTCCGTGACTCCATCACTCTCCTCCTCCTCCTCTTCCTCCTCCTGGGATAAAAAGAGACAATGTGCCAGACAAGTTATAATGCCTTTTCATAAATTAGAAACATCCTCACAGAAAAGGGGTTTTGGTGGTAGACCCTCTTTCCTCTGTAAAACCTTAGAAGTTGAGTTCTTTGGGACAAGGACATGGCCTGTTGCACCCTGTAAAGCCCTAGGCATCCTGATGGCACTCCAATACCAAAGCAACAGGATGTCTGATAGGGCAGAACTTGGCCTGCATTGATAGGAGTCTAGTGTCTAGA
This sequence comes from Anolis sagrei, assembly GCF_037176765.1. Classification (NCBI taxonomy): domain Eukaryota; kingdom Metazoa; phylum Chordata; class Lepidosauria; order Squamata; family Anolidae; genus Anolis; species Anolis sagrei. The sequence continues at coordinate 2,253,725 of NC_090024.1, read as the reverse complement.
TCTGTGTTTCTCAACCTGGGGGTCGGGACCCCTAAGGGGGTCACAAAGGGGTGTCAGAGGGGTCGCCAAAGACCATCAGAAAACACAGTATTTTTTGTTGGTCATGGGGGTTCTGTGTGGGAAGTTTGGCCCAATTCTATCATTGGTGGGGTTCAGAACGCTCCTTGATTATAGGTGAACTATAAATCCCAGTATCTACAACTCCCAAATGTCAAAGTCTATTTTCCCCAAACCCCACCAGTGTTCACATTTGGGCATATTGAGTATCTGTGCCAAATTTGGTCCAGATCCATCATTGTTTGAGCCCACAGTGCTCTCTGGATGTAGGCTAACTACAACTCCCAAACTCAAGGTCAATGCCCACCAAACCCTTCCAGTATTTTCTGTTGGTCATGGGAGTTCTGTGTGCCAACTTTGGTTCAATTCCATTGTTGGTGAGGTTCAGAATGCTCTTTGTTTACATGTTAACTATAAATCCCAGCAACTACAACTCCCAAATGACAAAATCAATCCCCCCCCCCCCCCCGCCAACCCCACCAGTATTCAAATTTGGGCATACCGGGTATTTGTGCCAAATTTGCTCCAGTGAATGAAAATACATCCTGCAGATCATTATTTACATGGTGATTCATAATGTTAGAGTTATGGTTGGGGGTCACCACAACATGAGGAACTGTATTAAGGGGTTGCGGCATTAGGAAGGTTGAAAATCACTGGTCTAGATCCAGGGATGTCATGCTCCCCATGATCTCTTCTTCCTTGCTTAGACCACACTGTGTCCATTTCTGGGTACAGCAATTGAAGGGAGAAGTTGAGTCGGAGCTGGAATGTGTCCAGAGAGGAGAGACTAAAATGATCAAGGGTCTGGAGAACAAGCCCTATGAAGAGTGGCTTAAAGAGCTGGACATGTCTAGCCTGAAGAAGAGAAGACTGGGAGGAGACATGATAACCATGTATAAATATGTGAGGGGAAGTCATGGGGAGGAGAGAGCAAGCTTCCTTTCTGCTTCCCTGGAGACTAGGACGCAATGGAGCAATGGCTTCAAACTACAGGAAAGGAGATTCCACCTGAACATGAGGAAGAACTTCCTGGCTGGGAGAGCTGTTCAGCAGTGGAACTCTCTGCCCCGGAGTGTGGTGGAGGCTCCTTCTTTGGAAGCTTTTAAGCAGAGGCTGGATGGCCATCTGTCAGGGGTGATTTGAATGCAACATTCCTGCTTCTTGGCAGAATAGGGTTGGACTGGATGGCCCAGGAGGTCTCTTCCAACTCTTGATTCTATGATTCTATGATTCTATGATTCTATGATTCTATGATTCTATGATTCTATGATTCTATGATTCTATGATTCTATGAATGGCATAAAGAGATGGACATATCTAACCTGAAGAAGAGAAAACCTGGAGGAGACATGATAAACATATATAAATATGTGAGGGGAAGTCATGGGGAGGAGAAAGCAAGCTTGTTTTCTGCTTCCCTGGAGACTAGGACGCAATGGAGCAATGGCTTCAAACTACAAGAAAGGAGATTCCACCTGAACATGAGGAAGAACGTCCTGGCTGGGAGAGCTGTTCAGCAGTGGAACTCTCTGCCTCGGAGTGTTATGGAGGCTCCTTCTATGGAGGCTTTTAAACAGAGGCTGGATGGCCATCTGTCGGGGGTGCTTTGAATGTGATTTTCCTGCTTCTTGGCAGAATGAGGTTGGACTGGATGGCCCATGAGGTGTAATCCCTGAATTGCTACTAGAGAGTTCCCAGGATTTGGGGCTTGAAAACAACTCGGCACCTGCAGAAGTTAATGAGCAAATAGATAGATGGCAGAATGGGGTTGGACTGGATGACCCATGATTCTATGATTCCCTGCCTTATTGGGATTCCTCGGTTGACCCCTTACCTCTTCGTAGCTCTCGGGGGAGAACATCCTCTCTGGCCACTCTTGGAGGTCCACCTGGGTCAGAGAGAGTAACAGTCTGTGATGCAATGAATCACATTCAGGATTAATTTCAATAGTGATGGAGCTAAGATTTGAAGAGTGAATTTTACAAGAAGGGAGTTTAAGAGTGGGTTACAGAAAGGGAAGAAGAGAGTGAGGAGTTGATATCGAGCTGCTTTTAGCGGGGTCCCCTTGAGAGAGAGAGAGACCCGAGGACCGCGCCTAAAGGGCTCTGGGTCCCTTGGTGAGGCCAGCGAGAGCCAATCCAAAAAGTAAAAATATTATAAATAATAATGCCTCATCCAAGTGGAAGAAGTTTCTTTTCAGCAATCGAGGTTTATTGTGATTCAGCTGAGATCAGATGCATTACAGGAATCATTCCACTGCAAGCATGGTTTTACAGAATTTCCAAGCATTTTTATAGTACACAGACAAAGGAAAACAGTTTCAAAAATCCCGCCCGCCCCCTGTCAGCCGGCTTCGTGCTGATTGGCTGGCCGCAGAACAGCTGGGAGGAGGCTTGGCAGCATGCCTCGCCTCTGGACCAATCAGCGGGCTCCGCTGCCTCTGGGAGGCCAATCAGTGCCTTCCTAGTGCCTCTGAAGATGGACCAATCGGCAGCCAGGAGGCGGGACGAAGCTTGGCAAAGACTGAGGAAATGACAGCCTTAAGGGGAATGTGAGGCTTTTGTCCTCACCTGGCGGGGTGTCCGATAGGGGAACAATAAGTTTCCTGGTCTGTGATGGGATTTGGGAGGAAGTATGAAAAGAAGCTTTCGGTGGCATTTGGACCTCAAAAAGGGGGATCAACAAAATACCTAAAAATGAATCAATCAGTCTGTTCTTCCTAAGTTTCTGTTGACCCTCCTCTCATCTTACTGTCTGCTCTGAAAGTAAGTTCGAGAAGGAATCAATCACTCACGGGCCCATGCAAATGTAAATATGGACCGTTTCGGGAGGACAAAGGATTTCCTCCCTGTTACAGTAATCCTCGGGTCACCTTCCTTTTGGGGCATGGGTCAAAGAGGAGAAGCAGGGAGGGGGACCAGAGTACATTTCATACAATATTCCATTACATAGATTTCATATATCTTATATTTCATGAGACAATCCCTCCCCCATCCCCAGCGAAAGTTTATTACAATATTGGATCTTTATTATAACGCAAACTGGAGATCTCATAGTCCTTTGGCAAAGGTGCGTGGAAACTGAGGCTGCTTGCATTTCAAGGCAAGCACCAGAAGGAAGTTCATGGCCAGGGATGTGGCAAACAGTTCAGTTCATGAAGCAGAGAGTCAATAAGAAAAAGGCAGAAGCCCAGTTATGGGCGCTGGGTTGGGTAGTAGCAGAGTCCATAGTCCAGTGCAGTCAGAGAGTTCACAAAGAGGAGACAGGAACCCAGTTATGTGCGCTGGGTCAGGAAGCAGCAGAATCCATTGTCCGGCCCTTGGCGAACTACAAATACTTGGGGGGGGGGGGGGGAAGATGCTCGGCATCAGAGTGAAGGAATTCACCAAGCACCAGGTGAAGAGAAGTGAGTAAGAGGTGAAGGAAAAGATCAGGATGATCTGAAAGAGATGGGAGGAAGGAAAATTGTACAGAAAGGTTGGTCCATGAGGTCACGAAGAGTCGGAGACGACTGAACGAATGAACAACAACATCTGTGGAAGGTCCAGGGTGGGAGAAAGAACTCTTGTCTGTTGCAGCTAGGTGTGAATGTTAAAGCCCTGGCAGACCATGCAAAAAAGGATTTGCGAAGCCCACCTCCTCCAAGATGAACGGAACCACCTCAACTGGGCTATTCAGGCCAAAGGAGACTCCACCTCAGACATCAGAAGAGCTGCAAGACCACCGAGAAGAAGCCACGAGAGTCAAGACCAAGACCCACCAAGAGGGAAATGGTTCTTGCCAGACATCAAGGGAACCCCTGACCGCAGAGGGAAGCTGATGAGGAAACACAACATACAAACTATCTCCAGACCCACCAAGAAAATCCAACCAATGCTACGTTCAGCAAAGGACAAGAGGGATCCTCTCACCTCTGCAGGAGCCTACCAGATACCATGCAGATGTGGACAAGAAGTCTACAGAGGGACCACCAAACACAGCCGCATTGCCCAGGAAAGGCACTGCAGACTACTCCAACCAGAGAAGTCAGCCATAGCAGAGCACCTGAGGAACCCACCTGGACACAGCATATTATTTGGGAACACAGAAATGCTCAACCACACCAACAACCACCATGTCAGACTACACAGAGAAGCCACTGAAATCCACAAGAAGCATGTGGACAATCTCAACAGAAAGGAGGAAACCAGGAAAATGAACAAAATCTGGCTACCAGTATTAAAAAACTGTAAAATTATAACAGTAAATAAGGAACAACACTCAAACACAGGGGAACTCCAGCCAGGAAACAATCAGGAACACCTGGTCATCTCTCCACAAGGAAATTTCCCAGGTAGTAAGAAGCTACACCTAAAAACTGTCAGGCCATCAAACGCTAATCAAGGTGGCCAAGTGAAACATTCACTCCTAGCTCCAACAGACAAGAGTTCTTTCTCTCTCCCACTCTGGACCTTATTCCACAGATATATAAACCCAAATATCCTAGATTCCAACAGACCTCACAACCTCTGTGGATGCTTGCTACATATGCAGGTGAAACATCAGGAGAGAATGTTTCTAGAAGATGGCCAGACAGCCTGAAAAACCTACAACAACCCAAGAGAGTAAAGGTTTGTGAGAGTGTGCATGTTTCCTCAATTACTCTGGTTGACTATATGGTACAGAGCGGTCAAGTGTGGTGCTCAACGAATACACCAACCCTTTGTATTTTCTGCAGATTCAACAGATTCCCCTCGTTTCTGAAACTAGAAATATTTGGCCACTGTATTTTTTTAGATGTGGCTCTTAATGAGACATGCCGCATTATCACGGGGTGTCTGCGCCCTACACCACTGGGGAAATTACACTGTCTAGCCGGTATTGCACCACCTGACATCCACCGGGAAGTAGTAGACAATAGTGAAAGGACCAAGGCAGAGACATCTCCAGCCCATCCCCTGTTTGCGTATCAGCCAGCACGTCAACGACTTAAATCTAGAAATAGTTTTCTAAGATCTACAGAGACACTCGCTGGAGCACCTCAGCAAGCAAGAGTCCAAAACTGGCAGGCTCAAACACAGAACCTCAATCAATGAGAGACTCCCTCCTGGGCAGACAGAAAGCTGGGCGACTTGTAAGGCGCTGAACAGACTGCTCTCTGGCGCCACAAGATGCAAAGCCAACCTTCAGAAATGGGGCCACAAAGTGGAATCCACGACATGCGAGTGTGGAGAAGAGCCAACCACTGACCACCTGTTGCAATGCAACCTGAGCCCTGCCACATGCACAATGGAGGACATTCTCACAGTGACACCAGAGGCACTCCAAGTGGTCAGCTACCGGTCAAAGAACATTTAATAGAATACCAAGCTTGCAAACTTTGTGTTTTGTTTGTTTGTTTGTTAAAAAATGCAATACAACTGTCTGGTTTGCTCCTGACATGATAAACAAATATTAGCTGTACATTGCAATGGCTATGTATAAACTGATGCTCTACTTGGAATATATTAATTGCCTGGAGATCTGCTAACCAGGGAGGAGTGATCCGGAACCTGGGGTCTCAGAAATGGGGGGCTCCTTGGGGGGAAAGGCAGTAAGCAGAATGAGGGGAGACCCGAAAAAGGCCCACCCCGTGGCCAACAGGCAATAGCTGTCGTCTGGACTTACCTTTCCTCTGCTTGGCTGCTGGGTGCTCTCCTCGAAGAGCTCAGAGGAAGACCCCCATTCGAGCAGAGCCTCTTGCTTCAAGAGGGAATTCCGGTGGTCCTGGGAGGAGAGAAGGCACTCGGTTAGATTCAGACGGCAGAGGCCGTCGGGTTTGCCAGCAGAGCTTCATAATTGGGGGTGACTTTGCATGCAGTCACCTCTGTGTCATGAGGTGACAATATTCTTTTAATCCATTTCCAGGGAGACAGAGTGAATTAGGTACTTTACAGAGAAAGAAGTAGACTATATAACTACAAGGGTTGAATGAAAAGTAATGCCTCCACCTTCGTTACTTGGGTTTGGAGGGGAATATTTCAATAAATCAAACAGAAATACCAGAGATAAAACTCCAATGCAAAGGTTAAAATGTGAATATAAATCCAAGGAGTAGGGTAAACTCACGAGGTTAGATAATCCAAAGACAAAGAATAAAACATCCACTAAAGTGATCCAAGAATCAAAGAACAATACAAAACTTGAGTTCATGGTAAAATCCCCAAGACTAAAAGCAAAACTTGACCAGGACATGACTTGAAGAAATAATCCTTAGAAAGTGCTCTTCAACTACCACTATCTGCTTTCCCACATAATCACCAGACAATTGGATACATTTCGGCCAACAACGAACAAGTTTTCTGAAGCTGTCACGGAAGAAGTCGACACTCTGTTTCCACAACTGGCATCTCACAGTTCTCTTAACATCTTCATCGGAAGAATCATGATGTCTCCGCAGATCTTCTTTCACTATCAGGAACAGATGGAAGTCAGACGGTGCTAAATCTGGACTGTATGGAGGATGTCGTACGGTGGTGAGATCCAGTCTCTGAAGTTCTGCTGTGTACCCATCGTGCACAGATCTTCCGATAGCCAAACAAGCAATAATGTGACCCACACATTCTTGTGAAATGCCAATTATGCTTGAAATTTCTCTCTGAGTGATACGACAATCCTCCTGAATCAATCTGTCAACCTTTTGCTTTTGAAACTCAGTGGTTGCTGTCACAGGACGTCCAACTCTTTGTTTGTCACGCAAGTCAGATGTTCCCACCTCAACATCTTTAAACTTACTCACCAACGACGGACAGTACTCACATCAACACAATCACCATAAACAGCTTGCATTGTTTGATGAACATGTAGATGTTTCGGCTGCATCTATGGCAGGCATCTTCAGAGGTTGTGAGGTCACACCTCTGAGGATGCCTGCCATAGATGTAGGTGAACCGTCAGGAGAGAATGCTTCTAGAACATGGCTATATAGCCCAAAAAACCTACAACATTCCAGTTTGTCCTGTGAAAGGACTCTGCTGTATCTAGCTTGCTTTTGGGAAACTTGCTATCCAGCTTGCAGCAGTTCAGGGATTTGAAAACTATAAATCTTCAAGGCATATCCTTGAGGGAAAGGATGCTTTCTCTTCTTGCACATGTTCAATTTTGCACCTTGGGGAAGACCGGGACCTCGCTCCCATCTACATGTATTTGGGGTCCTTGGAGGAGAAAGGGTGGAAGGCGCACCTTGAGCTCCTGCATCCGTGCCGTCAACCATTGGCCGCTCATCCTCCGCACAGACGCCCTGGTGTCGCCCTCTTTCACCGGCCAGGACTCCATCTCCTTGAAGAAGTAGTTGTGTGGGTCCTGCACCCCCACGTCCTGGATCAGGTCCTTCACGGCAACCCTGGGAAACACGGAGAGAGCAAGAAGAGGCTGGGGAGTCATTTCATAGGGGATAGGGACTGCAAGCTTGGAAGGAACCACCCCTCATGGAAAGAAAACCATGCAAACCAAGGTTGGAGACAATGTGTTGTCGAAGGCTTTCATGGCTGGAATCACGAGGTTCTTGTGGGTTTTTTTGGGCTATAGGGCCATGTTCTAGAGGCATTTTCTCCTGACGTTTCGCCTGCATCTATGGCAAGCATCCTCAGAGGTAGTGAACCAGCCTGGACACAGCATATTATTTGAGAACACAGAAGTGCTGGACCACACCAACAACCACCATGTCAGGCGACACAGAGAAGCCACTGAAATCCACAAGAAGCATGTGGACAATTTCAACAGAAAGGAGGAGACCATGAAAATGAACAAAATCTGGCTCCCAGTATGAAACAACTCTAAAATTACAACAGAAAAACAGCAGAGAGGAAACAACCAGGCACATCTTAACACCTCTCAACAAAAGATTTTCCCAGGCTCAGCCAGGCCTTCAAATGCTAATGAAGGTGGTCAGTTGAAACATTCACACCTAGCTCCAGCAGAGAAGAACTCTTTGCCCCACCCCAGCCATTCCACAGATATATAAACCCATTTTCCTAATTCCAACAGACCTCACTACCTCTGAGGATGCTTGCCATAGATGCAGGCGAAACGTCAGGAGAAATGCCTCTAGAACATGGCCCTATAGCCTGAAAAAACCCACAAGAACCTAAGGTTGGAAACACATTGCATTGAGAGTAGGCATGGGCTAACTTCAGCCCTCCAGGTGTTTTGGACTTCAACTCCCATAATTCCTAACAGCCGGTAAGCTGTTAAGAATTGTGGGAGTTGAAGTCCAGAACACCTGAAGGGCCAAAGTTGGTTCATGCCTGGGTTAATGCGTCCAACATGTTGGAATGTCCAACCTATAAATCCTGTAACTTTGTAGAAGTTGTCAGATCCAACAATCACTTGCTGGAGTAATCTTTTTACTTTTTAAATGAGCCTTTTCTATTACAGGTGTGTCACAAGAAATACAGCATCCAGATTTGATCAATGGGGATTCAACATGATATATCATCCGGAGTTTCGGGGTGTGATGTCATTTGTATGCAGATGATGTTCAACTCTGTCACTCCTTTCCACCTGCTACTAAGGAGGCTGTTCAGGTCCTGAACCGGTGCTTGGCCGCTGTGACGGTCTGGATGGGGGCGAACAAATTGAAATTGAATCCAGACAAGACAGAGGTACTCCTGGTCAGTCACAAGGCCAAACAGGGTATAGGGTTACAGCCTGTGCTGGATGGGGTTGCGCTCCCCCTGAAGACGCAGGTTCGCAGTTTGGGTGTGATCCTGGACTCATCGCTGAGCCTGGAGCCCCAGGTTTCGGCGGTGACCAGGGGAGCATTCGCACAGTTAAAACTTGTGTGCCAACTGCGCCCGTACCTTGGGAAGTCTGACTTGGCCACGGTAGTCCACGCTCTGGTTACATCCCGTCTAGACTACTGCAACGCTCTCTACGTGGGGTTGCCTTTGAAGACGGCTCGGAAGCTCCAATTAGTCCAACGTTCGGCAGCCATGATACTAACAGGAGCGGAGCGCAGGGAGCACACAACTCCTCTGCTGCACCAGCTCCACTGGCTGCCGATTTGCTACCGGGCTCAATTCAAAGTGCTGGCGTTGGCCTTTAAAGCCCTAAACGGTTCTGGCCCAACTTATCTATCCGAACGTATCTCAACCTATCAGCCCACCAGGACCCTAAGATCTTCTGGGGAGTCCCTGCTCTCTATCCCGCCGGCTTCACAAGTGCGGCTGGCAGGAACGAGAGACAGGGCCTTTTCTGTGGTGGCCCCTCGCCTCTGGAACGCCCTTCCCATGGAGGTAAGATCAGCCTCCTCGCTGATGGTATTTCGAAGAAGACTAAAAACTTGGATGTTCAAACAGGCATTTGGTTAATTCGGTGCAATGAATGTGTTGATTACGGATTGGTAATATGGATGATGCAATTGGACCACGATTTTAGTTAGGAGATGTATTGGATTGTGATTTTGTGATTTCGTGTAATATTGTGTATTATGTTTTTTTATGGTTTTAATTGTATACTGTGCACTGCATACTTTGTTGTAAACCGCGTTGAGTCGCCAGTTAGGCTGAGAAACGGCGGTATACAAGGACAGTAAATAAATAAATAAATAAATATTGAGGCAGCAACCTCTAAATACAAACGACAAACTGATCAGCTTCGATGTGGTATCTCTATTTACCATGGTCCCGGTAGCAGACACCATGGCACTCATCAACCAGAGGTTCCCAGAAGACATCACGGCGCTGTTTCACCATTGCCTCACCACCAGTTACTTTCAGTGGGACAATGAATTCTACGAACAGAAAGATGGAGTAGCTCTGGGGAGCCCTCTCAGCCCAGTCATAGCTAACTTCTACATGGAACACTTTGAAGAACAAGCCCTGGAGACAGCAACCAAAAAGCCCACGATATGGTTCAGATATGTGGATGACACCTTCACCATTTGGAGCCATGGAGATGAAGAACTCAACAGGTTCCTGGACCATCTTAACAGCATCCACCCAAACATCCAGCTCACTATGGAAAAAGAAAAGGAAGGAAGACTGCCTTTTCTAGATGTCCTAGTCATCCGCAAACCAGATCAACAATTGGGTCACACCGTCTACAGAAAACCCACACACACAGATAGAGATCTACATCAAAACTCCAACCATCACCCAAGTCAAAAAAGAAGCACCATTAAAGCCTTGCCAGAGCGTGCAAAAAGAATCTGCGAAGCCCACCTCCTCCAAGATGAACTGAACCACCTCAACTGGGCTCTCCAGGCCAATGGACACTCCACCTCAGACCTCAGAAGAGCTGCAAGACAACTGAGAACAAGCCACGAGAGTCAAGACGAAGGTCCACCCAGAGGAAAAGTGTTCTTGCCAGACATCAAGGGAACCACTGACCGCATAGGGAAGCTGAGGAGGAAACACAACATACAAACAATCTACAAACCCACCAAGAAAATCCAACAAATGCTCCGTTCAGCAAAGGACAAAAGGGATCCTCTCACCTCTGCAGGAGTCTACCGTATACCATGCAGCTGTGGACAAGTCTACAGAGGGACCACCAAACGCAGCAATGCCCAGACACGCATCAAGGAACATGAAAGGCACTGCAGACTACTTCAACCAGAGAAGTCAGCCATAGCAGAGCACCTGATGAACCAGCCTGGACACAGCATATTATTTGAGAACACAGAAATGCTGGACCACTCTCACAACCACCATGTCAGACTACACAGAGAAGCCATTGAAATCCACAAGCATGTGGACAATTTCAACAGAAAGGAAGAGACCATGAAAATGAACAAAATCTGGCTACCAGTATTAAAAAACTCCAAAATTATAACAGCTAAACAACAGAGAGGAAGAAACCAGGCACAGATTAACACCTCCCAGCAACAGATTTTCCCAGGTTCAGGCAGGCCTTCAAATGCTAATGAAGGTGATTAGCTAAACATTCACACCTAATTGCAGCAGGGAAGAGCTCCTTGCCCCACCCCAGCCATTCCACAGATATATAAACCCATTGTCCTAATTCCAACAGACCTCTACCTCTGAGGATGCTTGCCATAGATGCAGGTGAAACGTCAGGAGAAATGCCTCTAGAACATGGCCATATAGCCCGAAAAAACCCACAAGAACTGAACCTCTAAAGATTTCCTAAAAGAGATTGAAAACCCCAAAGACCAAATCCAGGGACCCTACAATGTAACCTGATTTTACCTATGTGGTTAGCTCCAGGTCAACTTATTTTCCCTGAATAGGATAAAGTTAGAATTATGGTCATTATCAGATTAGGGAACCAAGTGCTCTGTACTTTAGAAAGAATCAATACCAATAAAGATAGAAAGGCAGTAAACAGGCAATAAATGACCCATGACCGTGGCCAAGTCTGACCCCTCCCACCCCCCAATGCCCCATGTCCCTCCCTCCAACTACCCTCACCTGAAGGCCGGAGGGGAGATGACATAATAGGTCATGAGCTCCACCATCAGCTCCTCCTTGTCCTTGTCCAGGTTCAGCAGCATCCGCAGTGCAGACAGGATGAACTTCCTCTGGTCCCGGTCCTAGGATTTGATGTGGGTTTAAATTTAAATGAGCCCCAACTCTTTCACATTGATTTCTTTCTTTTATTATTACAGAAATCTAGTGAATTTTCAAAAAAGAGAGAACTTAAATGCCTCAATCTATATAACTGTGAAAAAGGTCTTGAAGTCCTTGTGGACAAGTTAAACATGAGCCAACAATGCGTTGCGGCGGCAAAAAAGTCAATGGGATGTTGGCCTGCATCAATAGGAGCATAGTGTCTAGATCCAGGGAAGTCCTGCTCCCCATGCTCTATTCTGCCTTGGTCAGATCAAACCAGAATCACACTGTGTCCCATTCTGGGCACCACAACTGAAGGGCGAGGTTGACTCTAACCTGGAATGTGTTCAGAGGAAGAGGGCAACTCAAAGGATCAAAGGTTTGGTGAACAAGCCCTATGAGGACCAGCTGCGCCCGTACCTTGGGAAGTCTGACTTGGCCACGGTAGTCCACGTTCTGGTTACATCCCGTTTAGACTACTGCAACGCTCTCTACGTGGGGTTGCCCTTGAAGACGGCCCGGAAGCTTCAATTGGTCCAACGTGCGGCAGCCATGATACTAACAGGAGCAGGACGCAGGGAGCATACAACCCCCTTGTTGTACCAGCTCCACTGGCTGCCAATCTGCTACCGGGCTCAATTCAAGGTGCTGGCATTGGCCTATAAAGCCCTAAACGGTTCCGGCCCAAGATACCTATCCGACCGCATCTCAACCTACGAGCCCACCAGGACTTTGAGATCTTCCAGGGAGGCCCTGCTCTCGATCCCAAGCACGGCTGGCGGGGACGAGAGATAGGGCCTTCTCGGTGGTGGCTCCTCGGCTGTGGAACACTCTTCCCACGGACATTAGACTGGCTCCTTCCCTGATGATATTCCGCAGGAAATTAAAGACTTGGTTGTTCAAGAAGGTATTCGAACAAGAAGTGCAATGATTGGTAATGACTATAGGAATGGAACAATGGAAAATGATACTGGATTGTGGTTTGGACGATGAGACGACGCTGAATGGTTTCCGTAGTAATGACTATGTTTTGTATAATGCTGGATTGTGAATTGTTTTTATACTGTCTTGTATTTTTTTGATCCTATGTTGTACACCGCTGTGAGTCGCCCCTGAGCTGAGAACAGCGATATATAAGCAAAATAAATAAATAAATAAATAAATAAAGAGTGTCGCAACTCAGGATAGATTCACCTTGCTCAGAACACCACACACACCAAGGCTATAGATCTTGTAGTTTATTAAAGTAAAGGCAAAGTCTTAAACACAAAAGTAAAGTTGCAAAAGTTCAGAGTCTTAAATGCAAAGGCAGAGTTTCCAAAGGCAAATAACATGAAGCATAATCCATAAGCTTTGATCAAACAAGATTCCATGGCAGCATGACAGAGTCCCAAAAAGCCAAGATCCAAATCAAAGTCCCAAGAAGCCAAAAGCATAGCCCAAAAGCCGAGGCAATCCATAGAAGTTATCAGGGTGTTGGCTGAAGTTGCACTGACAAAAGGTTGCCTTCAACCAGCTTGTTTAATATGCTTTCCCAGCATGAAAGCATTCCTTTGACCTCTAACCTCTCTCTTGTTTGCAAGCCTTGTACTGCAGCGAACCCTCAGTTGCAAGCGATCCTCCCTATCTAAATCTGCCCAGCCTTCAAGGTCGAAGAGCTCATTATCCTGGGACTGGGAATCGGCAGGCTGAGAGTTTGCAGGCTGGCTCACCTCCTCCTGATCTCTGTGAAGTTTCACTAAGATCAGAAATCTCTTCTAAAACAACATCCCTTGTCATGGGAAACTGGAACTCCTCGTCTTCAGCATCAACAATGTCTGTATCAACAACAGGAACATGTTCAGGAATCTGAAACCCATCATCCTCTTCCTGAGGTTCCAGCTGCTGAGCCACAACAAAGAGCTGGGCATGTTTAGCCTTAAGAAGAGAAGGCTGAGAGGAGGCATGATGGGATCCTTGGATCAATATGTGAGGGGAAGTTTTAGGGAGGAGGGAGCAAGCTTTTGGAGACTAGGATGCAATAGAACTCCAATATGCTGATGACAACGTCATCTGTGCTCATTCAGAAGAAGACCTACAAGCCACACTAAACACCTTCGCAGAAGCGTACGAGAAGCTCGGCCTGCCCTTGAACATTGAGAAATCCAAAGTGCTGTTCCAGCAGTCACCAGCCAATCCTTCTCCAATGCCAGAAATACAGCTTAATGGTGTAACATTAGAAAATGTGGACTATTTCCACTCCCTTGGCAGCCACCTCTCCACCAAAGTCAACATTGACACCGAAATGTCATGCGTTAGCATGAGTAGCATGCAGATTGACTCTAGCCCAGTTAACTGTGTGTGTGATGAATTGGCTCATAAAAGAAAAACACACGAGACTTCGGCTTAAAGTAGAAAAGAAAATATTGTAGCATACAAAAACAAAGTAGCAGGATTACTGTTTCCACAAAAGTAACATGAAACAATATCTTCTGAGAGAGATCACTACTCAGCTGAGATAAGCAGGAATCCTTGTCCTCTTCTCATGGCCGTGTCTTCGCAGGACATCTGCAGCATAGTCCCCGGCTTACACAAAGCAGAACGGCACAGAGGCATAGATGCACAATAGCATAAACGCACAATGGCCAAGAACTAAACACACAGTAGCTATCTTTATACACATGAAAATAACACTCTCAATTAACTCTTCAATTAACTGAAACAGCTGTAGCACAAACAGCCTTGAACCTTACAGCAACTTAAAGTTATAGCACAAACAACATTGATCCTTACAACAACTTAGATAAAGTACGTTGCAACCTCTTAGGAGCAACACGAAATACAACACCTCCTGAGCTCTGCAAGTGCAGCATTTTCCCAAATGAAGCAGAGAGTGTTTGAGGACCGGGACATCCATAGCGATACCAAGGGGCTTCTTTATAAAGCTATTGTCCTCCCAACCCTGCTATATGTCTGCAAAACGTGGACTGTCTACAGACATCACATGCAACTCCTGGAACGATTCCATCAGCACTGCCTCTGGAAAATCCTGCAAATCTCTTGGGAAGACAGGCAGACAAATGTCAGCATGCTGGAAGAAGCAAAGACCACCAGCAGTGAAGCGATGGTCCTCCACCATCAACTCCACTGGACCAGCCACGTTGTCCGGATGTCCAAAGATCACTGTCTCCCAAAGCAGTTGCTCTACTCCGAACTCAAGAACGGAAAACCACAGGGAGGAGGAGGGAGCAAGCTTGTTTTCTGCTTCCTTGGAGACTAGGACGCAAGGGAACAATGGCTTCAAACTACAAGAGAGGAGATTCCATCTGAACACGAGGAAGAACTTCCGGACTGTGAGAGCCGTTCAGCAGTGGAACTCTCTGCCCCGGAGTGTGGTGGAGGCTCCTTCTTTGGAAGCTTTTAAACAGAGGCTGGATGGCCATCTGTCAGGGGTGATTTGAATGCAACATTCCTGCTTCTTGGCAGAATGGGGTTGGACTGGATGATGGCCCAGGAGGTCTCTTCCAACTCTTTGATTCTATGATTCTATGAAATGGAATGTTGGAGGATAGGGAAAGAGATTGAAAGATGGGGTCAAAGCCAATCTTAAAAACTGTGTAAAATAAATGTGAATTCTTCTTAATGGAAAAATAAGACATGCCCTGAAGATAAGCCCTAGCGCACCTTTGGGAGCAAAAATTAATATAAGACACTGTCTTATTTTTGGGGAAACAGGGTATTTGTACAGAGCTGTTTGACTTTTTGCTACTGAAACTTCAAGATAGAAAGCCGTTCTGAGATGGAACGAAAAAGTCTGCTGTTTGCCTGTCTGAGCTGTTCTAATCAGGTGCCTCCAGATGACCGAGGAGACACTTAGAGCAGTGTTTCTTAACCTGGGGGTCAGGACCCCTGGGGGGGTCGTGAGGGGGGTGTCAGAGGGGTCGTCAAGGACCATCACATAACACAGTATTTTCTGTTGGTCATGGGAGTTCCTTGTGTCAAGTTTGGCTCAATTCCATCACAGGTGGAGTTCAGAATTGTATAGTTCACCTACAATCTTTGATTGTAGGTGAACTATAAATCCCAACAACTACAACTCCCAAATGTCAAGGTCTGTTTTCCCCAAACTCCACCAGTATTCACATTTGTGCATATTGAGTGTTCATGCCAAGTTTGGTCCAGATCTATCATTGTTTGAATCCACAGTTCTCCCTGAATGTAGATGAACTGCAACTCCCAAACTCAAGGTCAATGCCCACCGAACCCTTCCAGTATTTTCTGTTGGTCATGAGAGTTGTGTGTGCCAAGTTTGGCTCAATTTCATCACAGATGGAGTTCAGAATGCTCTTTGATTGTAGGTGAACTATAAATCCCAGCAACTACAACTCCCAAATGTCAAGGTCTGTTTTCCAAAACTCCACCAGTATTCACATTTGGGCATTTTGAGTTTTCTTGTCAAGTTTAGTCCCGATCCATCATTGTTTGAGTCCACAGGGCTCTCTGGATGTAGGTGAACTACAACTCCCAAACTCAAAGTCAATGCCCACTAAACCCTTCCAGTATTTTCTGTTGGTCATGGGGGTTCTGTGTGCCAAGTTTGGCTCAATTCCACTGCTGATGGAGTTCAAAATTCTCTTTGATTGTAGGTGAACTATAAATCCCAGCAACTACAACTCCCAAATGACAAAATCAATCCTCCCTCAACCTCACCAGTACTCCCATTTGGGTGTATCGGGTATTTGTGCCAATGAAAATACATCGTGCATATTAAATATTTACTTTACAATTCATCACAGTAGTAAAATGACAGTTGTGAAGTAGCAACAAAAATAATTTTATGGTTGGTTGTCAACACAACACAAGAAACTGCATTAAGGGGTCACGGCATTAGGAAGGTTGACAACCACTGACTTAGAGCTTTCCAGGCTCATAGATTGAGCATAATATTCCTAACAGGTCCAAGTTCTTAGACACACAAACACTCCACAATTCAAAAGTGAGAGATAGTGGGAGTGATCCTGGACTCATCGCTGAGCCTGGAAGTCCAGGTCTCGTCGGTGGCCGGGAGAGCTTTTGCACAATTAAAACTTGTGCGCCAGTTGTGCCCGTACCTTGGGAAGTCTGATCTGGCCACGGTGGTCCACGCTCTTGTTACATCCCGGATAGACTACTGCAATGCACTCTACATGGGGTTGCCTTTGAAGACTGTTCGGAAACTTCAATTAGTCCAGCGGGCGGCAGCCAGATTACTCACCGGAGCGTCATACAGGGAGCACACCACCCCCCTGTTGTGTCAGCTCCACTGGCTGCCGATCCAGTTCCAAGCACAATTCAAAGTGCTGGTTTTGACCTACAAAATCCTATACAGTTCCGGCCCAGCGTATCTGTCCGAACGCATCTCCTTCTACGTCCCACCTCGGAGTTTAAGATCTTCTGGGGAGGCCCTGCTCTTGGCCGCACCTCTATCACAAGTGAGACTGGTGGGGACGAGGAGTAGGGTCTTCTCGGTGGTGGCCCCTCACCTGTGGAATTCACTCCCTGGGGAAATTAGGTCACCGACATCCCTCCTCTCTTTTAGAAGGAAATTAAAAACATGGATTTGGGACCAGGCATTTGGGTAATCTGGCAAATAGACAAAGGACAAGCGATGACTAGAATTGATGGATTTGACAATGTGGAATTGAATTTACGGACTCTGAGCTGGCAAACGTTGAGCACTAGATTAGTTTTTATGGATGATGATGTATAATGGATTGTTTTAATTGTTTTAATTACTGTTTATATATGTTTTATTTTTATCCTATTGTTGTGTTGGCATCTAATTGTGCCTTTTGTAAGCCGCCCTGAGTCCCCCCTCGGGGGTTGGGAAGGGTGGGGTAGAAGTGCGAGAAATAAATAAATAATAAAAATAGCGAGAGAGCCACTCACCATGGAGGAGGGATCCTCCTCTCCCTTGTTCAGGACATAGAGGACCGTTTTGTAGATGACATCCTTCATCTGGCCTTGCAGTGTCTCCCTCAGCCTGGCAATGGCACTCACCAAGTCCGCCTTCGTCCCAAAGTCCACCTTGACCAGGCTGCTCAGCAGGATGGTCAAGAACTCATTGACGGTCATATCGGGAGGGAAGCCCTGGAAGAGAAGAAAAAACACAACCTCAGTTACTGCCATATCAAGTTCGGTATTCCTCTCAACCTCAAAGGGTATTCTCTTTATATATATATATAGATACACAACAATATATACATAGATATACCCACACAAAACACATATACACAGACTGAGCCACAGCAATGTGTGGCAGGGGACAGCTTGTATGTGCGTTTGCATATATATATATATATATATATATATATATATATAGTTTTGTGCATGCGATGTAATGTATTTTTTGGTTTTTAGCCTTTTAAGTCTCTTCTGCTGTGTTTTCAGTGATGTATGAGTGATGGTCACTTGTTGACCTGATAGGTGTCTTGTGTCCAAATTTGGTGTCAATTCATCCAGTGGTTTGTTTTTGAGTTATGGTAATCCCACAAACAAACATTACATTGTGTTGTAGGTTTTTCAGGCTGCCTGGCTATGTTCTAGAAGCATTCTCTCCTGACATTTCACCTGCATCTGTGGCAAGCATCCACAGAGGTTGTGACAAGCACAACCTCTGAGGATGCCTGCCATAGATGCAGGCGAAATGTCAGGAGAGAATGCTTCTGGAACATAGCCAGGCAGCCCGAAAAACTTACAACAACCCAGTGATTCCGGCCATGAAAACCTTCAACAGAACATTACATTTTTATTTATATAGATTACACCATTTGACCCCAGTGTTTCTATTAATACAGGATTAATGGATTTAGCCATGGATTTTTGTTCTCTCCTGTGATGTCACCGCAAGCCCTCCTTGTTCCCTGTCCGCTCACCTCTGGGAAAAGTGCCTTGAACCACTCATGCTCCAAAAACGGCTGAATAAAGAACGGCGGCTCTTTCCGCCTGTCTTTGTATTGGGATTCATCCAGCTGCGTCAGGAAAACAGCAGGAGCCTTCTGAAAGAAAGGAGAGGGGTGGCAAAGCCAAGACTTCATAGGAAAAGCTTGTGCTTGTGTGGAGTACCTACAAAAACTCTATGGGAGAGGCAAGGCAATCCAAAGGCATCCCCTGGTTTACCTGGAAACCACTTTCCAGGTAAACCAAATGCAGAGATGTTCCACACCCCACTGTCTGCACACATCCTTGGCCATTCCTTCCATCCTCACCCTTCGGAAGTGACCCCCTCCTCACCTCTTTGAAGCTGAGGGACTTTGGTGTGCGGGGCTGCACTGGTGGTTCTTCAGGTTCTACCGGGGGTGAAGTGACCTCAGGAGGTGACCAGAAGAAGCTTCTATCCAAGGGGCCCTCCTGGAAAAGACAGCAGAGGAAGGACAGTTCTTGCAGGTCGTGGCTCCAGCCGTTGACTGGTGGCAGGACAACCAAGGCTGAACCCAGGCATTTCACTGCTGGAATTGGACACAGTGTGATTCCAGGTGAAGTGGTCTGACCAAGGCAGGATAGAGGGGTCACCTGATTTCCTTGGATCTAGGCACTAGACTCCTCTTGATGCAAGCCAACATCCCATTGGCCTTGTTTGAGAAAGAAGAGGTTGGCTGATACATTTTTTGGTAGAATTGGAACCATTTATATTATTGATACAGAAAAATGTAAAAATGCTGGCAGGTTTTGGAGATTAAGTAAATACTGAGATAGTAAAGTAAAATATAGAAGTTTTATTGAGGTAAGGAGTTAGTGAGATGGCAAGAATATTTTCATTGTATGTCTTTAATATGGAAAGTGGGAAATCCATTCTAACTTTCAAATAATTTTAATTTAGGATTATTGGTTTCAGGTGGAGGAATTAGTTTTAGTAGGTGGTGTATGGGTGAAATAAGTGATGCATTAGAAGATAACTGTGTTTACAAATTGGATAATGAATGATACTCAAGGGATGGCCCAGTGGCCTAATGGATAAGGCATCAGCCTCCAGAGCTGGGGATTGTGGGTTCAAGTCCCATCTGGGTTGCGTGGGTTCATTTTACCCATTTCCTCTTC
The DNA here is from genome assembly GCF_037176765.1 of Anolis sagrei. Lineage (NCBI taxonomy): Eukaryota > Metazoa > Chordata > Lepidosauria > Squamata > Anolidae > Anolis > Anolis sagrei. The sequence continues at coordinate 2,234,076 of NC_090024.1, read as the reverse complement.
ACCTTACCTCCATGGGCCCTGTGATCTCCATAATCCTCTCCTCGTCTTCCTCCTCTTCCTCCTTTCTCCTCCTCATCGCCTCCAGCTCTTCCTGGCTGTGGAGCTGCTGGGAAACCACTGAATTGGGCACGAATCCAGAGGCAATCCTGGGTAGCGGCATGCTCTGATGACTCTGTGGGGTAATGGGGCTGAAGTCAGAAACTGAACACTTTTGGGGCGAATTTTGACCTTTTTGCAAAGCCACGTTGCTGTGTTACCAAGCCACATCACCCTTGGACTTCTTCCTAGTTGAAGGAAAGTGAAGCAGGCAGCTGAGGAGACTATATTTTCCCCAATAGCAATATCTACTGTGTTTCATTGCATAATAGTCGCCATCCCCCATTTTTGGACTGACAAAATTGTTAATTTTGTGTTCCTCACATAATAGTCGCAGAGCTATTTGGGGTTACTTCCTTCCTTCCTTCGTTCTCTGAAGGCAAGGCATTTTCAAAATGATGAAATGGGGTTCTCTGGAGCTCTGCTCTTCTCTCTTTCCTCCAAAGAACTCTATTTCAGGTTTCGCAAACTGCCTTGCCTTCAGAGAAAGAAGGAAGGGAGGAAAGGGGACTATTCCTTCCTCTTCCTCCAAGGAAAGGCAGCTGAAAATAGCAAACAAACAGAAACATAACTGTTTATTTGAGGCTGGATCATCCCTTCTTCTCATTCCCTTTCAGAGGTAAGGCATTTTATTTATTCGAAAAACCAACAGAACTTTTTTCCTCATGTAATAGTCGCACCCACACCCATGGTTTTTAACTATGATTTTAAATTCACATTCAATGGCTATTGTAATCTTTGTTCCGTGTATTTTAATATGTTTTTATAGAAATATGTTTAATATATGATGTATTTTAACTCAAGCCACCTCAAGCTGTAAGGAGAATAATACATAAAATTGTTGTTGTTGTTGTTGTTGTTGTTGTTATGGATATGAGAAAATCAACCTGTATATCTATGATTGCATATAATAAATGGTCTTAAACATTAATAAAGAATCTGAAAAACAAAACAAAACAAATAACTTCTGGTCCCAAGCAATTTGGATAATAGAGACTCAACCTGTATATCTGTGACTGCAAATAATAAATAATCTGAAATAATCCAAAATATTCGGATAAGGGAGAACTGATTTATATATCTACACTACATATAATAAATAGTCTTAAGCATTAATAGAAAATCTTGGGGGGGGGGGGACCAGAACTCTTGATTCCAGGTACTGTATTTTGGAGAAGGTAGACAAGGCATGGGCAAACTTCAGCCATCCAGGTGTTTTGGACTTCAACTCCCACAATTCCTAACAGTCTACTAGTTGCTAGGAATTGTGGGAGTTTAAGCCCAAGAAACCTGGAGGAGAGCCAAAGTTTGCTCATGCTTGAGGTAGACTCAACCTGACTGCACATAATAAATAGCTCTAAATATTAATAGAGAATTGGCTCATTCCCCCCTATAAATCTCCTGAGATTCCAAGATTTAAGAGTGCTTAAAAGGAGTGTTGCTATGAATGATGTCTGTCTGGACTGTCAGGTAGAAAAATGCTGTATTAGATGAGAATGCACTGCATGTATTTCCAGTGTGCGGAAAAATACAATCTAATGCACATGTGTTCATAGCAGGGCTAAAACAAGAGAAGATGTGATCCTAGAGGGACAGCCAAGTCATAACCATGTGACTGGGACTGCATCGTTTCCTGTGGTTCCTGGAGGTGAAAATGGGAGTGGCCTGAATGTGCACTTCCTCTTTGCCATGTGGACCTCTGTCATCTTTGCCATGATTTCTCTGCATCCGTAATCCATCTCCATCCTTGTCATGTGTGTGTCATGCTATGGTTGGTGTAATGACTCTTACCTTGTAGGCCAAAGGAGAAGCCTGGGATAGCAGTAAGGCAAACCTCCATGTTGTGAGTGTAAGCCAGGGAGGCAGACATCTTGAGAGGGGAAAGTTGGAAGATGGGAGGAGCTGGAGGTCTCCTGGGATTGGCTAGAGCAGATGGGAGGAGCCAAGTCTTGGGAGGGAAAAAGTGTCAGCTTCTAAGAGAGAAGAGGAGTTGGGATTTGGGAACTGAAGAAAGAAGAGGTACTTTTGAGACTAGGTTTTTCTGAAAGAGAGCGTTTGTGACAGGCATGGCTGCATAATTGGCCAGAAGGGTCAAGTAGCTGAGATTGTGGCGCAGCTGGCTGAGTGTCAGCTGCATTAAGATCACTCTGACCAAAAGGTCATGAGTTCGAAGCCAGCCCGGGTTGGAGTGGGTTTCCAACCAATTGTGTGTAGCCTGTTGTCGACCTTTGCAACCCGAAAGACAGTTGTATCTGTCAAGTAGGAAAATTAGGTACAACCTTAAAAGTGTGGGGAGGCTAAATTAACTGATTTATGAGGTCATAAAGAAGACTCCAGCAAAGCATTCCAGCGGGGAAGCATGTGGGGAATGCGGAAGTGCTTCATCAATGTTGCAGATGGACGATGAAAGCGACAGCTTCCCTGGCGGCCAGAAAAAGTTAAATAGCCTCTGTCTATGTCTGTATATGTTTGTATGTCAAAAATTGGCATTGAATGTTTGCCATATATGTGTACACTGTAATCTGCCCTGAGTCCCCTGCGGGTGAGAAGGGCAGAATATAAAAGCTGTAAATAAATAAATAAATAAATAAATAAAATAGCCTCCTGATTTACTTGTGGGTGAAAACACAAGGGGATTGCTCTCTAGGTGGAGTAAATTAGCTGTACTCTGGTTAGAATTGGCTAATTGCCCTGAAGACAGCCTGAGTTAGGTTAGTCTGGGACTCACTGCTATTTTCGTTGAAGTAGAGTGAAGGATTTTGTTTGTAACCAAGTCAAGTAACTTTTTAAAAAAGAAACCATTAAGACATCGTACATTAGTAACAAGTTAAACTTTTGTGCTTCTTAAAAGAAGAAGTCTGTTGTTTGTTCGTTCTTATAAATAAATATTTTCTCTGTTCAACTTTTGAAGAAGCCTCTATTGTTAATCAATCCTGTGGGATAATTCTAGTTTCTTTAACATCCTAATATCACAGTCATTTCTGGGAGCTAAAGGATTGCTGGGTTGGCAGGGAAGGGAAAAGGTTACCTCAGAAACTCAGGTTTTACAATGTATTGTAATGTAATATAGCTGAGTCATGCACTGCTAATGGGCTTCTATTGGAAATGCTGAGTTATGCATTAACTGCACATAGGGATTCATTTGGGGAATGTGTTCTGGTCTAGTCCAGGTGATTGTGAATGATGTAATCCTGGGTCTGAGTTAAGTTAATGAGCTGGGAACCAATCAGAGATTGCTATGTGTAATTGTATAGAATTGTATATAAGGAAGTCATGTACAGTGTATTCTCTCTCTCCTTGTGCTGTGATGCTGTTCGTCGAAGGCTCTATGTAATTGATTAAAAGAACCTGTCTGCTAAGACAAGATGTAACTGTGTGCTGTGGTAAGTTTGTAGTGTCATCTAGATTGGAGGGGGAAAACAATAGTAAAACTGACAATGGCCGGGCATGTGCTCAAGTGTCTGTAAAAGGTTCCAGAGTGACTGCAGGCTGTGGGAGCAGTTGACTGAAAATACTGTGCAGGAAGAAGCTACTGAAAAGCGCTGAAGTTGTGCAACTGATCTGCTGCTGAATTGTGAAGTTAATCTCAACTGAAACGCATTTTAAAATCCTAAGGCAGCTTGGGTGGTGGCAGCAAATAAACCAAAAGAAGACTGAAGCAGTGTTCACTCTACCAACACACACCTCTCACATCATATCGTAGTGAATCACACTACTTGCCACCAGTATATCGTAACAAGGTAATCCCCCTTTTGAATAATAGTGTGGTAAGTAGTGTGATTCATAATAAGGCAGCCCTTAATTCTTTACAGTGGTGGCAGCGGCGTGATTTAGAATAGTATATAAGTCCGTAAGATCCTTTATACTGGTGTTAGCAGGTGGGATGTGATATACCCTCAACCCTGGTGATCTTAATAGTTGGCACCCTCCAAAAGAGGAGATTTGCAATCCACCCAACCCTGCCCCACAGCATTAACCCCGAACCTTCAGGGGCAGTGGCATGTCCTTCCACTGCGCGCTCGAGGACGGTCTCTCTGGGAAGAAGCCCTTAATGATTTCGGAGGAGTGGCTCTTCATGCGCGAAGGGGACCGGCTGCCACTGCGCTGTGGGGACACAGTACTCCCGACTGGCGAAAACGACCGTTGCTTCTCTCGACTGGCGATAGCCGTTGACTGTGGCTCCTTGAAGGCAATGCTTGATGGCTCCTTGAAGACAATGATCTAAGCACAGGATGCAAGGGGAGAGATGGTTCAAGCTGACCCTTGGAACCCCCAAAATAAGGTCTAGTCTCACTTGGCCTTACTTCTGTTGTTGTGTTTCCAAAATGCCAGAAAATGAAACACACAATTGAAACAGAGAACTGGGCTGCTCCCTGGACACTCTGTCATGAATACTTTAAAAAGCATTAAAAAGATTTGAAAGGTTCAGAGTATTTCACAGACCAATACCGAGAAAGAAAGTAGGCATACGCAGACTATGTCTACTACATTAGGTACACAACAATGGGGATATTACATTTTACTCAGCATTCACACACATATACACATTCACTCCTCATCATGCATACATTACCATCTCTTCTTCCTTCTCCTGGAAAAGAGACCTGCACGAAAGCCAGATTGTTGTTGTTGTTGTTCATTCGTTCAGTCGTCTCCGACTCTTCGTGACCTCATGGACCAGCCCACGCCAGAGCTCCCTGTCAGCCGTTACCACCCCCAGCTCCCTCAAGGTCAGTCCAGTCACTTCAAGGATGCCATCCATCCATCTTGCCCTTGGTCGGCCCCTCTTCCTTTTGCCTTCCACTTTCCCCAGCATAATTGTCTTCTCTAGGCTTTCCTGTCTCCTCATGATGTGGCCAAAGTACTTCAACTTTGTCTCTAGTATCTTTCCCTCCAGTGAGCAGTCGGGCTTTATTTCCTGGAGGATGGACTGGTTGGATCTTCTCGCAGTCCAAGGCACTCTCAGCACTTTCCTCCAACACCACAGCTCAAAAGCATCGATCTTCCTTCGCTCAGCCTTCCCTAAGGTCCAGCTCTCACATCCGTAGGTGACTACAGGGAATACCATGGCTTTGACTAGGCAATGGATCTTGGTTGCCAGTCTGATGTCTCTACTCTTCACTATTTTATCGAGACTGGACATTGCTCTTCTCCCAAGAAGTAAGCGTCTTCTGATTTCCTGGCTACAGTCTGCATCTGCAGTAATCTTTGCCCCTAGAAATACAAAGTCTGTCACGGCCTCCACGGTTTCTCCCTCTATTTTCCAGTTGTCAATCATTCTTGTTGCCATAATCTTGGTTTTTTTGACGTTTAGCTGCAACCCGGCTTTTGCGCTTTCTTCTTTCACCTTGATTAGAAGGCTCCTCAGCTCCTCCTCGCTTTCGGCCATCAGGGTGGTGTCATCTGCATATCTGAGGTTGTTAATGTTTCTTCCAGCAATCTTAACCCCAGCCTTGCATTCATCCAGCCCCGCACATCGCATGATGTGTTCTGCATACAAGTTAAAAAGGTTGGGTGAGAGGATGCAGCCTTGCCGTACGCCTTTCCCAATCTTGAACCCGTCTCCTGTTCCGTGGTCAGTTCTGACTGTTGCTACTTGGTCCTTGTACAGATTCCTCAGGAGAGAGGGAAGGGGGCTTGGGATGCCCATCCCACTAAGAACTTGCCACAATTTATTATGATCCACACAGTCAAAGGCTTTAGAATAGTCAATGAAGCAGAAGTAGATGTTTTTCTGAAACTCCCTGCCTTTCTCCATTATCCAGCGGATATTGGCAATCTGGTCTCTGGTTCCTCTGCCTTTTCTGAACCCAGCTTGAACATCTGGCAACTCTCGCTCCATGTCTAGCTGGAGTCTTCCTTGCAGGATCTTGAGCATTACCTTACTGGCATGAGAAATAAGGGCCACTGTACGGAAGTTTGAGCAGTCTTTCGCATTTCCCTTTTTTGGTATGGGGATATAAGTTGATTTTTTCCAGTCTGATGGCCATTCTTGTGTTTTCCATATTTGCTGGCAAATGGCATGCATCACCTTGACAGCATCATCTTTTAAGATTTTAAACAGTTCAGCTGGGATCCCGTCGTCTCCTGCTGCCTTGTTGTTAGCAATGCTTCTTAAGGCCCATTCCACCTCACTCCTCAGGATGTCTGGTTCTAATTCATTCACCACACCGTCAAAACTATCCTCGATATTATTATCCTTCCTATACAGATCTTCTGTATAGTCTCGCCACCTTCTCTTGATCTCTTCAGCTTCTGTTAGGTCCCTGCCATCTTTGTTTCTTATCATACCAATTTTTGCCTGAAATTTACCTCCAATGTTTCTAATTTTCTGGAAGAGGTCTCTTGTCCTAACATTCCTAGCGAATATACAGTGGAAGTGAAGAACAGATTTGAAGGACTAGATTTAGTAAACAGAGTCCCAGAAGAACTATGGACAGAAGTCCGCGACATTGTTCAGGAGGCGGCAACAAAGTACGTCCCAAAGAAAAAGAAAACCAAGAAGGCAAAATGGTTGTCTGCTGAGACACTGGAAGTAGCCCAAGAAAGGAGGAAAGCAAAAGGAAACAGGGATAAGGGGAGATATGCCCAGTTAAATGCACAATTCCAGAGGTTAGCCAGAAGAGATAAGGAACTATTTTTAAATAAGCAATGCATGGAAGTGGAAGAAAGCCAGATTGCATTCCCTGAAAACCTGCCATTCTGCAAATACAACATCTCTCTCCACCCATTGAAGAAGATGGACCAGACTCCACCTGTCTGCCACAATTTTGGAATACTAAATTGACCCCTATATAGCATATTTCTGCTGATGTTGCTCCAAAATTTGTAAATGAACGACAAGTTGTTTTCCAGCTAAAACAGTGTTTCTCAACCTGGGGGGTCGGGACCCCTGTGGGGGTCACGAGAGGATATCAGAGGGGTCGCCAAAGATAATGAGAAACCACAGTATTTTCTGTTGGTCATGGGGGTTTTGTGTGGGAAGTTGGCCCAATTCTATGGTTGGTGGGGTTCAGAATGCTCTTTGATTGTAGGTGAACTATAAATCTCAGCAACTACAACTCCCAAATGTCAAGTCTATTTTCGCCAAACTCCACCAGTGCTCGCATTTGGGCATATTGAGTGTTCGTGCCAAGTTTGGTCCAGACCCATCATTGATTGAGTCCACAGTGAACTACAACTCCCAAGCTCAAGATCAATGCCCACCAGACCCTTCCAGTATTTTCTGTTGGTCGTGGGAGTTCTGTGTGGTTCAGTTCCATTGCTGATGAAGTTCAGAATTCTCTTAACTATAAATCCCAACAACTACAACTCCCAAATGACAAAATCAATCTTCCCCAACCCCATATGGGGCATTTTGGCAAATGGGGTATTTTTGCCAAATTTGGTCCAGTGAATAAAAATACATCCTGCATATCAGATATTTATGAGTCATAACTGTAGCAAAATTACAGTTATGAAGTAACAATGAGAATAATGTTATGGTTGGGGGTCACCACAACATGAGGAACTGTATTAAGGGGCCGCGGCATTAGGAAGGTTGAGAAACACTGAGCTAAAACATGCTGACTCCATCAGTTCCGGACAGATGTTGACTTTCCTTCTTTAACTGATAATTAGGTTTCCTTCATAAGAAGCCTTGTTTGACTTCCTTAACTGATGTTGGTTTCCCTTCTTAACATAAGGAGCCGCTATGTTGACTCCCTTAACTTAAAAGAATCATTGTCTCTGGTAATGTAAACATGTTGTTTTCCACCACAGAGTTAATCATTCGTCTCTGGCCATTGATGTCAGCAGTTCTCATCAGCAACTTTTAATTACAGTTCAGATTTTTTTTCACTTTTTGTAGTTTTCCTTGCCTTGTTTCTTAGGATAGCATCTCTAGCTCCTATAAGTGACTTATATTGATTCTGTGACATACATAAACAACCAACAGAACATCTTGCCTTTTCTTCAGGGACCAAGCTTTTGGATGATCTATCAGTGCAATAAGGGAACACGGAATGGTGTAGGGATAACTGGGACACCCTTGGATTATGATATTGGATTACGTGATTTTAATGTTTTTAATGTTGAAATGTTTTAGCAGTTTTAATGCATATGTATATGTATTATTTGCTGAATGTGTGTTGTGTGGCATTGAATGTGTGTTGTATGGCATACTAAGGAGGCTGTCGAGGTCCTGAACCGGTGCTTGGCCGCTGTGACGGTCTGGATGAGGGCGAACAAATTGAAATTGAATCCAGACAAGACAGAGGTCCTCCTGGTCAGTTGCAAGGCCGAACAGGGCATAGGGTTACAACCTGTGTTGGACGGGGTCCCACTCCCCCTGAAGACGCAGGTTCGCAGCTTGGGTGTGACCCTGGACTCATCGCTGAGCCTGGAACCCCAGGTTTCGGCGGTGACCAGGGGAGCATTCGCACAGCTAAAGCTTGTGCGCCAACTGCGCCCGTACCTTGGGAAGTCTGACTTGGCCACGGTAGTCCACGCTCTGGTTACATCCCGTTTAGACTACTGCAACGCTCTCTACGTGGGGTTGCCTTTGAAGACAGCTCGGAAGCTCCAACTAGTCCAACACTCGGCAGCCATGATACTAACAGGAGCGGAGCGCAGGGAGCATACAACCCCCCTGCTGCGCCAACTCCACTGGCTACCGATTTGCTACCGGGCTCAATTCAAAGTGCTGGCGTTGGCCTTTAAAGCCCTAAATGGTTCTGGCCCAAGCTACCTATCCGACCGCATCTCTGCCTATGAACCCACCAGGACTTTGAGATCTTCCGGGGAGGCCCTGTTCTCGAGTCTGCCTGCCTCACAGGCACGGCTGGCGGGGACGAGAGATAGGGCCTTCTCGGTGGTGGCCCTGCGGTTGTGGAACGCCCTTCCCACGGACATTAGACTAGCTCCATCACTAATGGTATTCCGCAAAAAAGTGAAAACCTGGTTGTTTGAGCAGGCGTTCGAATAGTCACTGCAATGAATGTAATGAACATAGGAATGGAACAATGGATAACGGATCTGGATCATGTTTTTAGTGATGAGACGCTAGTGAATGGCTATTGGTGTTAATTGTATATTGTTGTTAATTGTATACTTTTCTATAATATGTTATGATGTTAACTGTTTTTTATACCGTGTGTTGATAGCATTGAATTTTTACTGTTCTTGTTAACCGCTGTGAGTCGCCTAAGGGCTGAGAACAGCGGTATACAAATAAAGTAAATAAATAAGTCCCAATCATACTGTCATAAAATTTCATGCAATCCCCATATCATATTTATCACAGCCCCGGTTGATTGGAACTGAGATCTCCTTTTGTGTCACAAGAAATTCAATATGCAGTTGGGGGGGCAGGGCAAAGGGAAGGAAGGGGTTGGAGGACATTAAAAGGTGCATGCTTGCAGCCCTACCTTCCCACTCTTCGTGGATGGACTGCGAGGCACAGGTGGTGCCGAAGGCTCAGAGACTGGAGGCACTGGAGGCACCAAAGGCACTGGAGGCACTGGAGGCACCAAAGGCACCGGAGGCTCCAGAGGCTTGGGTTTGGTTTCCGTAATCACATCTAAGTGGCTTTCATACTGAGGAAAATAAGGCAAAGAATCCTGGTTGAGGTGGATCCATACCTGTGTTAGCTTAAGAGTGGCTCGCACAGGATGGGATTCCTGCAGACAGATGTGTGGAGCTTTCTCTCCTGATGGGCAACCACAGCTTGCAACAGGCACATATTTGAAGAATTATTATTAATATTGTTACTATTATTACCAACAAAAACAATTTATTGGTCTTTTAGGCCTGTTCCTGGGGTTCTGTGGGACGCCAATTCAGAAAATTGCATTGTAGAGACCACCTTCTACTCTAGTTTCTTAGATAGGGTTTGGATATTTGGATAGATGTCCCATTGAGGAGAAGGGGGCACGCTTGTTTACTGCCCTCCAGAGACTGGGACACCATGGAGCCATGGATTCAAATGACAGGAAAAGAGATTCCGCCCAAACATTATGGAGAACTGGGTTGTTGTAGGTTTTTTGGGCTATATGACCATGTTCTAGAAGGATGCAGGCCTTCATAGATGCAGGCGAAACATCTCCTGATGTTTCGCCTGCATATATGGCAAGCATCCTCAGAGGATAATACGGGACATCCTACGGGATATCTGTAGGGAGACCAAGGTGCTTGTCTATAAAGCTATTGTCCTCCCAACCCTGCTCTATGCCTGCGAAACGTGGACTGTCTACAGATGTCACATGCAACTCCTGGAACGATTCCATCAGCGCTGCCTTCGGAAAATCCTGCAAATCTCTTGGGAAGACAGGCGGACAAATGTCAGCATGCTGGAGGAAGCAAAGACCACCAGCATTGAAGTGATGGTCCTCTGCCATAAACTCTGCTGGGCCGGTCACGTTGTCCGGATGCCTGACCACCGTCTCCCAAAGCAGTTGCTCTACTCTGAACTTAAGAATGGAAAACGGAACATTGGTGGACAGGAAAAGAGATTTAAAGATGGCCTCAAAGCCAACCTTTAAAACTCTGGCATAGACACTGAGAACTGGGAAGCCCTGGCCCTTGAGAGCTCCAGCTGGAGGTCAGCTGTGACCAGCAGCGCTGCAGAATTCGAGGAGGCATGAGTGGAGGGTGAAAGTGAGAAACGTGCCAGGAGGAAGGCGCGTCAAGCCAACCCCGACCGGGACCGCCTTCCACCTGGAAACCAATGCCCTCACTGTGGGAGAAGATGCGGGTCAAGAATAGAGCTCCACAGCCACCTGCGAACCCACAAGGAAACCCATCATGGAAGACCATCTTACTCGTCCAACGAGGGATCGCCTAAGTAAGTAAGTAAGTAAGTAAGTAAGTAAGCAAGTAAGCAGAGGATAATAATAATAATAATAATAATAATACTCAGTTCTTGTGGGTTTTTCGGGCTATATGGCCATGTTCTAGAGGCATTTCTCCTGACGTTTCGCCTGCATCTATGGCAAGCATCCTCAGAGGTGAGGTCCTCACCTCTGAGGATGCTTGCCATAGATGCAGACGAAACGTCAGGAGAAATGCCTCTAGAACATGGCCATATAGCCCGAAAAAACCCACAAGAACTGAGTAATTCTGGCCATGAAAGCCTTCGACAATACAATAATAATAATAATCCTTTATTTGTACCCCGCTACCATCTCCTGAAGGACTCGGTGCGGCTTACAAGAGGCCGAGCCCAAATACAACAATAAAAACAACAGGATGTGAGGTCTATGGAGATTGGGATTTTGGCCTGCATCAATAGGAGCATAGTGTCTAGATCTAAGGAAGTAATGCTAGCCCTCTATTCTGCTTTGGTTAGACCACACCTGGAATATTGTGTCCAATTCTGGGCACCACAATTCAAGAGAGATATTGACAAGCTGGAATGTGTCCAGAGGAGGGCAACTCAAATGATCAAGGGTCTGGAGAACAAGCCCTATGAGGAGCGGCTTAGGGAACTGGGCATGTTTAGCCTGAAGAAGAGAAGGCTGAGAGGAGATATGATAGCCATGTATAAATATGTGAGAGGAAGCCACAGGGAGGAGGAGGAGGGAGCAAGCTTGTTTTCTGCTTCCTTGGAGACTAGGACGCAATAGAACAATGGCTTCAAACTACAAGAGAGGAGATTCCATCTGAACATTAGGAAGAACTTCCTAAGTGTGAGAGCCGATCAGCAGTGGAACTCTCTGCCCCGGAGTGTGGTGGAGGCTCCTTCTTTGGAAGCTCTTAAACAGAGGCTGGATGGCCATCTGTCAGGGGTGATTTGAATGCAATATTCCTGCTTTTTGGCACAATGGGGTTGGACTGGATGGCCCATGAGGTCTCTTCCAACTCTTTGATTCTATGATTCTATGATTCTATGGAGATTATGGAGAACTTCCTAACAGTTAGAGCCGTTTGACCATGAAATATGCTGCTGCCTGGGAGTCTGGTGGAGCCTCCTTCTCTGGAGGCTTATAAGCAGAGACTATATGGCCATCTGTTGGGAGAGCTTGAACTGTGTCTTTCTGTGTGGCAGGGGGTTGAACTGGCTGGCCCTTGGGGTCCCTCCCAGCTCTCAGATCCCATGGCTTCCCCTCTTCCTTCTCACCTTCGTCCTGAGAGGCTTGGTCATCCCTTCCTTGGAGTCCTTGGTGGTGATCAAAAGGCCTTGAGCCACAGCCTTTGGGTCCACCGGAGTCGCCTTCTTCTGTGCTTTGAAAGGCGGCGGACTCCTCATAGTAGAGTCATGGAGGAGCGGCAGGAGGTCCTTCTCTTTGTAGAACATCTCCTTCATCATGATGTCCACCTGGAAGGAGCCACATATCACAGGGTGAGTCTCACCTGCTCCCAGGAGCAAAGAGGGCTGTGTCGCCAGCTCCTCCTGCCCAGGTGTGCTCACCTGCTCCCTTGCTTGGGCTTCTCTGGCTTCGGAGGTTGACTCTGTCCTTGACACAGTGGTGTCGCTTAACAGGATCTGTGGGGCTCCTTGGGAAGAGGAGATTCGAGAAGGGGCTCCTTGGGAAGGGGCTGCGTGGGAAGGGGATGCGTGGGAAGGGTCTGCTTGGGAAGGTCTTCCCTCCTTCTCGTCCTGAAAGTGGAAAGGCCAAAGAGGGTCACAATTCCAGGCAAAAGGAATAACCTGGAAATAAAAACCTGTTGGAAGTGAAGATGCATCAACCCTTTGCCACCACCATATAATCCAGATCATCAAAGCAGATATTCCACATTATTATACATTCCACAAAAAATATATATCACAAAGGACGACCACCTCACCCGCCTCATAGGAAACCTGCTACAAAACAGGAGCTTTTTTGTTGAGTTCCAGGGCCAGAGAAGCAGATGGCGGAAACAGAAGAACGGCCTGCCTCAGGGGAGCGTGCTTGCTCCATCCATGTTCAACATCTACACAAATGACCAGCCACGGACAGAAGGGACAGAGAGTTTCAGCTATGCTGATGATTGTGCCATCGCCGCGCAAGGAAATCAGCTACCAAACAGGAGCTTCTTTGTTGAGTTCCAGGGCCAGAGAAGCAGATGGCGGAAACAGAAGAACGGCCTGCCTCAGGGGAGCGTGCTTGCTCCATCCATGTTCAACATCTACACAAATGTCCAGCCACTGCCAGAAGGGACAGAGAGCTTCATCTATGCTGATGATCGTGCCATCACCACTCAAGCAGGGAGCTTTGAGATGGTTGAAAAGAAGCTCTCCGAAGCTCTAGGTGCTCTTACTGCCTATTACAGGGAAAACCAGCTGATCCCTAACCCATCTAAAACACAGGCATGTGCCTTTCACCTTAAGAACAGACAAGCATCCCGAGCTCTGAGGATTACCCGGGAAGGGATCCCACTGGAGCCTTGCAGCGCACCCAAATCTCTGGGAGTGACCCTGGACTGTGCTCTGACCTACAAGAAGCACTGCCTGAACATCAAGCAAAAAGTGGGTGCTAGAAACAATATCATACGAAAGCTGACTGGCACAACCTGGGGATCACAACCAGATACAGTGAAGACATCTGCCCTTGCGCTATGCTACTCTGCTGCTGAGTATGCATGCCCAGTGTGGAACACATCTCACCACGCTAAAACAGTGGATGTGGCACTTAATGAGACATGCCGCATTATCAAGGGGCGTCTGCGCCCCACACCACTGGAGAAATTACACTGCTTAGCCGGTATTGCACCACCTGACATCCGCCGGGAAGTAGCAGCCAATAGTGAAAGGACCAAGGCAGAGACATCTCCAGTTCATCCCCTGTTTGGATATTAGCCAGCACGTCAACGACTTAAATCTAGAAATAGTTTTCTAAGATCTACAGAGACACTCTCTGGAACACCTCAGCAAGCGAGAGTCCAAAAGTGGCAGGCTCAAACCCAGAACCTCAATCCATGGGTGATATCAGATGAAAGACTCCCCCCTGGGCACACGGAGGACTGGGCGACTTGGAAGGCGCTGAACAGACTGCGCTCTGGCACCACAAGATGCAGAGCCAACCTTAGGAAATGGGGCCACAAAGTGGAATCCTCGACATGCGAGTGTGGAGAAGAGCAAACCGCTGACCACCTGCTGCAATGTACCCTGAGCCCTGCCACATGATGCACAAGGGAGGACCTTCTTGCGGCAACACCAGAGGCACTCCAAGGGGCCAGAGACTGGTCAAACGACATTTAATCAACTACCAAGTTTGCAAAATCTTGGACAAAAGGACATTTAATCAATCTACCAAGTTTGCAAAAATCTCTGTGTTTGTTTTGTTCTGTTAGAAATGTAATACAATGGTATGGTTGCTGATGACACGATAAATAAAAAATAAATAATCTGCTTGGAACTGGATTACATGAGTCTACACTGCTATATAATCCAGACCAAAGCAGATAAACTGGATTTTATATGGTAGTGTAGAAGGGGCCAGGATTTGGAAATCACCTGGCAGTTCTCTAAGTCAGGGGTCCTCAAACGTTTTAAACCGAGGGCCAAGTCACAGTCCCTCAAACTGTTGGAGGGCCGGATTATAATTTGAAAATAATGCGAAAGAATTTCTATGCACACGGCACATATCTCATTTGGAGTGCAAACACACATAAACAATACAATAATTAAAATGAAGAACAATTTAAAACAAATATAAACTTATTAGTATTCCAGTGGGAAGTGTGGGCCTACTTTTGGCTGATGAGATAAAGTTGTTGTGCTGTCGCACGCTGGGCCTGCGCATTAAGTCTGTAGACAGGACATAAATTCTGTGTGCCCAACGGGACGCCGGGGCTGCCTCAGATTAAAGGCCTTTGGATTTCCTTAAAACAGAGTCTTTAGATGGCTTAAAGGTTCAACAAAGTTCTTTATTAATGAAAACAAACAGGTACTTTAAGGCTTTCTTAACAGTCTATTGGCTCTCTCTCAATCTTGTCCACAGGGAACAGGCACTATCTTCATAAACTGTGATTTAACTAATGGGGAAATCCTTAACTCCTAATCTGGGCAGTCTGTCTTTGCCTCTGTTGGCGTGGAGCCCCTGCACCCGGTACCAACTGCTTCTGGCTCCCACGAGTGACCCTTACCAAGCAGAGCTTTGTAGACTTCCAAGGACAAAGAAGTTCAGGTTTCTGTGATGGCTGGCTGGAGTGCTGTGGGACCAGATTCCCTTAGGCTGTATATCTCCCAGCCAAGCTGTGGGCTGTATAACCCCAGCCAAGCTGTAGAATACGAAGCTTTCTACAGGAGCTCTTGGTATTATGTCCTGCAAGAAAAGCTTCTCTGTGTGGACTGAACCCAAACTGGCTCCTATTCCCTCCAAAACCCAAAAAGTGGGTGGGATCAGGGAACCTAACTATAATTAACAGGTGGCTTGCCCTATGATTGCAGCCAAAAGAAGCCACCTATCTGCAGAGTCCCTGAAACTTAGGACTACAACAAACATTAAATGCAAAGCAAACAAAATTGGAGCTTCTGGTGCAGTTGTACCTGCACAGTTGTTGTTGTTGTGTTGTTGTTGTTGTGTACTTTCAAGTCGTTTCAGACTTAGGTTGACCCTGAGCGAGGGCCAGGTAAATGACCTTGGAGGGTTGTATCCAGCCCATGGGCCTTAATTTGAGGACCCCTGCTCTTAAGTGATAGTAGAGTTAATACCCCTGGCCTAAGCATCTGTAAAAGAGTTAAGCCACTGTTATTAGAGTATGGTGGTTAATGCAGTTGGAGTTCGCTTTCCGTGGACTCGCTGTTTAATGCAGTTCGCTTTCCGCGGACTTGCTGTTTCGCGGTTAGGGTTTAGAATTAATATTCTAAACCCTAACCGCGAAACAGCGAATCCACAGGCTCCATGGCTGCTAGGGCGAGGTGGGGAAGCCAGCCCTGGCCGATCCAACCAGTGGATCGGCCAGGGCCAGCTTCCCATCCAAACCCCAGCAGCCTTTGCAGCGCTACCCTGGGCCTCCATGGTTGCCAGGGCGAGATGGGGAAGCTGGCCCTGGCCGATCCACTGGTTGGATCGGCCAGAGCCGGCTTCCCCATCTCGCCCTGATGAGGAGACATTGGAAATATAGATATTTATTTATTGATTTATGCATAAAATCATATGTACTTTAATGTATAGAACATTCAGGCTCTCTCTCTCTGCTTAGAAAGAATGCTAACAGACAAGCAAACTGCTTGTCTTCAAAGGGGCTGAAGAGGGAGGAGGAACATTCCAATAGAGAGATAAGAAGCCACAGAGGCTGGTACAAAAGGCCCAGTGTCTTCCTTCTAAGTAAGGAGCACCTCTTGACAGGTCAGAGAGGGCCCTTTGATTGATGAGTATAAGCCATGCTTGCTCATCAGCAAGACACAGACATGCTTTCTTGCATGATGGAAGTTAGAACCTGATATTCTTACGATGCTAAGATGACGTAGGAATGACAATATTGTATGAAGACATATGTTCTTTGTTTGCTTGAACCTGAAAACTATAAAAGGCAGTCAGCCCCTTGATCAGGTGCTCTGGTGCTTTTAGGAGAGAACTCCTCACCAGGCCCCAGCTGGATAAATAAACGTGCTTTTAGACCTCCAGGACCTCTCTTTGCCTCTCCCTTTCCTCAAAACCTATTCCCTGAGCCCTGTGGAGGCCCTGGGCAGCCCTGCAAAGGCTGCTGGTGTGAGATGAGAAGCTGGTCCTGGCCAATCCAGGGTTGAGGTGGGGCCTGCCACTGGTTGGCCAACTGGCCAAGCGACAAGAGACTTCCTGCCGCACAGGGGGCTTCTGCATGGTCAACAGGAGAGTGCCCACTGCCGCAATGGCCCTTGCACAATAAGTCGGGCAAGACATTTCATATATATATATTAGGCTTGGTTGATCTGGTTCGGAAGTTTCTAAAATCGGAATGAATTCGTATTTAAATGACTTTTAAAACAATTTCGAGCCATGCCGGAATAGTGTGAGGAGTAATAACGAATTGAAACAATTTACCTGTTTTTCGGAATTATTTTCGTATGTCTGGTCAAGGTTTACAATCTCGCAGTTTCCCTCGCCCCCCTGGCGACAAGCGGCGATGCGGAAGGGTGAGGTGGGCGTGGCCATGCCACGACCCCAGTGGCCATCAAGAAGAGCTGGGCGTAGCCACGCCCACCTCATTCCCCTGCCATCCATCGCCCTTTGCAGTCACACAGAGAAGGGAAACTGCAAGATTTTAAAAGTAATCTTGCAGTTTCCCTTCCCTGTGTGACTGCAAAGGGCGATGGATGGCAGGGGAATGAGGTGGGCGTGGCTATGCCCAGGTGACTGCAAAGGGCCAATGGATGGCAGAGGGAGGAGGTGGGTGTGGCCACGCCCAGCTCTTCTTGACAGCCACTGGGAGAAACCACATCGCCGCTTGTCGCCAGGGAGGCCAGGGAAACTGCGAGATTTTAAACTAACGGGGGAGGGGCACCTTCCATTAACGAAGTAAACGAAGCTATTCAGATTTTTGCTATTTCCGATCTTTTTTTTCAAGAAAATTTGAGAAATAATTTTAAAATCAAAACGCCAGCACCCCATATATACAAAACGAGTTTAGAACCATTTTTTTTCTTGATCAACCAAGCCTAATATAGTGTCCCTACATCGCGGTTTTTCACTTATCGCGGGTGGTCCTGGAAATTGCTGCCAGAAGCCATCTTGCTCAGCTCACCTTCAGGGCTCTGGGAGCCAAACTGGGCCTTCCTTCTTGGGTTTCAGGGACAACCAACGGCGCTTCCTGTTGGAAACAAAGAAGCATCAACACTTGCATATAGTGCCATTTGTGATCAATATGAGTGTTTGAGTTGGAAAGCTAACATTCTTCATTGACCCAAAACACTTCTGTAATAAATATAAGTGTTTGAGCTGGAAAGCTGAAGAAAGAAGAAAATCCTATCACAAGCGCAGCTGGCGGGGACAAGAGACAGGGCCTTCTCAGTGGTGGCCCCTCAGTTATGGAACTCCCTCTCTAGCTTTTCCTAAAAGCTGCAAAATTAGAGGCCAGAAAGAGGCCAGGGTCTAGGAAAAGAATGTCTAAGGCATCTGGCAAATATCAAGAGACCCGTACCATGCAGGGCTTATCGTAACATTAATGATGTAGCCTGGCCATCAAGAGGCTTGGTACGGGGAAGGACTTATCTTAAGATGGCTGGAAGTTCTTGCTATCAGTAGCCGGTGGTAGACACTCTGGTGCTATGGGGTACAGAATGGTCCTCTATAGCAACTCTTTAGATAAAGGTGCTTAATGGAAAAGGTCTTGAAGTTAAAAATATGCTATTGAAGACAATATAAAAGTGCACATTGTGATGCTTGTATGCTGTATGCATATTATTTTAAAGGGTATATAAACTAAGGTAATTCCTTTGTTCATCACCCTGTCTTCCTGGAACACCAGCATGGTCCATATCCGGTTGGCGCCAACCGAGAATAAACCGTACTTTTGCAGACCTCAGGAACTCTCTTTTGTCTCTTTTCCTCAAACCTCCCCGCTGCCATTTCAGTGCTCCCAGGAAGGTAAACAAACATATTTCCTCCTGAGAGGGAAACACATCCCCTTTTTTGTTTTGCTTTGAATCATAGAGTCCTAGTATTGGGGAGTCCAATACTAGGGGAGTCCTAGTATTGGGGAGTCCAACTCCCTACCAGGATTCTAGCCACTGATTCCCGTTGGATGGGCTGCTTCTGTGAATTTCTCCCAACAACATAAGAAAATAAAGTCTTTATGTTGGATCTGTCAGTGTATATTTTTATGTACGATGTATGTTTAAATGTAATTTCTTGTAGTAGAAATGTGATTGCAATAGTGTTGTATTGCCAGGATGTATGTTTACACAGAGAGCTGTGAGAATGTGACCCTGAGTTCCTAGCTGTGTGAAATATTAGGGAGTGCCTGTGAGATAACTCCTAGCCAGCTGCAGTTTTGTTTTCGTTTCCCATTTCCTTTGTTCTGTCTACTTCGCGTCTGCTCACTGATGATGTATGTTGTGTTTCTGAACTGCTCAAGCAAAGCTGAAACCTGTTTTTTTTTTTTACTGGCGACTCCAGAGTCCATTATTCTGAGTTTTTACAGTACTTCTGCTAGCACTAACAGGATCTGGATTAAGTGGCTGTGTGGAAGAGCTCCAAATCTTCCTACATTTCCCTCATCTAAAGGAATTGGGAGAGATATGGGTCAAAAACCAACTGATGCACCAAGGGGCTGCTGGGAGGCTGATGGGTTAGAGGAAGAACAGGAGGAGGGAGACACAGAAGGGACTTCTCTGTTACCATTGATATCTGGCCGACTGTTTTCAGAACCTCAGGACGAGGGAAGCACCCCAGAAACATGTTGCCAGGTCCATAGAGATCAGATAGGGAGGTCACGTAGCGCATGGCTTCCAGCACCTCATCAGCATTGAACGTGTCCTCCTCTGGTATCTGTAAGGGAAGAAACAGGGAGGGAGAGAAGATGTGGTTCACAGAGAATGAAGCGGAGACAGACGTGACCCTCACCCCCTCTGCCTTGCCCACCACTGGCCTGATGGGCAAACATGGATCCCACCAATTAGTTAGGGACTGAGGAAGCAACTGTGCCCCTGTCCTTTCTCTCCCATGAAAATATGGGAGACTGGCAATAGGACCAAGGCTGGTCTGTGGGTTCTCTCAGGTTCCCTCCTGCTAGAAGTGAGAAAGCAGCAACATTTGTATATAGAGAGGAAAGAGGAATAGAGGAAACCCTGTGGTGTCTGCTATCTATTTCTTAGCTTTATGTAGCTCAGGGTGCTGTTTAGAGGTCACTTTTGTTAGATAGAACTGGCAAAACATAGAATAAAATACTGTTTGGTGAACATGTGGTATATTGATAGCACCTGGGTAGGACTGTGAATGTCAAGCTGCAATACCTAGGGTGCTGTGGCAATGGCTGAGTCATAACCACGTGAGATGAGGGTTATTGCAAAGGGGTTGCATCAGCCCATGTGTAAGACTGTAGGCTGTATATAGTAGTATTAAATGATCACTCACAAGCCAGTTTTGCTTTGAAATGAATATATTGCTTGTATCTCTGCAGCAAAGGAAGACACTACTGACTTTTTCCTACCACCACTTCCTTTTATACACCTTTCCTGCCCATCTCCCCCCTCTTCTCGGTTTCCTTATTACAGCTTGTTGCTTCACAGGTTCCAACACAAGGTTTCTTCTGGCTTCAAAATGTCACAGAGAGAAAACTGAGGCAGCCAGGAGGATTCAGTCAGGATGTCATGGAGGGAATTTGTGATGTCTTCATGCCGTCAGAAATTGACTCCTGACACCATGTCCCTTATTGATGGCCTATCAGCAAGTGCCTATAAAAGAGGATGAAACAATCCATCTTCCTCTCTCCTGTGCGACTCAGTGTGAGTATTTGCCTATAAATAATAATAATAATAATAATAATAATAATAATAATAATAATAATCTTTATTTATATACCACTCCATCTCCCCTGAAGTGATTGGGGGTGATGGTCTATTCCCTGGGCCTGAATTGCTACAAGAGGATTCTCAAGACCTTGAGCCTGGTCCAGGTGCAGAAGTTAATGAGCCTCTGAACAGAAGAAGTGTTTTCAGTCAGCAAATCCAAACAAACCAGGCGCTCAGGCGCTCAGCCAGATTACAGCAGAGGCTGGCAGGGAACCCAAGGCTGAGAAAGAATCCTTTCTTGGCTGTTTGGGAAACACAGTAGTAGTGAATAGCAGGGATAAAAGTGTCAAGTATAGAATCTGTAGCCAGATGAAGCAACGTTGGATTAAGGTCAAGATGTTCCTAGATGTCTTGTTTTAAGTGCCTTGTTATTCATGTTTAAGTGCCTTGTTTGATTCATGTTGAAGTACTTTGGAGTTTTTTGCCTTGGAAGTTCCAGTATTTGTTTTCATGGACTCTTTTGTACTATTTTCCTGGATTATCTGTCCCCATCTACCTTTCCTACCTATTTGGATTTACCTTTTACTGTGGATTACTTTTTACTACTGCTGCTTTTAATTATCTTCAATAAACTACTATAGAGACCAAGCATTCCTAAATGTTCCTCTCTGGTGGACCTTGTTTCTCTGGGGAGACGGATGTCACCAGAGCCTGTTGGCCTCCTCATCAACCTTGGATGGACTCCTTCCATTCCTTGGTCGGTGTCCAGGACAAGGTGTTCATGGCAACTAGTGTTTGAATGCATCTTCTGAAAGGCGAAGGCAAACACAGAGATGCTCAAAGCCTCTCCCTGGAAACCCTGCAGAACCAACCAGGGAATTGTGTGTGTATTGGGGGGGAGGGTCTACTGCGAGCTCCCAATGAGGTTCAATTTGCATTTTGTAGGAGAAATATACCTGTTGCAGACCAGCCACCTGTCGCTTGTGCCCTCCTTCCAAAGGACACTGGGCCCAGGTGAGCCCCAATGGCATCCCACCCTGAGAGTGTTGCCCACTTCTCCGCTGGGACAGGTGTCCTTCTCCAGTCTCACCTCCACCTTGAACGGCTCCTTGTAGAAAATCTTCAGGTATTGCTCAAAGGCCTCGTCCTTCATCTCCTTGGTGATGCGCACCTTCTTGGCCGGGCTGGCTCTCCCGCTCTGGAGCCGCTCCAGGTCCTGGTCCCTCGTGGCCAGCTGCCTAGAGCCCTGCAAGGCAGGACAGTGCTTAGCCTCTCCGTCTCCCTCCCTCCCTACCTTTGGCCTACCTTGGTCTCTCTGCACAACCCTGCACTTATTTGCTGGTGGGATTTCAGAATGGCCATTCATGGTAAGAGAAATGGGCACATTCCCAAAGGACAGGTGGTGTAACATTCTTATAAGGTTCGTTGGAAGTAATTTTCAAAAGCAAAAAGGAATGGTAAAGCAGCAGCAGCAGCAACAGTAGCAGCGGTTCAGAAGCTTCCAGTGCCAGCAGTAGAGCAACTGAGCATAAACAATTCAGGAGCAGAGTCAAGTTGAATTTGTGTTCTTCTGTACTGTCCTTCGGAGCCAGAAGGGGACTTCTAAGAATGTGCAGAGAGCACTCCCCTTCACCCAGATGTCTTTATTACTGGTATTTATTTATCGTGTCATCCACAACCAGAACATTGTATTACATTTCTAACAGAACAAAACAAACAAACAGACTTAAAAAACCCACAAATTTTGCAAACTTGGTAGCTGATTAAATGTCCTTTGGCCAGTATCTGGCCACTTGGAGTGCCTCTGGTGTTGCTGCAAGAAGGTCCTCCCTTGTGCATGTGGCAGGGCTCAGGTTGCATCGCAGCAGGTGGTCAGTGGTTTGCTCTTCTCCACACTCACATGTCGTGGATTCAACTTTGTAGCCCCATTTCTTAAGATTGGCTCTGCATCTCATGGTGCCAGAGCGCAGTCTGTTCAGCACCTTCCAAGTCGCCCAGTCTTCTGTGTGCTCAGGAGGGAGTCTCTCATCAGGTATCACCCACGGATTGAGGTACTGGGTTTGAGCCTGCCACTTTTGGACTCTCGCTTGCTGAGGTGTTCCAGCGAGTGTCTCTGTAGATCTTAGAAAACTATGTCTTGATTTAAGTCGTTGGCATGCTGGCTGATACCCAAACAAGGGATGAACTGGAGATGTCTCTGCCTTGGTCCGTTCACTACTGGCTGTAACTTCCCGGCGGATGTCAGGTGGTGCAATACCGGCTAAGCAGTGTAATTTCTCCAGTGGTGTAGGGCGCAGGCACCCTGTGATAATGCGGCATGTCTCATTAAGAGCCACATCCACTGTTTTAGTGTGGTGAGATGTGTTCCACACTGGGCATGCGTACTCAGCAGCAGAGTAGCATAGCGCAAGGGCAGATGTCTTCACTGTGTCTGGTTGTGATCCCCAGGTTGTGCCAGTCAGCATTCGTATGATATTGTTTCTAGCACCCACTTTTTGCTTGATGTTCAGGCAGTGCTTCTTGTAGGTCAGAGCATGGTCCAGAGTGACTCCCAGGTACTTGGGTGCGCTGCAATGCTCCAGTGGGATTCCTTCCCAGGTAATGATCCTCAGAGCTCGGGATGCTTGTCTGTTCTTAAGGTGAAATGCACATGTCTGTGTTTTAGATGGATTAGGGATCAGTTGGTTTTCCCTGTAGTAGGCAGTGAGAGCACCTAGAGCTCCGGAGAGCTTCTGTTCAACCATCTCAAAGCTCCCTGCTTGAGCGGTAATGGCATGATCATCAGCATGAGGGGGACATGAGAGAAGCCTCCTCGCAGGATTGCAAGACATCCGGGCGTCCCCTGGGCAACGTCTTCATAGACGGCTGATTCTCTCGATCCAGAAGCAACCAGAGATGACTTTATTACTGGTTAATAACTCAGAATATGAGTGAGATCAGAGACAAGGGAGATTGGGGAAGAAGTACTGGAGGAAGCAAGTGGCCACCTCCTCCTCCTCCTCTTCCAGTCTCTTTCTGCCTGAACCATGGTCAGTGAGACAAGTGGTTGTTGGACTCTTAAACAGAATGTGCCAACTCTGTTTCCCAAGCCTTGGCAACCAGACCCTTGCCCTTTCAAATGGCCCCCGTCCCCCCGTCCCCCGCATTGGGCAGCACTTACCTGTCTCCTGGCTGGGATCCCTATGGTCACCTTCGACTCTTGCCTGGTCACCGGCCGGTGAGCTCCAGGCAGCGGAGACCTATGTGGAAACAGGCAGACATCAGCAAGGACTTCTATGTTAATCCACTACCTGTCAACAAGTGTTGGGGTTCAGCCTGAGTTTGAACTTGAACCTGATTCTCTGTTTGTTCCTCTTGATGCTAATGAAAGTATATTTACTGATGCTAGTGGAAATGTACCTCTTGATGCCAATGCTCCTGAAATTAGTGAGGAAGAAACTGCTGTAGGTTTGGAAAATGCCAATGTCCCTGAAATTAGTGAGGAAGGAACTTCTGTAGATTTGGAGAATGAAAGTACCAGTGTTCATGAGAATGTTTCAGAGGGAGACCTTGACCTTTCACTCCCTTCTGCACCTGTTAACTGTAATGACAACAGAAGGGGCCAAATTTGGGAAGACAGAAGCAAAACACTCAGTTTGCGTCGATCCTCCCGAATTCAAGAATTAAAAACATTGGCTTCAAAACAGAAGGGCGGTTCACGGAACCAATTCTTGAGTTTTAATTGCAATACGCCAAGCTGATTGTCTCAGTTCAGGCATCGTTTCAGAATTGATGAAGACCTTGGCAGTTCTCCCGGTTCCCTGGCCATAGTTTGGGAAGATTTCTAGGATATCAAGTACGGTTAGTGGATTGCTAACAGGTTCCAGTATTTCCCAGTGAGGCTTTTGGTTTTGCTTTGTCCATTTAAATTCATGTTTGCTGATTTTGCTGTGGCTTTTGACTTGCATTTTTCCTTTATTTTGTAACCATTTTTCTTCAATAAAAAAGGATTGTTTTTCACAGCCAAGTGTGGTGGATAGTTATCTTAGGGCCTCGTTCCCTGCTCTGGATTGCAACAACAAGTGACACCTTTTCGCAGTTGCTCATACTGGGCTGGGCTGGGGTCACACTCAAACCATTGCCTTCCATGGCCACCTGGAAGTGGGGTCTATGTTTGGCAACCTCTGGTACAGCCCACTTCTGAGGCCCCATTAATTCTCTGGGGCCAAGCCACCTTCTGAGGACCCTCCAGACCCCGGGATATAATTTTTATTTATTTATTTATTAAGAGCATTTCTATCCCATCCTTCTTGCCTCCAAGGAGGGACTCAGGATGGCTACCAGCGGGCCCCATTGGGTGCCAAACAATACATACCATAATATACACTTTATCTACATTATAAACAGCTATGAATACACTAAAACATGTCATCCTCCAGATCAAATCAATAACCATCAGTTCAACAGTCCATTAAAGCCATCTTCACTCCATTGCCGTCAGCTATAAACAGTCAGTTAAAACCATCTATCCTGCGAACGCTTGATCCCATAAACAGGATTTGAGCTTCTTCCGGAAGGTCATGAGGGAGGGGGCAGAACTAATCTCGTTAGGGAGGGCGTTCCACACCCAAGGGCCCACCACCAAGGAGGACCTGTCTCTCGTTCCCACCAAATGTGCTTGGGATGGTGGCGAGACCGAGAGCAGGGTCTCTCCAGACGATCTTAAGACCTTGGGGGTTTATAGAGGGGGTGTTGGAGTTCAGCCTGTGTTTCAGGATCAGGATGCTTTGGATGTGGGGAATGATGTTAATGAGGTTCAAGATTAGTTTAAGGTGGCAATGGTTTGGTCAGTGATATTGATGCAGAGAATGACCAGAAGATCCCTGTAGTTTCCCATGAGAATGTCCCTGAGGGGTGTGGGGATGCACCTGCAGAGACTAGGACGCAATGGAACAATGGCTTCAAACTACAAGAAAGGAGATTCCATCTGAACATGAGGAAGAACTTCCTGACTGTGAGAGCCGTTCAGCAGTGGAACTCTCTGCCCCTTCTTTGGAGGTTTTTAAAGAGAGGCTGGATGGCCATCTGTCAGGGGTGCTTTGAATGCAATATTCCTGTTTCTTGGCAGGGGGTTGGACTGGATGGCCCATGAGGTCTCTTCCAACTCTATGATTCTATGATTAATGAGCAAATAGATAACGAGCCAAGAGATAGGCGAGAAGAGTTCAGTCAAAACAGAAAGGCTGTGAAAAGGCTTAGGCAATCTGCTAGGCTTCAGCAGAAAACAATAACAAAGCCTCAACTAAAGAGAAACCAATTTCTGACCGCTAGTGACCTAGCTAACGAGGGGATAAAAGTCTCAAGTTTGGGATGTGTAGTCAGATGAAGCATCATTTAGAATCACGCCAAGTTCTCGTCCTTGTTTCATGGAAACCTTGCTTTGAAGTTTCATGCTAAGATATTTCTCGTTCATGGTTTTGGATTCCTATATTTCATGATTGCTTACCCAAGCCTTGGATCAATGTATTCCTAATTATTTTTTTTGGATTGTATTGGAGATGTGTAGACTTTGCTTTTATGGATGTTGCTGAACTCTACTCACATTTGCATGTTTTCAAACTGCTAGGTTGACAGAAGCTGGGGTTAACAGCAGGAGCTCACGCCACTCCCCGTATTCGAACCTGTGACCTTTCGGTCCACAAGTTCAGCAGCTCAGCAGTCTAATTCATTGCGTCACCCGGGCTCAGGCTGCACTCTACTCTGCTATAAAACTAAAGGTAAAGGTTTCTCCTTGACATTAAGTCTAGTCGTGTCTGATTCTGGGGAGTGGTGCTCATCTCCATTTCTAAGCTGAAGAGCCAGCGTTATCCATAGACACCTCCAAGATCATGTGGCCAGCATGACTGCATGGAGCACCATTGCCTTCCCACCAGAGCAGTTCCTATCTTCTCACATTTGCATGTTTTCGAACTGTTAGGTTGGCAGAAGCTGGAGCTAACAGCAGGAGCTCACCCCACTCCCCAGATCTTAACCACCGACCTTTTGGTCAGCAAGGTCAGCAGCTCAGCGGTTTTACCCACTGCACCACCAGGGGCTCCTGCTATAGATGCCAAATATTCCTACAGATGGTAGGTGCAGGTCCCCATAGAATCATAGAATCAAAGAGTTGGAAGAGACCTCATGGGCCATCCAGTCCAACCTTTCCCCAATCTCATGCAAGGGGAGGGTCCCAGGCCCAACATATCCTATGGCAGCAGTGGGGAGAGGATCACATTCTCAGCCTTATGTACACCTGTGCTCTTCTTACTCAGACTCCTCCAAGGGTGGTTCATGCAATAGCCGCCGGGTGTTCTCCTGGACCAGGGTCTGGAAGCAGGCATCGCTGAGCGGGAGGCAGGCGTCCTGGAGTGGCTCAAGGAACTTTGCACACAGCAGCTGCAAGAGAAGGACAGGGCTGCATCCACAGAAACTGAACAGCGGACCCAACACACACATCATGAATACTTTTTTGAATGTTAAAAATGTTCTTTAATCTGTTTTCAGTGAAACAGATTGCTATTGTTGGGACTCAGCCTGGGCTTGAACCTGTGAGTGTGTTTCTGTCTCTTGATGTTTCTGTGTCTGATGTGGGTCATGAGGAGGGAAATCAGTCCCCTGTTGCTTCTGATGTGGGGGATGCTGGGACTGACTCTGAGGTGCAAGATGGAGACACTTTGGTCAATGAGTTTCATGCAGACACTGACAGAGAGGCTTCGGTGCAAAGGGCAGATTCTCATGAGAATATTTCTGTCCGGTCTTGGGAGGAAGGTTTACTCCCTCCGTCTGCGAGCTCTCCAGATTCTAGTTTGGAAAACAGTCTGATACCTGGTAAAGTTAATGAGGAGTTAGATAAGCAGTGTCAGCGGCTGGAAATTAGCCAGAATCAACAAGAGGCCCAATGTTTACATAGATCTGAAAGAATTTGTCAGTTAAGGTCAAAGACTGGAGGAAAACGAAAACAGTTTTTGGGATTTAAGGTTTGCTTTTAGAAAATCTTGTCAAATCAGGCATCATTTGGAAACTAAGCACAAGCCTCATGGAATTCCTGTTCAAGTGGCCTCGTCTTCATGGTTTTTTTCTAGCCTTTCAAGTTGACTAGCAGCGTCTGGTGTGTTCTTGCTTCTTGGTTGATTCCTGTCTGGATAATCAGTGCCTTGGATTATATTTTATAGTTTTTGAACATTGCTTTTGATTGCTACGTGTGGACACTATTTTATCTTGCTGCCTTTAAACGCCTTATTGCTTTTTGGAACTCTCTGCCCCGGAGTGTGGTGGAGGCTCCTTCTTTGGAAGCTTTTAAGCAGAGGCTGGATGGCTATCTGTCAGGGGTGATTTGAATGCAATATCCCTGCTTCTTGGCACAATGGGGTTGGACTGGATGGCCCATGAGGTCTCTTCCAACTCTTTGATTCTATGATTCTATGAAGGGAGGGGGAGGGCTTGTAGGATCTGAAAGAAGGGAAGGGTATGAAAAGAAGAAAAGGGGGGAAAAGAAGAAAAAAGAAGAAAAATAGTTGGTTACACTTCCATTCTTCTTTATAATGGCTGTATGAAAAAAGCAAGAGCTTTATAGCATCTTTTTACTTCTTATTTTCTTAAATGTTCAACGTTGGCAGTTCTTCCTTCTTCTCATCTGTTCAGGGGAACATCTTGAAGTTGTCCCTTTTCATCCATCCATTCTTTAAGGGAAGTCCACTTTGTTGTTCTAATATATTTGCTCCTTTGCACCTTTGCTAGTAGGGAGGTCAATTGGTTCATGTTCATTATATCTAATATCTTTTCTATCCATTCTTCCTTCATTGGTATTATATTCTGTCACGATGCCAGGGCTCTGCCATATTCAGGTAGAGATTTATTTTATTTTATTTTATTTATTCAACTTGTATACCGCTACTCCACTCTGATGACACCACTCTGATGGCCGAAAGCGAGGAGGAGCTGAGGAGCCTTCTAATCAAGGTGAAAGAAGAAAGCGCAAAAGCCGGGTTGCAGCTAAACGTCAAAAAAAACCCAAGATGATGGCAACAAGAATGATTGACAACTGGGAAATAGAGGGAGAAAACGTGGAGGCCGTGACAAGACTGTATTTCTAGGGGCAAAGATGAGTGCAGATGCAGACTGTGGCCAGGAAATCAGAAGACGCTTCCTTCTTGGGAGGAGAGCAATGTCCAGTCTCGATAAAATAGTAAAGAGTAGAGACATCAGACTGGCAACCAAGATCCATTGCCTAGTCCAAGCCATGATCTTCTCTGTAGTAACCCACGGATGTGAGAGCTGGACCTTCGGGAAGGCTGAGCGAAGGAAGAGAGATGCTTTTGAGCTGTGGTGTTGGAGGAAAGTTCTGAGAGTGCCTTGGATTGCGAGAAGATCCAACCAGTCCATCCTCCAGGAAATAAAGCCCGACTGCTCACTGGAGGGAAAGATACTAGAGACAAAGTGGAAGTCCTTTGGCCACATCATGAGGAGACAGCAAAGCCTAGAGAAGACAATGATGCTGGGGAAAGTGGAAGGCAAAAGGAAGAGGGGCCGACCAAGGGCAAGAGGGATGGATGGCATCCTTGAAGTGACTGGACTGACCTTGAGGGAGCTGGGGGTGGTAACGGCCGACAGGGAGCTCTGGCGTGGGCTGGTCCATGAGGTCACGAAGAGTCGGAGACGACTGAACGAATGAACAACAACAAAACCACTACTCCCAATTTGGCTCGGAGCGGGTTACAGAAACAGATTAAAACAATACAATTAGCTTTAAAAATGACCATAACAATAACAATAGGCAGCGAGAACAGGCATAGCCCGGGTTGTTCACCCATCAAAAGCTTGTCGGAAAAGAAAAGTTTTACAGGCTTTCCTGTAAAGCAAGTGGGTCTCGGATGGTTCGAGTTTCAACCGGCAAGGCATTCCATCAATAAGGGGCCACGATCGAGAAGGCTCTATGTCTAGTAGATGACAAATGATAGGTCCGTATGTTAGGGACTGCAAGCAGATTTTGATCTTCAGACCGGAGTAATCTCTGGGGTTGGTAGGGGGATAAGCGGGCCCTCAGGTACGCCAGCCCCAGACCATATAAGGCCTTAAAGGTTAGTACCAGCACCTTGAAAGTGATCTGGTATTCAATCGGTAGCCAGTGCAGCTATTGGAGAATTGGGGTGATACGACACCTCTTGCCTGTGTCTTTTGCATGGGATTTGGCTAAAACACGCTCTGCGCAACCAAAAAAATCACATATACAATCTATTAACACTGTAATTTCACATTAGGTCTGTCAATAATTACCTGTATTTTTATTAATAAAGTTTTTCTATTTCAAGGGGGCTTAATTTTTAAGGTAGCAAAGGCCTGCAGTGGACCCTGACCCCAAGGGCCAACGACACACAAAACACACCCTCGGAGCCCTACCTTCATCTTGTAGTAGTTGGGCAGGTACTTGCTGTGGTGGATGAGGTAGAGGTGCCGCTCGATGCCCACCAGCAAATCCCCCCAATGGTTGGCGAAGGCCAGGCCTTCCGGGATGGTGTTCAGCTTCAGCTGCCTGCAGAAGGGAAAAGCAGGGCTCTCAAATCCAGGTGCAAAGCCGCCGATGCAAAGAGGAAGGAGGTGGGTATAAAGGCACGCTGTATGGCAAACAATAACTGGAGAGGGGGGTAAAGCAGATCCCACCAACTGTCCCTCCAATATGAAGAATTCACTCCACTGGCACCTATATAACGTTACGAGGGGATGTCTCTCTGATTAACTTCCGCTGCCACCATAAACTAAAACGTACAGGAACACTCTAGCTAATTAAAATATTAAAAGGGTTTTAAAGATCCCCAAGCACTGTGTTTTATTATCTTCTTCTTCAAAGGAAAACAGTTGAGGTTGAAAAGGGACTGTATCCACAAATGTACACTTGACTCAGGCTTTTTGAGTTTAAAATAAACAAGGAAAGTTTATTGATAAAGTACAGAAGAAAGTGTAAATGCTGTTAAAAATCTTAGCTGTTACATAGAGGTTTTGGCTTATGTCTTGCAAGCGTAATGGTTACATGTAAATGGTTCTTTCTTTGTTACAAGATTCAGAGTTTTTCTTCTCTTTAAAACCAAGTATACTTGACAGGATCTGAATCTCTGCCAAGACACAACTGTAGCTTAGCTACCCTCAACTGTGGCCTAGCTAACTACACTCCAGCTATCTCTCCCTGATAACTGTACCAGTTTGCTACAGCTTCTATTCGCTGGCAAACCTAAGGCAAACTGCCTTCTCTAAACTAATCTCAAAACACGAACTCCTAAACTGCCTTCCTACACTGATCTCTAACAACAACAGACTGACTGAAAAAGCCTCCTTCTTTCCCTCCAAACCATGCTAAACTCCACCCCCCTTAATAAACCAATCCTGGCTGTTCTAAGGCTGACCCAGGCCTAGGCCACTCCCCCTCTCTGAAATGGTGCTTTCCCTAAACTAAAATGGCTTCTGCTGCCCTCTGCCAGGCCCTCCAAAGCTGCAACTAACTGGCTTGCTTCTCCTAGGCCCTGCCATCCAGGCTGGCAAGGTAAGGGATCTTTACAGTGGGCATGGGAAAGAACAGCTGTTCCTTCATTATTGAAGATTTTTATGATAGAACCAATTAGGAATTGCCATTTATAATGGAATTTTGAGAGTTTTGAGAGTTCTGAAATTTTCACCACCAGAACTTTAGTTTTGTAAGTACTT
This sequence comes from Anolis sagrei, assembly GCF_037176765.1. Classification (NCBI taxonomy): domain Eukaryota; kingdom Metazoa; phylum Chordata; class Lepidosauria; order Squamata; family Anolidae; genus Anolis; species Anolis sagrei. Next base: position 2,202,935 of record NC_090024.1, on the reverse strand, counting down.
TCAAAAATTTAATTATTATTTCATTATTGGTGATTTTTATGATAGAACCAATTAGGAACTGCCATTTATAATGAAATTTTGAGAGTTTTGTTAGAGTTCTGAAATTTTCACCACCAGAACTTTAGTTTTGTAAGTACTTTCAAAAATTTAATTATTATTTCATTATTGGAGATTTTTATGATAGAACCAATTAGGAACTGCCATTTATAATGGAATTTTGAGAGTTTTGTTAGAGTTCTGAAATTTTCACCACCAGAACTTTAGTTTTGTAAGTACTTTCAAAATTTAATTATTATTTCATTATTGAAGATTTTTATGATAGAACCAATTAGGAACTGCCATTTATAATGAAATTTTGAGAGTTTTGTTAGAGTTCTGAAATTTTCACCACCAGAACTTTAGTTTTGTAAGTACTTTCAAAATTTAATTATTATTTCATTATTGGAGATTTTTATGATAGAACCAATTAGGAACTGCCATTTATAATGGAATTTTGAGAGTTTTGTTAGAGTTCTGAAATTTTCACAACCAGAACTTTAGTTTTGTAAGTACTTTCAAAATTTAATTATTATTTCATTATTGGAGATTTTTATGATAGAACCAATTAGGAACTGCCATTTATAATGGAATTTTGAGAGTTTTGTTAGAGTTCTGAAATTTTCACCACCAGAACTTTAGTTTTGTAAGTACTTTCAAAATTTAATTATTATTTCATTATTGGTGATTTTTATGATAGAACCAATTAGGAACTGCCATTTATAATGAAATTTTGAGAGTTTTGTTAGAGTTCTGAAATTTTCACCACCAGAACTTTAGTTTTGTAAGTACTTTCAAAATTTAATTATTATTTCATTATTGGTGATTTTTATGATAGAACCAATTAGGAACTGCCATTTATAATGAAATTTTGAGAGTTTTGTTAGAGTTCTGAAATTTTCACCACCAGAACTTTAGTTTTGTAAGTACTTTCAAAATTTAATTATTATTTCATTATTGGTGATTTTTATGATAGAACCAATTAGGAACTGCCATTTATAATGAAATTTTGAGAGTTTTGTTAGAGTTCTGAAATTTTCACCACCAGAACTTTAGTTTTGTAAGTACTTTAGAACCATGGATTGACCAGGCCTAATTTCTACATCAAGGGAGACTTTCCTCGACTTTTACTCCATGATGGCTGGGGGACCTACAATTGCTTCCAAGAATGGCCAAAGCATTTGGCCAACAGGTATCTTCCTCTGATGCCTCAGAGCAAAGGTGAGAGGAATATGCTCCCCGCAAACTGTTCTGCAACCCTGGGGGACCCCCTGATTCTTTGAGGGGATTGTTACAAAATCAAGGTTACAACAACATCTGTTATAGAACTCTAGTATGCTGATGACAACGTCATCTGTGCACATTCAGAAGAAGATCTACAAGCCACTCTAAACACCTTCGCAGAAGCATATGAGAAGCTCGGCCTGTCATTGAACATTGAAAAAACCAAGGCGCTGTTCCAGCAGACACCAACCAACCCCTCTCCAATGCCAGCGATACAGCTTAATGGTGTCACATTAGGAAATGTTGATCATTTCCACTCCCTTGGCAGCCACCTCTCCACCAAAGTCAACATCGACACCGAAATACAACACCGCCTGAGCTCTGCGAGCGCAGCATTTTTCCGAATGAAGCAGAGAGTGTTTGCGGACCGGGACATCCGTAGGGATACCAAGGTGCTTGTCTATAAAGCTATTGTCCTCCCAACCCTGCTCTATGCCTGCGAGACGTGGACTGTCTACAGACGTCACATGCAACTCCTGGAACGATCCCATCAGCGCTGCCTCTGGAAAATCCTGCAAACCTCTTGGGAAGACAGGCGGACAAACGTCAGCGTGCTGGAAGAAGCAAAGACCACCAGCATTGAAGCGATGGTCCTCCGCCATCAACTCCGCTGGACCGGCCACGTTGTCCGGATGCCCGACCACCGTCTCCCAAAGCAGTTGCTCTATTCTGAACTCAAGAATGGAAAACGGAATGTTGGTGGACAGGAAAAGAGATTGAAAGATGGGCTCAAAGCCAACCTTAAAAACTCTGGCATTGACACTGAGAACTGGGAAGCCCTGGCCCTTGACCGCTCCTGCTGGAGGTCAGCTGTGACCAGCAGTGCTGCAGAATTTGAAGAGGCACGAATGGAGGGTGAAAGGGAGAAGTGTGCCAAGAGGAAGGCGCATCAAGCCAACCCCGACCGGGACCACCTTCCACTTGGAAACCAATGCCCTCACTGCGAAAGAAGATGCAGAGCAAGAATAGGGCTCCACAGCCACATACACTGGAAGACAATCTTCCTTGGAGGGATCGCCTAAGTTCAAGTTCAAGTGTTACCCAACACTTCAGCTTTGGCCCCCGCCTCTCACCTCAGCATTTGATTCTTCATGTTCCAGATCTTCACGGATCCATCCCGACTGGATGAGGCAAAGAGCTTCAGGTTAGGACAGTAGCAGAGACCTAGCAGGAGAAAGGAAAGAAGGAAGGAAGGAAGGAAGGAAGGAAGGAAGGAAGGAAGGAAGGAAGGGGAGAAGAGGATGTTATGCTTCCCAAAGGCGGATCAGATGAGCACCCTGGGTCCAACCTCACTTGCCCCGATCCCACCTGTGATGTCGTCCTGGGCATCCTCCTCGGGTCCGTGCTCCAAGCGACTCTGTTCCATCAGGTTGTAGTAGACAATGCGATGGGTCACGGTCTGGGGGTCCTGGAAGGCCACCGCCAGAGTGGGGCCAAAGGAGCACATGTGGGTGGCCGGGGCACCGCAAGAGAAGCTGAGGAGGGGGACCAGGCACTCCTCCGTGTAAGGGAATAGCCGCCACATCTTCACCGTCCGGTCGTTTCCTGTCCAGGGGAAAGAGGTGGGCACCATCTTAAAACTCTCATAATTTATCTAGAAATTGTGGGAGTTGAGGTCTGTTAGGAATTGTGGGAGCTGAAGTCCAAAACACCTGGAGGGCTGACGTTTGCCCAGCCTGATTTAATTATTACATGCATTTGTACCCCATCCTTCTCCCCTCCCCAAAGGGGGACTGAGGGCAGCCTCACATAAGCATCATGTGATGCTATCAACAATAAACAACAAGGGTTACAATTAAATCAGTAAAAAGTCATTAAAACGCATTATACTGTTATAGACCCTAAATTGGGTCATTTTAGGTCCATGTCGTGGGAACACGGAAGGAAGGAGACAGTCCCAATGAAAGATAAAAAAGAAACAAGGTTTTATTTTAGTTTCTTCATGAAGAAGACCGACAGCCAGGCAACATGCACAGAAGTTACCCTTCAAGTGACTGCCGTGCCGTCTTGGCTTTTGACCACCAAATATATAGCCTCAAGTAAACAAGAACATTTTTGTCATGGAAAAGTACTCTCTTTCCAGCCCCCTCTCTTTGACCTTTTGATGGAAAGTACCTTTTTGTGCACGTGGCCTCTGCGCTTCAAAAACAATATTTGAAGCTAACCACAGGCATCCTGTGTAAGAAGTACCTTTTAAATGTCACATCTTGTTTCTTCCGTGGTGCTCTACAGAGAAAGGGTATATCTCTCATTTGATGTTAATTTCATTCAAAGCCCCTTACTTAGTATTTGCAAATTTCTCTCAAAGACCCTTTCAATACAGATTCATTACCATACCGGGGGGGGGGGTGTGGAGGGGGGCGGCACTGTTCATCTATATATATAAAAATGCTCTGTGCGTAATGAGTACCTTAAAAACAAAAAACTATTGGCCCAAATGACCTCAAATTTGGCAACAAAACTCCTCACAATCTAAGGAGTGACCATCACTGAAAAAGACCCCACAAAAATACCTTTAAATTCAAAATATTACTATATTAAATAGACTCGTAGAATAGAGTTAGAAGGGACTCTACCATAGTATTGCAGGAAAATAGACAAGAAGGAAGGAGAGAAGAAAGGAGGGAGGGGAAAAGAGAAGGAATGTAGGAGGGAAAGGGGGAGGGAAGGAAAGAGAGAAGGAGGAAGGGAAAGAAGGAAGGAGGGAAGGAAAGAGGGAAGGAAAGGAGAGACGGAAGGAAAGAAAGAGGTACCGAAGGAAGAAAGAATACAAAGTAGAAAGGAAAGAAAAAGGGGAGGAAAGGCAGGAAAGAGGTAAAGAAGGACAGAAGGAGAAAAGGAAATAAAAAGTGAAAGAAGAAAAGAAACAGGGAGGGAAGAAAGGAGACAAAGGAGGAAGTAGAGAAAGGGGGAGGGAAGGAAAGACAGAAGGAAGGATGAAACCAAAGAGCAAAAGAAGGAATGAAAGAAAGAGGTAGAGAAGGAAGAAAGGAGAGAAAGGGGAAGGGGAAGAAAAAGGGGGAAAGAATAGGTAGGTACCGCTCTTTCATAATAGTACAGATAGCTAACTCTACTTCGAAAATTCTTACTATAGGCCACAACAATGCGTGGCAGGGCACAGCTAGTTAAACAATAAATTAAGATACCAGTTAAAACCAAGACCAAGTCGGGTAAATCCAATGTCGTATGTGTCCTAACTTACTTCCAATTGTCACTATCCGTTAGACAAATGCCTGCTCCCACAGCCAAGTCTTCAATTGTCTTCTAAAGGACAGGGGGGAGGATCGCCATCCTGATGCCCTTAGGGAGGGAATTCCACAGACGGGGGGCCCACTGTCAAGAAGGCCCTGTCTCCCGTCCCCACCAACCATGTTTGTGAGAGTGGTGGGATCGAGAGCAGGGCCTCCCCTGACGATCTTAAGCTTCATGATGGTTCATAACAGGCGATACGTCCGGACAGGTAATCTGGACAAGAACCATTTAGGACTTTAAGGTTAAAACCAGCACTTTGAATTGTGCTTGGAAGCTAATTGGCAGCATTTCACAAGAAGAGAGTTGTGTGTTTCCTGTATCCCGCTCCCATGAGTAACCTGGCTGCCTGTCATATGTTCTGCAGTTGGTAGTGCTTGGTGATGGAAGGGTTAATATAAGTATTAGTTCTAAAGGGTTTAGTAATCTGTATGTAAGAGTTCATGGGTGGAAGCAATTAAGGGTGGAGGTATGCAAGAGAGAGGTCGCAGCTGGGTGTTTGTGGATATAAGCCTTGGAAATGATTTTCGGGAGAAAAGTATTGCCATATTTTGGTGGTGGATGCTGCTGGTTTCCCCCCCCCCCCCCAGGTCTGTTGGACTTTCGGTATCCTGGCCTGTCTCCTTTAATCTTGGAACCCTGGAACCTTGAACCTTTGGACTGGCTTTTGACTACGGTATAGACTCTTGATCCCTGGACTTTGTTTATTGAACTCTCAGCGTTTGACAACTGGACTGGACCCTTTGACTACGATGTAGCTTTTGCCATCAGTTTTTGTTTATTCTGTGGCTGAGTGCTATTTTTATGTTTTATATTTTGGTCTATTAAAACAGTCAGCAAGTAAGTGCTGTTTTAATTAAATTGCTTGATACAAACTGGGAGTTTGGTTCATCTCTACCTAAATATGGCAGAGCCCTGGCAATGTGACACTGCTGACTGTTGAACTAGTAAAAGCTTCTGAGAAGTCTTCAAAGGCAGCTCCATGTAGAGAGTCTTGCAGTAGTCTATTTGGGATGTAACCAGAGCGTGGACCACCGTGGCCAAGTCAGACTTCCCAAGGTACGGGCACAGCTGGTGCACAAGCTTCAATTGTGCAAAAGTTCTCCTGGCCACCACTGAGACCTGGGTTTCCAGGCTCAGCGATGAATCCAGGATCCCTCCCAAACAGCAAACCTGTGTCTTCAGGGGGAGTGTAACCCCGTCCAACACAGGCTGTAATCCTATCCCTTGTTCGGCCTTTCAACTGACCAGGAGGACCTCTGTCTTGTCTGGATTAAGTTTCAATCTGTTCACCCTAGTTTCAATTTAGCCTCACTGGTTGTCCTCTGGCCTCAAGACACCCATTAAAGACTCACCAGCTGAAATGACACATGTCTGGGTGGGATATTCAGCCAAAGCCGTGACCGCTTTGGGGCTGTGGGCTTTCACCTGGCACTGGATCCGTCCCGAAAACCACTCCAACACACTCAGGAGCCCATCCTGGTGCCCTGTGATGGGGAGGAACCTGGTAAGGAGAGTCAAGCCAATGAGAAGGAAGCGGGCCATAGGCGCATAGGTGCAGGGCAGTTGTTTTGGGGTGGGAAGTCTATTTTAGGTACAAAGTTTCAAAAACATATCTACAAATTAAGATCTATGACCCACACCTGAACATTAGGAAGAACTTCCTGACTGTGAGAGCTGTTCAGCAGTGGAACTCTCTGCCCCGGAGTGTGGTGGAGGCTCCTTCTTTGGAGGCTTTTAAGCAGAGGCTGGATGGCCATCTGTCAGGGTGCTTTGAATGCGATTTTCCTGCTTCTAGGGAGAATGGGGTTGGACTGGATGGCCCACCAGGTCTCTTCTAACGCTAGGATTCTATGATTCTACACATATTATATTTTTAGGAACTACATAAAAGTACCTTTAATATGGTACCTAGTTATTTAAAAATACTTGATAGTTTAGGATAAAACAAAGTATAAACTTGTAAGGCCATCCAGTCCCACTCCCTTCACCAAAGGAAGAAAACATAATCAAATCCCTCCTGACAAAGAGCCATCCAGCTATAGATATAGATAAATAGATAGATAGATAGATAGATATGATTCTCTCTCTCACACACACATATGTATATGACATATAATATCATAGACTTGAAAGGAACCCCTAAAGAAGGACAATGATATGTTGCATGTTCCAGAGTAGGCAAACCAGACCATATCTACATCAACATTGACAAAGAAACAACAAGTAATACTATTTACCCACAAGCATTAAGAAATAACATCTATTAGAACCCAACACTTCCTCATTACTTTATTTTCCAGATCACCAGACTGGGCCACAGCAACACCTGGCAGGGGGCAGCTAGTAGTATCTAAAATCCTACAAGACTTGAACCGAGATGTTGAGGACAAGAGACTTGGAGGCCTCTCATTCACAAGGTTGCCATAAATCAAGGTCAACGTGATGGCAGGTGGCAGGTGGGGAAGACAAGCAAACAGGGAAAAGGAACTACAGGAGGGAAATTGCAAACAATATCTTGTAATGGGTGAGATTGTAATTATGTCCCGTAACTGTAACGGGTTATCAGGTCTACAACGAAGAGCAAAACTGATGAAAATGGTGAAAGATAACAAGGTGGATGTTCTATTTTTACAAGAATTACATAAAAGATTGCAGGACAGTACTCCACTATTTAATGACAGGATTTGGAGTCAGGTTTGTGAATCTAGAGGTTCAACTAGAGCACGTGATGTGACTATTTTAATTAAAAACACAGTAGATTTCCAGGTGGAAAAAGTAAAAAGTGATTCAGAGGAGAGGTGGGTAATGATAAAAGGAAAAATAGGGAAAAATAGAATTACTTTGGTTTGTAAAAATTAAAATTACTTTGGTTTGTAAATAGGAGCAGGATTCAAAACGAACTTGATTAGAGAGATGATGGGCCAAAACTAACAAAATGAAGTTCAACAGGGACAAATGCAAGATACTCCACTTTGGCAGGAAAAATGAAATGCAAAGATACAGAATGGGGGACGATGAGGCCTGGCTCGAGAGCAGTACGTGTGAAAAAGATCTTGGAGTCCTCATGGACAACAAGTTAAACATGAGCCAACAATGTGATGTGGTGGCAAAAAAAAGCCAATGGGGGTTTGGCCTGCATCAATAGGAGCCTAGTGCCTAGGTCCAGGGAAGCCATGCTCCCCATGCTCTATTCCGCTTTGGTTAGACCACACCTGGAATATTGTGTCCAATTCTGGGCACCACAATTCAAGAGAGATATCGACAAGCTGGAATGTGTCCAGAGGAGGGTGACTAAAATGATCAAGGGTCTGGAGAACAAGCCCTATGAGGAGTGGCTTAAGGAGCTGGGCATGTTTAGCCTGAAGAAGAGAAGGCTGATGTATATAAGGAGGAGAGGGTAGTCCAAGGGAACTTAAACATTAGAGGAAAAATTGCAGAGGAAGACAGAGAGTTATTAAATCAATCAATAACATGACAGCAGGTGGCAACAAGCAACCATCATTGGGTATAACGACAAATATGGGTGCCAGGCTGTACCTAGGCAGGCGAAGAAAGTGGCTGGAGGGTGCCGGGATCTGGCGACCATGCTTACCTGTTCTTGTCCTGGAGCCTGAGGGGCTGCTTCAGCCACTGCTTCCGGTAGTTCTTGTCCTCCTTCACCTGCAGCCAGGTGGCAAAGACGGTCCCGGGGTCCACAATGTGGCTGTAGAGCAGGAGGCAGCAGGGCTTGGACTGGGGATCTTGGTTGGGGATGTTCTTCTTCAGGACCATAGGGTCGGTGGCCGTGTTGATGCGCAGCAGGGCCCCCTGTTCGGTCAGCACAAAGAGGGTTTCCCGCGGCAAGCAGTAGGCGGCCTCCTTCGCCCGGAAAGGGGGCTCCACGGTGAAGGAGGAGAGGACCAGACCGCTCTGGACGTCCACCAGCCGCACGGAGGAGTCCTGGCAGATGCAGATGGCACGGGTCGGGAAGTCCCCTACGGCCTCCAGGTTGACGCAGGTCAAGCGCCTGAGGGGAGACCCCAACGGTGTATAGAGCGAGTAGAGCTGGTTGATCTTCCAGAGGTTGAGGAGGCGGCCGGAGCGCGAGGCCACCCGCGAGACACTTAGGGTCTCCAGGGTCTCCACAGGCTCTGAGGTGTGCACCTGGTCCACCTGGTCAGTGGTGCTTAGGTTCCAGGTGCGGATGGTCCCATCTTGGGAGGCGGAGAAGATGAGCGGACGCTCCGGATAGAAGGTCACTGCAATGACCGGAGCTGGTGGTGCAGCAAAGCAAGGCGAGTTCAGGACAGAGAAAGAAAATTGGGCGAAAACATGGCAAAGAAGAAAAAAGGGTCACGGTCAAAGGGATGGCCAGTCCATCGTTTCCCACAATTTTGTCTCTGGTCAGTTTCCTTTTCCCCTCTTTAGTGTTTGGGCATCTCACCTCCTCCACCTCAGCCTTTGTCCGTCTCCCTCCCTCCATAGTCTTAAGGACCATGGACTTTATGATGCGTTTTTTGGGGGTTTTCTTTGATCATTTTCTTCCCTTCACCTCAGTCTTTGGTCACCTCCCTTTCCCTCTCTAATGGTGATCGCTCTCCAAGGTACTTTGCTCAACTGGTCATTAAAGGAGAGGTCCTAATAAGAGGAATGGACACATTCACAAGAGACAATGGTGCAGCATCCCTGCAAGGCTGGCCTCTGTTCAGTACCCCTGAATAGTCATTAATGAGCTAAGTGTCCTATGTCTTGGTGGTGTTTCCTGTTGCGTGCTTAACAACAAAGTGAGACCCTGAAGCCAACGTGGAGCCTTCTGAGTTTGTGGCTGTTGCACTCCAGAACAGGAATAACCCTCTGACTTTAAAACACCACACGTTGAGTAGGAAAACAATCCTTTTTTATTGAAGATAAGTAAAAGCAGAAAAGTAGGAAAAGCACTTTAAGGGAATAGGTAAATCCAATTAGGTAAGAAGATAAGCAGGAATAAATTAGTCCAAGGTATGGTTCAGCAAAGTTCAAAAACAAAGTCCAGACTTCTCTAATAAAATCCAAACAAACAGGGAAACATTGATCCAAGGCATGAATAGGTAATCACAAGAGACAACGAGACAAACCATACAGCAAGAAATCCTTAAACATGAATCTTCCAAGCAAGACTTCCATGAGACAAGAGCAGGAACTTAACAGGATTCTGAAATGATGCTTCCTCTGACTATATTTCCCTCGCTTGGAACTTTATATCCTCCCGTTAAGCCATTCCAAGCACTCAGAAATTGGTTTTGTTTTCCTGGAATGCCTCTGATTCTTATCTGTCGAAGCCTGGCAGAATGCTGAAGGCTTGGTCCAGCTGTCTGTTTTGGCTAATTTCCACCTGCCTGTCTATCTGCTCATTAGTTTCTGCAGGTGCCAAGTTGTTTTCAAGCCCCAAATCCTGGGAACTCTCTGGGAGCAATTCAGGGAGTAAGCCATCATCCCTATACCCTGTAGGAACATTCTCATGAGAAACTCCACTTTGAACAGGTGTCTCTATGTCATTCTCTGCATCAATATCATTGGCCAAACCATTGCCATCTTGAACCTCATTGACATCATTCCCCACATCCAAAGCACCCTGATCCTGAAACACAATCACAGGCTGAACTCCAACAATGGCCCTACTTCGTAGAACCCACAAGGCAGGTTAGTCCAGGAAAGGCTTGGCCAGGATGAAATAAGCCAGAAACTTCCTTGGGCCTCCAACAGCCAGGAATTAATCCTAAGCATTCATTCATCCCAAGTGTGATTATTTCATACAGAAAGATCACTTTTCAAACTTCTACCCATCACACAGCTTTTCTATAGGAGAAAGTCGGGACCTAGGAGCCCATTCCTCTTCCTCCTCTTTGTCATAAATATGATGTGTCGTTTGAATGGGATTGAATGAAATTGTATAAAAGGTCTATGGCTGGGGACCTATATAGGCTGAAGTTGCCATCTTAAGAAATGAGGCCTGGAAAACTACCAAAGTTGCTGAACTGTTGACATTGATGACCAGAGACACATGGTTAACTCTTGGTGGAAAACAACATGTTTACATTACCAGAGAAAATGACTCGTTACATTAAGGAAGCAAACACAGTGCACCTTACTTTAGAAGAAAAGCTAATATCTGTCTGGAACTGATGGAATAAGAGTGTTTTAGCTGGAAAAACACCTGTCATTCATTTAGAACTTTTGGAACAACATCAGCAAGAAGTATTTGTATACCGCCTTGAGTCGCCTTCGGGCTGAGAAAGGCGGTATACAAATACCATAAATAAATCAATAAATCTAAGAGACACTTTACTATTCCAAAATTGTGGCAGACCAGAGGAGTCTGGTCCACCTGCCATCTTCTTTTTAAAGTATTTATGACATCCTCACCAGTGTGGCCCACAAAGATCGTCTGGATGTGCCAGTTATCGTCCCAGACCTTGATGGTGGTGTCCCGGGAGGCTGTCGCGATGCACCCGGTCACATCGCAGTAGGTGATACCTGTGATCGCCCTAAGCAGGAGAAATGCCCCAAGAAGAGCCAGTTGAGTCAAACCAGAAACCCATGACATACCACCAGCTCCTGTCAGAAAGGGAGCTGGTTTCTACTGGTTTAAACTCCACAAGAATCCATGGCTGTTGCAAGACTAGAGCCGGACATTCAATGACCAAGACTCCTACAGGACTCTCGTTCAGAACGACACCAGAAGCAGACACTGATATGAGGGCAAATTACAACTGCAACAATAAGAGGAAACTAAGCCCAAACTCTCCCTAGAATTACTAAACTGAGGCTGTTTTACTTTGGTCATCTGAAGACATGACCCACTGGAAAAATGATAATGCATGGAAAAGTGGGAAGCAGACCACATTGTAGGCCAATGGACACTATCAAAGAAGTCAAAAGGACTGTCCTGAGTCTGAAAGACCGGAACAGGGCAGTTGATGAGAGTAATATCAAGAAATCGTACCCTCTAAATAAGACTCATGCCCCCATTTACATAATCCCTTTACAATAGACTGGGAGACGGAGGGGAAGCTGGGTTGTTGTAGGTTTTTTGAGCTGTATGGCCATGTTCTAGAAGCATTCTCTCCTGACATTTCATCTGAATCTATGGCAGGCATTCTCAGAGGTTGTGAGGAGAGGAAGCTGTTCAATGTATGTATGTCTGAGAGAGCCACGATCACATTGATAAACTCTTACTATCATTGCGTTGTTAAAGACTTTCATCTCCATCCTTTCCACCTTCATCCCCATCATCATCTTGTCCCCATCTCCAACCTTTCCACCTCCATCATCATCTCCATCCCCATCTCCATCCTTTCCACCTCCATCATCTCCATCATCATTTCCATCTCCATTCCCATCTCCATCCTTTTCACCTCTATCATCTCCATCTCCATCATCATCTCCATTCCCATCTCCATCCTTTCTATCTCCATCATCTCCATTCCCATCATCGTCTCCATCCTCATCATCATCTCATCCCCATCTCCAACCTTTCCACCTCCATCATATCCATCTCCATCTCCATCCCCATCTCCAACCTTTCCACCTCCATCATATCCACCTCCATCATCATCCCCATCTCCATCCCCATCTCCAACCTTTCCACCTCCATCATATCCATCTCCATCATCATCCCCACCCCATCCCCATCAACATTTTCACCCCATCGCCTATCCCAATCTCCATCATCATTTCCACCCCATCGCCATCCCAATCTCTATTCGTTCCACCTCCTTCACCGCTATCCCTATAATCCTGATCTTCATCATTTCCATCACCATCTCCTCACAACTGGGGCCATTTCTCCATTTATGAGTCAAGGAACGGGCCTCACCTGCTGTGAAGGTTCCTCTTGGAGGACAAGAGCCTCCCCTTGGAGATGTCGAAGGCCGCCACTCCAGTGCTGTAGGAGACAAAGCAGCGCGGGGCCTTTGCGCTGGTGGCATCCAAGACCAGGTGGGTGATGGTGTCCTCGGAGCCCAGGTCGATGGAGCGGCAGCAGTGGAGGCTGCGGTGGCCGTAGCGGAAGTCCCAGAGGGTTAGGGTCCTCTCGCCGGCCATCACAATGCGGTTCAGCTCCTGGCAGTAGAGGCCGCAGTGGATGGGCCAGGCGGAGGGCACCTGCGAGAGTGGCTGAAGCCGGGCGTCCAGCACATGCATCCCCCCTGCGTCCCAGGACACAAACTGGTCCACCTCCGCAGCGTACAGGAGCCCCATCATGGGAACGGGGGTCCGGGCAGAGCCCTTGAGGGAGCCATCTTCCCGCAGGAAGTGCAGCTTGTTCTCCGAGTCGAGGGCCATGAAGAGCCCCCTGAGAGGGTCGTGGGTCACGTACCGCACAGGGCTGTCTAGGACCAGGTGGCTCAGGTGCTGCAGGCCGTGGCTCAGGTAGGCCACCTTCATCTCCTCCGTCTTCATCTGCAAAAAGAGACAGGTGGTCATGCTGGGGAAAGTCTCATAACTGTCATCAAACTACTGTGATAAATATCAGTGTTTGGGCTGAAAAGTTGAAGAAACAGGTTCCAAAACTAAGGAAAATACTGTTAAAACGGAGAACCGCAAGGCATTATGAAATTGTGAGTTGGCCCTCGAAGCAGGGAAAAATCAACCCTAAAGGTTGTTGTTGTTCATTCGTTCAGTTGTCTCCGACTCTTCGTGACCTCATGGACCAGCCCACGCCAGAGCTCCCTGTCAGCCATCATCACCCCCAGCTCCTTCAAGGTCAGTTCAGTCACTTCAAGGATGCTATCCATCCATCTTGCCCTTGGTCAGCCCCTCTTCCTTTTTCCTTCCACTTTCCCCAGCATCATTCCCTTCTCCAGGCTTTGCTGTCTCCTCATGATGTGGCCAAAGGACTTCAACTTTGTCTCTTGTCTCCTTCCCTCCAATGAGCAGTCGGGCTTTATTTCCTGGAGGATGGACTGGTTGGATCTTCTCGCAGTCCAAGGCACTCTCAGAACCCTAAAGGAGTGACCTTTAACTCCTTTAACTGCTGAGTTGAAGATACTAGCAGGAATTCCTCAAGACTGGTATGAACAGGATGTACTGACACCTGGGAGGAAGTATCTGTTACGAACCAGAACAGGAATGTGGAAAAGAACCGACATAAGGCATGGATTGGCATACACAGTGTTGCGCATATAGCAATTTTGCTGCCATGGAATCCACGTGGATGAAATCTCTGAGATGAGTTCAAGTCCCCTTTCAGGGCCAGATCAACTCCACCCAAGAGTATTGAAGGAACGAGCAGAAGTCATCTCGGAACCATTGGCAACCATCTTTGAGAGTTCTTGGAGAACGGGAGAAGTTCCAGCAGATTGGAGGAGGGCCAATGTGGTCCCAATCTTCAAGAAGGGAAAAAAAGATGACCCAAACAACTACCGTCCGGTCAGCCTCACGTCGATACCGGGCAAGATTCTGGAAAAGATTGTTAAGGAAGCGGTCTGCAAACACTTAGAAACAAATGCGGTCATCACTAATAGTCAACATGGATTTATCAAAAACAAGTCATGCCAGACTCATCTGATCGCTTTTTTCGATAGAGTTACAAGCTGGGTAGATGCAGGGAATGATGCCGTGGATGGAGCGTGTCTGGATTTCAGGAAGGCCTTCTTTGACAAGGTCCCCCATGACCTTCTGGCAAGGAAACTAGTCCAATGTGAGCTAGGCAAAACTACGGTGAGGTGGATCTGGAATTGGTTAAATGGACGAACCCAGAGGGTGCTCACCAATGCTTCCTCTTCATCCTGGAAAGAAGTGATGAGTGGAGTGCCATCCGCAGGGTTCCATCCTGGGCCTGGTACTGTTCAACATCTTAGAAGGCATGATCATCAAGTTTGCAGACGACACCAAATTGGGAGGGATAGCCAATACTCCAGAGGACAGGAGCAGGATTCAAAACAATCTTGACAGATTAGAAAGATGATGAGCCAAAACTAACAAAATGAAGTTCAACAAGGACAAATGCAAGATACTCCACTTTGGCAGGAAAAATGAAATGCAAAGATACAGAATGGGGGACAATGCCTGGCTCGAGAGCAGTATGTGTGAAAAAGATCTTGGAGTCCTCGTGGGCAACAAGTTAAACATGAGCCAACAATGTGATGTGGCAGCAAAAAAAAAGCCAATGGGATTTTGGCCTGCATCAATAGGAACCTAGTGTCTAGATCTAGGGAAGTCATGCTCCCCATGCTCTATTCTGCTTTGGTTAGACCACACCTGGAATATTGTGTCCAATTCTGGGCACCACAATTCAAGAGAGATATTGACTCTAAGCTGGAATGTGTCCAGAGGAGGGCGACTCAAATGATCAAAGGTCTGGAGAGCAAGCCCTATGAGGAGCGGCTTCAGGAGCTGGGCATGTTTAGCCTGGAGAAGAGAAGGCTGAGAGGAGATATGATAGCCATGTTTAAATATGTGAGGGGAAGCCACAGGGAGGAGGGAGCAAGCTTGTTTTCTGCTTCCCTGGAGACTAGGACGCAATGGAGCAATGGCTTCAAACTACAAGAGAGGAGATTCCATCTGAACATGAGGAAGAACTTCCTGACTGTGAGAGCCGACCAGCAGTGGAACTCTCTGCCCCGGAGTGTGGTGGAGGCTCCTTCTTTGGAAGCTTTTAAACAGAGGCTGGATGGCCATCTGTCAGGGGTGATTTGAACTTCTACCCCGCCCTTCTCAACCCCCGAGGGGGGACTCAGGGCGGTTTACAAAAGGCACAATTTGATGCCAACACAAACAATAAGATAAAATCATATATCAACAGCAATTATAAAACAATTAAAACAATCAATTATACATCACAATCCATAAAACCAGTCTAATGCTCAACGTAATGTTGATGCTAATGTTGATGGGCCTAGTTTGGATAGTGAGGCTGAAGTGATCAATGAGGATGAGGCACTTTGGGCAGTAAAAATCCTACAAGCTTTGATTTAGAGGCATCAAGGGAAAAGCCAAGTTCTCATGAGAAAGTTTTTGTCAGACCGAGAGGAGAATCCACTCCCTTCTCCTTCTGGCCTGAGCTTGCAAGATAACTTGACACTTGGTCGGGTCAATGATAACAGCCACACTTTGGAGATAAGCCAGAACCACAGGGGGGCTCAATGTTTACGTAGGTCTGAGAGAATCCGACAACTGAAACCAAAGATTAGAGTTAGCCGGAATCAGTTTTTAGGATTTAAGAGTGCCCGTGAGGGAGATTTCCTCAAACCAAGCACCGTTTAGTATCAAGTACAAACCTCAAGTGTTACATAGTGTTATAGGATAGAGGCAGCAAAGTCTCAGGTGGTTTCCCCCAACTCCAGGATTCTGTGATTCTGCGGCACATACCTTTTCCACTGCATGCCGGAAGCCCTTCTGGAGCATGCGCCAGAGCTGCCGTGCCCTGCCCTTCTGCCCGTCCGGTGGTGGCCGGGCCTCGTCCGGACTCTCCTTGTCCTCCTCTCCATCCTTCTCTTTCTTCTCCTCCATGTGAGCCTGCGAGTGGAGCCTCTTCCTCGGCCCCACCTGGGCTGCTGCAGGAGGAATGGAAGGAAAGGTGGGGAAAGCCCTTGTCAGGATTTTGGCAAGAAGCAAAATGAGGCGGCATATCCAGATAGCCAATTGCTGGGTCAGTGATGTCAATGAGTTTCAATATGAGTTTCAATATGAGTTTCAAGATGGCAATGGTTTGGTCAGTGATATTGATGCAGAGCATGACCAGGAGATCCCTGTTCAAAGTGTAGTTTTTCATGGGAATGTCCCTGATGGTGTGCTCTCTGAATTGTTACCAGAGAGTTCCCATGTTAGGGAATTCTGGGCACCACAATTCAAGAGAGATATTGACAAGCTGGAATGTGTCCAGAGGAGAGCGACTAAAATGGAGAACAAGCCCTATGAGGAGCGGCTTAAGGAGCTGGGCATGTTTAGCCTGAAGAAGAGAAGGCTGAGAGGGGATATGATAGCCATGTATAAATATGTGAGAGGAAGCCACAGGGAGGAGGGAGCAAGCTTGTTTTCTGCTGCCCTGGAGACTAGGACGCAAGGGAACAATGGCTTCAAACTACAAGAAAGGAGATTCCATCTGAACATGAGGAAGAACTTCCTGACTGTGAGAGCCGTTCAGCAGTGGAACTCTCTGCCCCGGAGTGTGGTGGAGGCTCCTTCTTTGGAAGCTTTTAAACAGAGGCTGGATGGCCATCTGTCAGGGGTGATTTGAATGCAATATTCCTGCTTCTTGGCAGAATGGGGTTGGACTGGATGGCCCATGAGGTCTCTTCCAACTCTTTGATTCTATGATTCTATGATTCTAGGGAACATGAAAACAGTCCAGCACCTGGCCCAGCTGCAGAAATTAATGAGGAGATCAGTCAAAAAGGGAGAGCCGAACAGTGGCTGTGGCGTTCTGCCAGGCCCCAAGAGAAAAAGATAAGTAATTCTCAGCTAAAGTCAAGCCAATTTCTGTGTGCTAGACACATAGCTAACGAGGAGATAAAAGTCCCAAGTACAGGATATGTAGTCAGATGAAGCATCGTTTGGAATCAAGTCAAGAACTCGTCCTTGTTTCATGGAAGTTTTGCCTGGAAAATTCATGTTTTAAGTGTCTTTATTTCATGGTTTTGATTCTTGGATTCTATACTTTTATACTTATGCCTTGGATTCATGTTGCCTGATTTCTTACATTTTATTTGAGAAGTTTGAACTTAGTTTTTATGGACTTTGCTGGACTATTACCCGGGACTACTTTGTTCCTGCTTATCTTCCTACCTAATTGAATTTACCTATTTCTTTAAAGTGCTTTTATTTTTTTACTTTACTGCTTTTTAATTATCTTCAATAAAAGGATTGTTTCTTTATCCAACGGCATGGTGTTTAAAGGCAGAGGGATTCTCCTGTCCTGGAGTGCAACAAGATAGTTTCCAAGTGCAACACAATGATCCAACACAATGATTGGTTGGATTGTGTATAAACGTGGAACAGTCAATATGTTGCGTGTCCTGTCGAAAGCTTTCACAGCCAGAATCACTGGGGTGTTATGTGGTTTCCAGGCTGTAGGGCCAATGTGGCAAAGTTCAGAGAAAAAGCTTGTGTGCACATGCTTTGGCTATAAAGGTAAGCCATGTCTTAGTTTTGCTGTGGCACTCTCCACCCAGCAGGGTGTCTTGATCAAACAAACTTGTTGCAATGATCTGGATGTTTGATGGAATACCTGTACAGGAGTTGATTATAAATTGTATGATTTTAACTGTATTTGTGTTTAGATTGGCTGCAGTAAGGTTGGAGCGGCCTAAGTCAGAGGAGTCCTCCATGTGCGTTGCCATGGAGACCGATGCAGGAGAGAGGGAAGTGGGAGGAGCTTAGAGGGGAGAGTTTGAAAAACGACAGTCAAAAAAATCAGTTAGGGGTTTAGGTTTAGAGGAGTGAGCAGTCAGGAGTTAGGTTCAGAGGAGTGAGGAGTTAGGAGTTGGGAGAGAAGGAAAGGAAAGGTGGCGGAGTGACTTGTGAAGCAAAGCTTTGAGGCTTTGAAAAGCTGGGTTTGGCTATTGGAAGTTTCTCAGGCTAGTGCAGCCTAATGGTGAAACATAGCTGGTATTCTTTTAGTCTAAGGAGAGGCTAAAGAATAGTTTACTTAGAATTTGATCTAGGGAGAGGCTAAAGAGGAGAGGCTAAAGAATCTAAGGAGAGGCTAAAGAATAGTTTACTTAGAATTTGATCTAGGGAGGATCAAATAAGGGAAACATCCCTGTATTGAAACTTTGTCTGAAACAAGTGCTCTACGCCAGAAAGATACTGTGTTACTTGAAAGAATGAACTGTTAAAGTTACAAGTATTATTCCCAGTGCAACAAGGAAAAGTTACGTCTTGCAACCACACGCTGTGTACTTAATAAAATTGTTAACTTTTATTTGAAGATTGCCTCATCTCCGTCTATTCTGTGTACCAAGTGCCATTTCTCACAATATTACAACTTACCTCACGTGGTGGCAGAAACGTAGGGAAAAGTAACCAAGTAAATCTACATTCTTCTCTCCAGTCACGCTGTAGTATATACAGTGTAATTACTACTAAGTTATTACTTTCTTAATAAAGGAGGAGGTGCAATTGAACAGCCTCCCTCATAACTTGATGGTAAATTTGGTTCCTAATCGGCAACCTCCATTGCAAATCGGCTAGGTCTTCTTAAAAATTGGGAACTGGGGTAAAATCTCCTGAATACTGGTTCCTTTCAAATTGGTGGCAACAATAAATCATCCCTCAGCTCCCCTGCTTCTTCTCAATACCAAATACCAAACTCTGAAATACCAAATACTATGGTTCTACTCACAGCTGGGCTCTGAGAGCTCCACCATCTCTGCAGCGTTTCCTCCTCTCTGTCTAACTCTGGAAGAGAAAGAGGGGATTCAGCTACTCAAATGGCAAAGGGAACTCGCTGACACTTGGCTCTTGGATACAAGGCTTGGCTTCAGTCTTTCAAACCTGGCGTTTCGCTCTAGAACCTGGAAAGCAAGAGCAGAGAGAGTGCATTTGTGCATGTGCAAAGCGACTGGCGAGCCGATTGGCTGTTAGGAATTGTGGGAGTTGAAGTTCAAAACACCAGGAGGGACGGCCAAAGTTGGCTCATGCCTGCCATACACATTTTATAACATCATAAAGCTAATAATGAATATTTCTCATAAAGGGCATTAGAAAATGCATACCCAGGCAACATCAGGTACATGAGCTAGCTATTAATAAATGGTTGACTTTACTGAGACACACTCTCTCAGCCTCAGAGAAAAGATGCAGCCACTCCCCTTTGAAATAAAACCCTGAAATTGTTGCTTTGAGAAAGTCACACTCTCTCAGCCTCAGCGGAAGTCTTGTCATCCCCTCCTTTCTTTAAAATTATGTCTGAATACATTGATTGCTTCCTTGATTGATGAACAAGTGTTGGCCATGGCTAATTCTATTTTATCTCTATAGTACCCTCTTGTGGTTGGATCTGAGCATTGCTGTCATACTAACCTAGAAGCCAATAGTTAGCTAATCCTTTCTATACACCGTCCTCTTGTGGTTGGACTCAGTGTTGTATACATACAAACTTAGAAGCTAGTAGCAAATCCTTTCTATCTCTGTACCACCTCTTGTGTTTGGATCTGAGCATGGCATACATACAGACCTAGTGGCCAGTAGCTAATCCTTTCCTTCTCTGTACTGCCATCTTGTGGTTGCATCTGAGTGTTGTATACATACAAATGTAGAGGCCAATAGCTAATCCTTTCTTTCTCCATACTGTCCTCTTGTAGTTGGATCTGAGCATTGCAATCATACAGACATCAAGGCCAATAGCTAATCCTTTCTTTCTCTGTACTGCCCTCTTGTAGTTGGATCTGAGCATTGCAATAATACAGATATCAAGGCCAATAGTTAATCCTTTCTATCTCTTTACTGCCCTCTTGTGGTTAGATCTGAGCATCACATACATAGAGACTTAGAGGCCAGCAGCTAATCCTTTCTATCTCTATACCACCCTCTTGTGGTTGGATCTGGGCATTGCTGTCATATTGACATAGAGGCCAATAGTTAGCTAATCCTTTCTATACACTGTCCTCTTGTGGTTGGACTCAGTGTTGTATACATACAAACTTAGAAGTCAGTAGTGAATCCTTTCTATCTCTGTGCCACTTCTTGTGGTTGGATCTGAGCGTGGCATACATACAGACCTAGAGGCCAGTAGCTAATCCTTTCCTTCTCTGTACTGCCATCTTGTGGTTGCATCTGAGTGTTGTATACATACAAATGTAGAGGCCAGTAGCTAATCCTTTCCTTCTCTGTACTGCCATCTTGTGGTTGCATCTGAATGTTGTATACATACAGATGTAGAGGCCAATAGCTAATCCTTTCTTTCTCTGTACTGTCCTCTTGTAGTTGGATCTGAGCATTGCAGTCATACAGACATCAAGGCCAATAGTTAATCCTTTCTATCTCTTTACTGCCCTCTTGTGGTTGGATTTGAACATTACACACATAGAGACTTAGAGGCCAGTAGTTAATCCTTTCTATCTCTATACCACCGTCTTGTGGTTGGATCTGGGCATTGCATACATACAGATGTAGAAACCAGTAGCTAATCCTTTCTTCTTTGTATCGCCCTCTTGCAATTGGATCTGAGCATTACATATATACAGATCCAGAAGTCAGTAGCTAATCCTTTCTATCTCTAAAGTGCTGTCTTGTGGTTGGATCTGAGCACTACAATCATACAGACCTAGAGGTCAATAGCTAGCTAATCTTTTATATCTCTTTACCACCCTCTTGTTGGATCTGAGAATTTCAAACATGCAGACCTTGAGGCCTGTAGCTAATCCTTTCTATGCATTGCCCTCTTGTGGTTGGATCTGATCGTTGCAAACATACAGATGTAGAGACCGGTAACAAATCCTTTCTATCTGTATGCCGCACCCTTGTGATTGGATCTGAGCATTACATACATATAGACCTAGAGGCCAGTAGCTAATCCTTTCTATATAGTGCCCTTTTTTGGTTGGATCTGAGTATTGTAAATGAAGCAGAGAGTGTTTGAGGACTGGGACATCCGTAGGGATACCAAGGGGCTTGTTTATAAAGCCATTGTCCTCCCAACCCTGCTAGACGCCTGTGAGACATGGACTGTCTACAGACATCAAACGCAACTCCTGGTACGATTCCATCAGTGTTGCCTCCGGAAAATCCT
Source organism: Anolis sagrei (assembly GCF_037176765.1). NCBI lineage: Eukaryota > Metazoa > Chordata > Lepidosauria > Squamata > Anolidae > Anolis > Anolis sagrei. The sequence continues at coordinate 2,181,673 of NC_090024.1, read as the reverse complement.
ACAAATCTCTTGAGAAGATAGGCGGGGAAATGAAGCAGAGAGTGTTTGAGGACTGGGACATCCGTAGGGATACCAAGGGGCTTGTTTATAAAGCCATTGTCCTCCCGATCCTGCTATATGCCTGCGAGACGTGGACTGTCTACAGACGTCACATGCAACTCCTGGAACGATTCCATCAGTACTTCTTCCAAAATATTCTGCAAATCTTTTGGGAAGACAGGAAGGGAAATGAAGCAGAGAGTGTTTGAGAACTGGGACATCCATAGGGAGGCCAAGTGGCTTGTTTATAAAGCAACTGTCCTCCCAACCCTGCTATACGCCTGCGAAACGTGGACTGTCTACAGACGTCACATGCAACTCCTGGAATGATTCCATCAGTGTTGCTTCCGGAAAATCCTACAAATCTCTTGGGAAGACTGGCGGGGAAATGAAGCAGAGAGTGTTTGAGGACCGGGACATCCATAGGGAGGCCAAGTGGCTTGTTTATAAAGCAACTGTCCTCCCAACCCTGCTATACGCCTGCGAAACGTGGACTGTCTACAGACGTCACATGCAACTCCTGGAATGATTCCATCAGTGTTGCTTCCGGAAAATCCTACAAATCTCTTGGGAAGACTGGCGGGGAAATGAAGCAGAGAGTGTTTGAGGACCGGGACATCCGTAGGGATACCAAGGTGCTTGTTTATAAAGCCATTGTCCTCCCAACCCTGCTATATGCCTGTGAGACGTGGACTGTCTACAGACGTCACACTCAACTCCTGGAACGATTCCATCAGCGTTGCCTTCGGAAAATCCAGGGAGGATAGGCAGGGAAATGAAGCAGAGACACAGCATATTATTTGAGAACACAGAAATATTGGACCACACCAACAACCACCATGTCAGACTACACAGAGAAGCCATTGAAATCCACAAGAAGCATGTGGACAATTTCAACAGAAAGGAGGAGACCATGAAAATTAACAAAATCTGGCTACCAGTATTAAAAAACTCTAAAATTACAACAGCAAAACAGCAGAGAGGAAACAACCAGGCACATCTTAACACCTCTCCACAAAAGATTCCTCCAGGCTCAGCCAGGCCTTCAAATGCTAATGAAGGTGGTCAGCTGAATCATTCACACCTAGCTCCTGCAGAGAAGAGCTCCTTGCCCCACCCCAGCCATTCCACAGATATATAAACCCATTGTCCTAATTCCAACAGACCTCACTACCTCTGAGGATGTTTGCCATAGATGCAGGCGAAACGTCAGGAGAAAATGCCTCTAGAACATGGCCATATAACCCAAAAAAACCCACAAGAACCTAGTGAAGCAGAAAGTGTTTGAGGACCGGGACATCCGTAGAGATACCAAGGTGCTTATTTATAAAGTCATTGTCCTCCCGACCCTGCTATATGCCTGCGAGATGTGGACTGTCTACAGACATCACACTCAACTCCTGGAATGATTCCATCAGCGTTGCCTCTGGAAAATCCTACAAATCTCCTGGGAAGATAGGCTGGGAAATGAAGCAGAGAGTGTTTGAGGACCGGGACATCCGTAGGGATGCCAAGGTGCTTGTTTATAAAGCCATTGTCCTCCTGACCCTGCTATATGCCTGTGAGACATGGACTGTCTACAGACGTCACATGCAACTCCTGCAATAATTCCATCAGCGCTGCCTCTGGAAAATCCTGAAAATCTTTTGCGAAGACAGGCAGGGAAATGCCAGTGTGAGGAAGAAGCAAAGACCACCAGCTCTGAAGCGATGCTCCTCCACCATCACCCTGCTGGACTGAAGGCCACATTGTCTAAATGCTCGACTATCTCCAAAAGCAGTTGCTCTACTCCGAACTCAAGAACGAGAAGCGTAACGTTGATGGACAGGAAAAGAGATTTAAAGATGGGCTCAAAGCCAACCTTAAAAACTGGGGCATAGACACCGAGAGAGAACTGGGAAGCCCTGGCCCTTGAGTGCTCTAACGGGAGGTCTGCTGTGACCAGCAGTGCTGTAGAATTCAAAGAGGCACAAATGGAGGGTGAAAGACAATTGCCAAGAGGAGGAAGGTGCATCAAACCAACCCCGACCGGGACCACCTTCCACCTGGAAACCGATGTCCTCACTGCAGGAGAAGATGCGGGTCAAGAATAGGGCTCCACAGTCACCTGTGGACCCATCGCCAGGACACCGATCTTGGAAGACAATCCTACTCGGACAACGAGGAATCGCCTAAGTAAGTAAGTAAGTAAGTAAGTAAGTAAGCAAGTACTTACTTTGAAAAACAAGCCCTGGAGACAGCAACCAAAAAGCCCACGATATGGTTCAGATATGTGGATGACACCTTCACCATTTGGAGCCATGGAGAAGAAGAACTCAACAGGTTCCTGGACCATCTCAACAGCATCCACCCAAACATATGGTTCAGATATGTGGATGACACCTTCACCATTTGGAGCCATGGAGATGAAGAACTCAACAGGTTCCTGGGCCATCTGAACAGCATCCACCCAAACATATGGTTCAGATCTGTGGATGACACCTTCACCATTTGGAGCCATGGAGAAGAAGAACTCAACAGGTTCCTGGACCATCTCAACAGCATCAACCCAAACATATGGTTCAGATATGTGGATGACACCTTCACCATTTGGAGCCATGGAGATGAAGAACTCAACAGGTTCCTGGACCATCTCAACAGCATCCACCCAAACATATGGTTCAGATATGTGGATGACACCTTCACCATTTGGAGCCATGGAGAAGAAGAACTCAACAGGTTCCTGGACCATCTCAACAGCATCCACCCAAACATATGGTTCAGATATGTGGATGACACCTTCACCATTTGGAGCCATGGAGAAGAAGAACTCAACAGGTTCCTGGACCATCTCAACAGCATCCACCCAAACATATGGTTCAGATATGTGGATGACACCTTCACCATTTGGAGCCATGGAGATGAAGAACTCAACAGGTTCCTGGGCCATCTGAACAGCATCCACCCAAACATATGGTTCAGATCTGTGGATGACACCTTCACCATTTGGAGCCATGGAGAAGAAGAACTCAACAGGTTCCTGGACCATCTCAACAGCATCAACCCAAACATATGGTTCAGATATGTGGATGACACCTTCACCATTTGGAGCCATGGAGATGAAGAACTCAACAGGTTCCTGGACCATCTCAACAGCATCCACCCAAACATATGGTTCAGATATGTGGATGACACCTTCACCATTTGGAGCCATGGAGAAGAAGAACTCAACAGGTTCCTGGACCATCTCAACAGCATCCACCCAAACATATGGTTCAGATATGTGGATGACACCTTCACCATTTGGAGCCATGGAGATGAAGAACTCAACAGGTTCCTGGGCCATCTGAACAGCATCCACCCAAACATATGGTTCAGATCTGTGGATGACACCTTCACCATTTGGAGCCATGGAGAAGAAGAACTCAACAGGTTCCTGGACCATCTCAACAGCATCAACCCAAACATATGGTTCAGATATGTGGATGACACCTTCACCATTTGGAGCCATGGAGATGAAGAACTCAACAGGTTCCTGGACCATCTCAACAGCATCCACCCAAACATATGGTTCAGATATGTGGATGACACCTTCACCATTTGGAGCCATGGAGAAGAAGAACTCAACAGGTTCCTGGACCATCTCAACAGCATCCACCCAAACATATGGTTCAGATATGTGGATGACACCTTCACCATTTGGAGCCATGGAGATGAAGAACTCAACAGGTTCCTGGGCCATCTGAACAGCATCCACCCAAACATATGGTTCAGATCTGTGGATGACACCTTCACCATTTGGAGCCATGGAGAAGAAGAACTCAACAGGTTCCTGGACCATCTCAACAGCATCCACCCAAACATATGGTTCAGATATGTGGATGACACCTTCACCATTTGGAGCCATGGAGATGAAGAACTCAACAGGTTCCTGGACCATCTCAACAGCATCCACCCAAACATATGGTTCAGATATGTGGATGACACCTTCACCATTTGGAGCCATGGAGATGAAGAACTCAACAGGTTCCTGGACCATCTTAACAGCATCCACCCAAACATCCTGTTCACCATGGAAAAAGAAAATGAAGGAAGACTGCCTTTTCTAGATGTCCTCGTCATCCGCAAACAAGATCGACAATTGGGTCACACCATCTACAGAAAACCCACACACACAGATAGATATCTACATCAAAACTCCAACCATTACCCAGTCAAAAAAGAAGCCCCATTAAAGCCTTGGCAGACTGTGCAAAAAGAATCTGCGAAGCCCACCTCCTCCTCCAAGATGAACGGAACCACGTCAAGTGGGCTCTCCAGGCTAATGGAGACTCCACCTCAGACATCAGAAGAGCTGCAAGACAACCAAGAAGAAGCCACGAGAGTCAACACAAAGACCCACCCAGAGGAAAAGTGTTCTTGCCAGACATCAAGGGAACCACTGACCGCAGAGGGAAGCTGATGAGGAAACACAACATACAAACCATCTCCAGACCCACCAAGAAAATCCAACCCATGCTCCGTTCAGCAAAGGACAAGAGGGATCCTCTCACCTCTGCAGGAGTCCACTGTGTACCATGCAGCTGTGGACAAGTCTACAGAGGGACCACCAAACGCAGAAATGCCCAAATACGCATCAAGGAACATGAAAGGCACTGCAGACTACTCCAACCAGAGAAGTCAGCCATAGCAGAGCACACGATGAACCAGCCTGGACACAGCATTTTATTTGAGAACACAAAAATGCTGGACCACTCTCACAACCACCATGTCAGACTACACAGAGAAGCCATTGAAATCCACAAGAAGCATGTGGACAATTTCAACAGAAAGGAAGAGACCATGAAAATGAACAAAATCTGGCTGCCAGTATTAAAAAAACTCTAAATTTGAAACAGCACAACAACAGAGAGGAAACAAACAAGGACATCGAATCACCTCTCAGCAAAAGATTGCCCCAGGCACTGCCAGGCCATCAAATGCTCATCAAGGTGGTCAGTCGAAACATTCACACCTGGCTCCAGCAGACAAGAGTCCTTTGTCCCACCCTGGTCATTATTCCACAGATATATAAACCCATTTTCCTACTTCCAACAGACCTCACTACCTCTGAGGATGCTTGCCATAGTTGCAGGCGAAACGTCAGGAGAGAATGCCTCTAGAACATGGCCATATAGCCCGAAAAAACCTACAACAACCCAATAAGTAAGTAAGTTTGGACTTCACCTCCCACAATTCCAAACAGCCGATGAAGTTTGCTCATTCCTGCTGTAGAATGAATCCGCTTTAACTGCCAAAGTTCAATGCTAGGGAGACATAAGGGATGTCTGTTTGCAAGGTCTTGGTCCTCCTCTGCTAAAGAATACTACAAATCCCAGGATGGCATGGTCATTCTGGGAGTTGAGGTCCCTCAAAGAGGAGCTCCTGAAGCAGCTTCTCCTTTGGCTTTGGCTCAGCACTAAGGTCACCATAGAACATGAATCTAATGGTCACCCTAATTTTGGGAAGGGGTTTTAGTCCCAACAGGTGAGCATTAGAGTTGAGTCAATACAGTATATTTTGGTGTCCCTTCGGCCTGGTGTCCTCCCCTTCCCACTTCCTCCAGGTCATGGTCCACCTTTACCTTCAGGAGGCCGCAGGTGCCTTGCAGGGAGAGCCCGGTCGCCGTGGAGATGGAAGCTTCTGTTGACAAGCAAAGCAAAGCCTGGGCTGAGAGGCACAAGGAAGATGCAAACCCAGGTAATGCAGGTATATATATACCTGGACAACAGGTATGACAAGACCATTACGACGTACACATTGAAAGACAGAAGTGGACCTCTGTGTGACACAACGACCCAGAGGGAGGCCAATGGGAAAAAGGTCTAAAGCAGGTATGGACCAACTTGGGCCCTCCCTCCAGGTGTTTTGGACTCCAACTCCCACAACTCCTCTAACAGCTTCAGCCCTCCAGGTGTTTTGGACTCCAACTCCCACAATTCCTAACAGCCGGTAGGCTGTTAGGAATTGTGGGAGTTGAAGTCCAAAACACCTGGAGGGAGGGTCCAAGTTGGCCCAAAGCTTCTGTGCAGTCAAAGGAACCTCAGTAGGCACCTGCAGAAATGTGTCTTAATCGTATGCCTTCCTTTTAATACGAGGGTTGAATGAAAAGTAATGCCTCCACCTTCGTAACTCCTCAACAGATGGTATGCGGCAGGTACTGGCTTGTTCAGTAGACTCTCCCCTTCCACCAGCTCTATATCCCAGAATATCAAGGCAGGAAATCCCACATTATCTAGTTTGAACTGAGTCCATATGGTAGTGTGGGCTCAGATAAGAGGGTTGAATGAAAAGTAATGCCTCCACCTTCGTAACTCCTCAACAGATGGCAGTACTGGTATGCAGCAGGTACTGGCTTGTTCAGTAGACTCTCCCCTTCCACACAGCCCTACATCCCAGAATATCAAGGCAGGAAATCCCACGTTATCTGCTTTGAACTGAGTCCATATGGTAGTGTGGACTCAGATAAGAGGGTTGAATGAAAAGCAATGCCTCCACCTTCATAACTCAACAGATGGCAGTACTGGTAGGCAACAGGTACTGGCTTGTTCAGTAGACTCTCCCCTTCCGCACAGCCCTATATCCCAGAATATCAAGGTAGGAAATCCCACAGTATCTGCTTTGAACTGAGTCCATATGGTAGTGTGGACTCAGATAAGAGGGTTGAATGAAAAGTAATGCCTCCACCTTCGTAACTCCTCAACAGATGGCAGTACTGGTAGGCAACAGGTACTGCCTTGTTCAGTAGACTTTCCTCTTCCACACAGCCCTATATCCCAGAATATCAACGCAGGAAATCCCACATTATCTGCTTTGAACTGAGTCCATATGGTAGTGTGGACTCAGATAAGAGAGTTGAATGAAAAGTAATGCCTCCACCTTTGTAACTCCTCAACCGATGGCAGTACTGGTAGGCAACATGTACTGGCTTGTTCAGTAGACTCTCCCCTTCCACATAGCCCTATATCCCAGAATATCAAGGTAGGAAATCCCACATTATCTGCTTTGAACTGAGTCCATATGGTAGTGTGGACTCAGATAAGAGGGCTGAATGAAAAGTAATGCCTCAACAGATGGGAGTACTGGTAGGCAACAGGTACTGGCTTGTTCAGTAGACTCTCCCCTTCCACACAGCCCTATATCCCAGAATATCAAGGCAGGAAATCCCACATTATCTGCTCTGAACTGAGTCCACATGGTAGTGTGGACTCCGATAAGAGGGTTGAATGAAAAGTAATGCCTCCACCTTCATAACTCCTCAACAGATGGCAGTACTGATATGCGGCAGGTACTGGCTTGTTCAGTAGACTCTCCTCTACAGTTCAATTTTGGCAGGAAGCCTTAGCATTGAACAGTTGTGTTGTTAAAGTGAAAAGTAATGCCTCCACCTTCATAACTCCTCAACAGAGGGCAGTATTGATATGCGGCAGGTACTGGCTTGTTCAGTAGACTCTCCTCTACAGTTTCATTTTGGTGGGAAGCCTTAGCATTGAACGGTTGTTGTTAAAGTGAAAAGTAATGCCTCCACCTTCATAACTCCTCAACAGATGGCAGTACTGGTATGTGGCAGGTACTGTCTTGTTCAGTAGACTCTCCTCTACAGCTTCATTTTGGTGGGAAGCCTTAGCATTGAATGGTTGTGTTGTTTAAGTGCAAAGTATGAAACCCTGCACAGACGGCCGGTCAATGCGACTTAAGAAATGTGCAGTCATTGAATTCTTGACAGCAGAAGGTGTCACCTCAAAGGAGATTCATCAGAGAATGCAAGCTGTTGATGGTGATTGTGTTGATGTGAGTAATGTGCATCGTTGGGCGAATAAGTTTAAAGATGTTGAGGTGGGAACATCTGACTTGCGTGACAAACAAAGACTTGGATGTCCTGTGACAGCAACCACTGAGTTTCACAAGCAAAAGGTTGACAGGTTGATTCAGGACAATCGTCGTATCACCCAGAGAGAAATTTCAAGCATAATCAGCATTTCACAAGATCGTGTGGAACACATTATTGCTTCGCTTGGGTATTGGAAGATTTGTGCACAATGGGTACCCAGGATGCTGATGCGTGAAACGAAACCACACAGACTTGAAACTTCAGAGAGTGGATCTCTCCTCCACATCCCCCATACAGTCCAGATTTAGCACCGCCTGACTTCCATCTGTTCCCAATAATGAAAGAAGATCTGCAGGGACATCATGATGCTTCTGATGAAGACGTTGAGAGAACCGTGAGACACTGGTTACAGAAACAGAGTGTCGACTTCTTCTGTGATGGCTTCAGAAAATTTATTCATCCTTTGCCAAAATGTATCCAATTGTCTGGTGATTATGTGGAAGAGTGAATAGTGGTAGTTCAAGAGCACATTCATAGAATCATAGGATCATAGTGTTGGAAGAGACCTCATGGGCCATCCAGTCCAACCCCATTCTGCCAAGAGGCAGGAATATTGCATTCAAATCACCCCTGACAGATGGTCATCCAGCCTGTTTAAAAGCTTCCAAAGAAGGAGACTCCACCACACTCCGGGGGCAGAGAGTTCCACTGCTGAACGGCTCTAACAGTCAGGAAGTTCTTCCTCATGTTCGATGAAATCTCCTCTCTTGTAGTTTGAAGCCATTGTTCCATTGCGTCCTAGTCTCCAGGGAAGCAGAAAACAAGCTTGCTCCCTCCTCCTCCCTGTGGCTTCCTCTCACATATTTATACATGGCTATCATATCTCCTCTCAGCCTTCTCTTCTTCAGGCTAAACATGCCTAGCTCTTTAAGCCGCTCCTCATAGGGCTTGTTCTCCAGACCCTTGATCATTTTAGTCGCCCTCCTCTGGACACATTCCAGCTTGTCAATATCTCTCTTGAATTGTGGTGCCCAGAATTGGACACAATATTCCAGGTAAAGTGGTCTAACCAAGGATTCTAAGGATTATTTCTGCGTTTGATTTATTAAAATATTCCCATCCAAACCCAAGTAACGAAGGTGGAGGCATTACTTTTCATTCAACCCTCGTACTGTTAGCGAACACTCCCTAATTTCTCTCAGCCGCATGAAGTCTGTGTTTGAAACAGAAAAGTGGACAAGACCAATCGTCAGGGTCAGAGGCATGAAAGCATCATTGTGCCATCGTCCTGCTTGTTAGAGAGAGGCAAAGAAAACCTGTATTGGCCAGCTTCGACCAATGGAATAATTGATCTTTGAACACCAATGAGAACGTGTTTCCAAAATTCTGCAACCCCATTTCAGGTTGTGACAGAGCCCTTATGTGCAGTGAGTACCTGATATCGCCTATGGCTTTGGCCAGGAATAAAAGCCTTTCCAGTAAGAATCCAATTTGCACTGCTGCCTGGGTCTTGAGAATCCTAGAGTTGGAAGAGACCTCCTGGGCCATCATCCAGTCCAACCCAATTCTGCCAAGAAGCAGGAAAATTGCATTCAAAGCACCTCCGACAGATGGCCATCCAGCCTCTGTTTAAAAGCTTCCAAAGAAGGAGCCTGCACCACACTCCGGGGCAGAGAGTTCCACTGCTGAACGGCTCTCACAGTCAGGAAGTTCTTCCTCATGTTCAGATGGAATCTCCTCTCTTGTAGTTTGAAGCCATGGTTCTGCATTCCAGTCCCAGCTATGTTGTAAGGAAGGGAGGCCCAAAGGGCAAAGGATGATGGAGCTGACCCCAACACTTGATTCCCCCCCGCAAGCCTCCTCCCCCCCCCCCCCCCCCGCCACCCACACACAACCCTTCCGGAGGTTTACAAAATGGTAAATCAACAGCAATTATAAGATCAACCAAAAGGTTAAAAGTTTGAACCCCTGGGTTGGCGTGAGCTGCCAACTGTCAGCCTAGCTCATTGTTTACCGAAGATATTTGAAAACAGCTTTAGCTGTGATTACAGATATTAGGTACCGCTAAAAGCGGAAGAGGTGTTTTACGACGCCATAAAAAAAAAAGATCAGAAAATGCTGGGTGACCAAAAGGAAGGAGGAAGTCCTGATGGCTCTTCATCATATAGGATACAGCAACAGCATAGAATCATAGAATCAAAGAGTTGGAAGAGACCTCCTGGGCCATCATCCAGTCCAACCGCATTCTGCCAAGAAGCAGGAATATTGCATTCAAATCACCCCCGACAGATGGCCATCCAGCCTCTGCTTAAAAGCTTCCAAAGAAGGAGCCTCCACCACACTCCCTCCGGGGCAGAGAGTTCCACTGCTGAACAGCTCTCACAGTCAGGAAGTTCTTCCTCATGTTCAGAAGGAATCTCCTCTCTTGTAGTTTGAATTATTATTATTATTATTATTATTATTATTATTATTAAGCAACAGTCAGAGCCAAGGCAGATATCTGGACTCATCAAGCCAGAGAGAGAGAAAAAAACCCTTTATAGGCACAACAACAACAACAAAACACTAGCCAAGAGAGTCCAACACAGGAGGAGGGAAGCCACTGCAGCTAAGGAGAGGGGCTTTGGGGTGGAGCCTGCTTGCTGCCTGGGCCCTGGGGGCTGGGGGATGGAGGGAGAGGGCCAAACAATTCGGGTTCCTCCTTTGGGGGGGCCTTCCCGGGCCAGGCGCCTTTTCGAGGAAGGAAAGGGACTGCAACAGAGGCCTGCAGCATCCGAAGGGATGATGGGATTTGGAGTGGAGGCTCTTGCTGGGTCTTTGGTTGCCCTTCCGCCCCACTGAGGACACTGGAGGGAGGAAATGGACCCACCTGTAAGGGTCAGCCGCCTTGCTGCCTCGTCCCACTCCAGAGGCCGCAAGAGGACTCATTGGGACTCATGAGAGGCAGAAGCCACGACGATGGGGGTGGCAAGGAGGCTTCCTCCCTTGGCCATGGTCTGGGGTGGACACACAGCCACTGCCCTCTCTTATAGCAAAGATGGAGAGGCCAAAGGGCAGTGCAAAAGTCAGTGCAAAAGAACGGATGGATGGATGGATGGGGGAGAGAGAGAGAGAGACACACAGAGAGAGGGACGGATGAATCCTCCTCCTGCCTGGCCCCCATATGGGCGAGGGATCCTGTCTGCTGGCCAAGGAGGGCGTGAAACCTGGCTGGAAGGAGGGAGGGGGGAGGGAGGGCCCCCCGCTGTGCACACAACAGAAACAACGCAGAAAGAAGGGCTGCGGATACAAAAATAGAACTCTGGGAGCTGCCCCCAGGCGCTCCCCATCCCACGCCTGCCCTCCCCACACCCCCTGGAAAGAGTCTTTGGTGGCTGAAGGGAGAAGCCAGCGCAGGGCCCTCCTTCCCCAGTTCTCCGGCCCCGGCTCCGGCCTGTGCGTAGTCCATCTTCTGCAATAGGGCAGCATCCCCAAATGGGGAAAGAGAGGTCCAGGGGAGGCGCGGGGAAGAAAGGAGCTGGACAGGGGCCTGAAAAAGGGTGGGCGCACCCCAGGGCTGGCCGTCCGGTCAGTCCATCCTGGGGAGAGCAGAAGCCCCAAGCACAGGCAGCGGCAGAAGGAGGTTCGGGGTCCAGACAGAGTTCACTGCGCTGCCCATTTGGGTCAGAAAGTGCTTCAGGGGGGTCCGGTCCCAGGCAGAAAGGGAGGCCAAGGTCTCTCGCCCTGCGGAAGGAGCTGTATCCCCAGAGTCCGCAGCATCTGCAGGGCAGGCGAAGAAGGGGATCGGAGCAATGTTGGGGAGATTTGGGGAACACGCCGGAGGAGGAGCCATCATCCTGGATGGGAGGGGAGGGTGGGCCGCAGAGTCACATGCAGATCACCTGCGTCCTGCAGAGAGAAGAGAGGGAAAGACGTCAAGTTGCATGCTTTGCCTCTCTCTACGGGTGGGAGAGAACAGGTACGGTCAAACTTCAGTCCTCCCTCCAAGGGGTTTGGACTTCATCTCCCACTATTCCTAACAGATGGCCAACCCATGCCTGAATAGAGCAAGTGTGCATGTTGACTGTTGCAAATGGCAGGGCACAAGCCAGTGAATGAGTGACGAGAAAGGAAGCTCCAAATGAGCTCCTTGGAAGAATATCCTGATAGGCAGGACCATATGGCAACAAAAAAGGTTTCCACAGAAGGTAAGGACTTTTCCTTACCTTAAAGGTATTTTTCCTACCTAAAATAGGTAGGAAAAAAAATCAACCTTAGCTGATAATAAGGCTTGCTAAACAGACTGAATTTCAATGTGTTGTCAAAGGCTTTCATGGCCGGAATGACTGGGTTGTTGTGGGTTTTTTGGGCTGTATGGCCATGTTCCAGTAGCATTCACATTTCCCCTGCATTTATTTATTCTTTATTTATTTATATACTACACTCAGGCGACTCAGGGTGGTTCACAATTGGCAACAATTTGATGCCTCCACAACTATAAAGTGCAAGTTCAAAACAGATAATAATAATAATAATAATAATAATAATAATAATAATCCTTTATTTATACCCCGCTACCATCTCCCGGAGGACTCGGTGCGGCTTACAAGAGGACGAGCCCACATACATCAGTAAAAACAACAACAACACAACAATAAATGAACTCAAAACAAAGCAATAAACATTAACAACATACCACGACGCATTAAAATCTATAGCAGGGCCAAATGTAAAATTTAAATTTAAAAATATGCTGGGCATGACCAGGTGAAAAGGATGAGGAAGTACTTCATCAGTGTCACAAATGGACGGTGAAGCAACAGCTCCCCTGGTGGCCAGAATACCTTCATGGAAAGTTAAATTGCCTGTGTGTCTGTTTATATATGTTGTGTGTCTATGGCATTGAATGTTTGCCAGGTATGGCACTGAATGTTTGCCGCCTAGACTACTGCAACGCTCTCTACGTGGGGCTGCCCCTGAAGACGGCCCGGAAGCTTCAACTAGTCCAACGCGCAGCAGCCATGATTCTAACAGGAGCGGAGCGCAGGGAGCACACAACTCCCCTGTTGCACCAGCTCCACTGGCTGCCGATTTGCTACCGGGCCCAATTCAAGGTGTTGGTACTGGCCTATAAAGCCCTAAACGGTTCCGGCCCAAGATACCTAGCGGACCGCATCTCGGCCTATGAACCCACCCGGACTTTGAGATCTTCCGGGGAGGCCCTGCTCTCGATCCCGCGAGCCTCTCAAGCACGGCTGGCGGGGACGAGAGACAGGGCCTTCTCGGTGGTGGCTCCTCGGCTGTGGAACGCCCTTCCTGCAGATGTTAGGCTGGCCCCATCTCTCATGACATTCCATAGAAAGTTGAAGACCTGGATGTTTGTGCAGGCGTTTGAGTAACTGTAGTGCAATTCAGGTAATTTGAACATAGGAACGGAACAATGGACGACGAATTTGGATCACGTTTTGGATGATGAGGCGATCGGGGGTGGGTTTTTTGTGATAACTGTGTATTGATGTTGTTAATTGCTAGTAATAGAATTGTGTAGTTTAATTGTCATGGTATATTGATTGCTGCTGTTTTTAGTGTCTTGTTGTTTACTGTCTGGAAACCGCTGTGAGTCGCCCTCGGGCTTGAGATACGGCGGTATACAAGAATAGTAAATAAATAAATAAATAAATAAATATGTGTATTGTAATCCGCCCTGAGTCCCCTGCGGGGTGAGAAGGGTGGAATATAAATACTGTAAATAAATAATGATTTGGATTTGCGGACTCAGGCTTGGTTGTGTCAATATTTTAAGAGCCAATATTTTAATGTATTTTTATTGCCTTTTTAATGTATATTTATAGCTGTTCAAATCAACATGCTAATTGTTGTGTTCTGTTTCTTTGTCGGCATTTAATGACTGCCAATTGTGAGCTGTCCTGAATCCCCCTTTGGGGGTTGAAAGGATGGGATACAAATGCTCTAAATCAATCAATCAATCAATCAATCAATAAACCTTTTCTACTGTTGCTAATTTTCCTTGCAACCTCAACACTGAGTGAAGGGGAGCCCATTTGGGGTGAGGACCCAAGCGGTGATGTAGTCCGAGCCTGAGCCATGCAAGCCTACACAGCCCAAGTGCTCCTGAGAAGGGTCCCTCCCACTTGGGGGATTTGGGGGGCACAGAGAAGCCTTCCTCGCCCACCTCTCCTCCTCGATGCTTCCCCCGTCCTTGTCAAAGGCGTCCGTCGTCTCCTCCGCGTCGTCCTCGCTCAGGTCCATGTTCAACTCATTCCCGGCCTCGGAATGAGGGTAAGTGGAGCCGCTGGGGAGGCAAAGGAGACCCTTCTGTTTTGGATTCTCTCCAGCCCCTCTGACCCAACCCCATCATTAGAAAAGCACCCAAGGACCACCCAGAGACACCAGGAAGGGCCAGAGAGAGCCCACCCCCCTTTCCCTGGGCTGAGGCTCTTACCTGATGGAGCGACAGGTGAAGAAGACGATCCGTTTCAAGCGCTTGTTGTAGAAGAAGTAGTTGAAGGACCACAAGCTGCCTTCCTCTCCAAAGGGGTCCGAATCCAGGTCTGGGTTGTAGCTGAGGCACCAGAAGAAGAAGCTGTGAGGGGGTCTCTTTGCCAAGACCCACCCCTTCCTCCCTTCCTCCTACAGCCAGGTAGGCCACCTCCTCCAGAGAGCGCCCTACCTTGCCCAGTGGACCAACCTGTAAATGTCACACTCGGAGAGGCAGATCTCCTGGTCCACTGCATCCCACAAGTGAGGCTTCAGCGCATTGAAATCCTCCCGCACAGCAGAAAAGAGGCTGCAGTTGACAGCATTCACCACCTGAAGGAGACACCGGCACTCAGGTGAGGGAGAAGAGGGCTGTGTGTATGAATGTGTCCGGGCAAAACACACACACACACACACCTCCCCAAACACCCCACTGGTCCAGCAAGAGAGAGGGAACAAAGGGGCCAGAGTGAAGGGGGGGGGGGGCAGGAGACAGTTCCACCTTGTCTCCTGTGCTATGCTAATAATATAATGTAATGTAATGTAATATATTGTATATACATATGATCTATATAAATAACAATGTAATGTTCATTTGTGGGATTAACAGAACTCAAAAACCAGTGGGCGAATTGACACCAAATTTGGACAACATACACCTAACAACCCGATGTATGTCTTTACCTCAAATTTTTTTGATTTTGTCATTTGGGAGTTGTAGTTCTTGGAATTTATAGTTCACCTACAATCAAAGAGCATTCTGAACTCCACCAATGATGGAACTGAACCAAAGGTGACACACAGGACTCCCATGGCCAACAGAAAACACTAAAAGGCTTTGATGGGCATTGACCTTGAGTTTGGGAGTTGTAGTTCACACACAACCAGAGAGCACTGTGGGCTCAAACAATGATGGATCTGGACCAAACTTGGCACAAATATTCCATATGCCCAAATATGAACACAGATGGAGTTTGGGGGAAATAGACCTCGACATTTGGGAGTTGTAGTTACTGGGATTTATAGTTCACCTACAAACAAAGAGCATTCTGAACCCCACAAACGACAGAATTGGGGCAAATTTCCCACACAGAACCCCCATGATCAACAGAAAATACTCAAGGCCATCCAGTCCAACTCCCTTCATGAGGACAAGAAAACGTAATCAAAGCCCTCCTGACAAAGAGCCATCTAGCCATAGATATAGAGAGATATATATGACTCTCTCACACACATAAATAGTATCATAGATTTGAAAAGGACCCCTAAATAAGGACAATTCTATGTTGCATGCTCCAGAATAGGCCAACCAGACTATCTCTACATCAACACAAGCATAAAGAAATTACATATATTAGAAACCAACACTTTCTCATTACTTTATTTTCCAGATCAACAGACTGGGCCACAGAAATACGTGGCAGGGGACAGCTAGTAATACTATATAATACTAATAATATATTATAATTATATATTTTATATTACATGTAATATTTCTAATAATATTACAATATAATGGTATAGTACAATAAAGTAATATATAATATAATATCTTGTATGTATATATATATATATATATATATATATATATATATATATATATATCTTGTAAGCCGCTCTGAGTGTTGTGACTCAGCTTGACTCTGAGTCTGAAGCTGAGTTCTTTGGGCCTTCTGAGTCAGAATTCCTACAGGATGATGAGGAGACTGATGGGGTTACAGATTTCTGTACATGCCTCAGACAGGGCTGATGGTGGGGTTGCTGGAGGAGAAACAGCAAGTTAGTTCCTAGGGGAAAGGAATGTTAGTGAGACTGATATCGAGAGTGAAATCCCACACGGCCAGGTGGAGAAGTCTTTTCCTCCCCACAGCCTGGAGCAAACTTTTGTTGAGAGGTGATTAGATGTCCTTGTTTGTTTCCTCTCTGTTGTTATGCTGTTGCAATTTTAGAGTTTTTTTAATACTGGTAGCCAGATTTTGTTCATTTTCATGGTTTCCTCCTTTCTGTTGAAATTGTCCACATGCTTCTTGTGTATTTCAATTGTGTATTTCTAATTACCTCTCAACAAAAGTTTGCTCCAGGCACAGTCAGCCCATTGTATGCTAATCAAGGTGGTCAGCTGAAACATTCAGGCCTAGCTCCAGCAGACAAGAGTCCTTTGTCTCACCCTGGTCATTCCACAGATATATAAACCTATTTTCCTAGTTCCAATAGACCTCACGACCTCTGAGGATGCTTGCCATAGATGCAGGCGAAATGTCGGGAGAGAATGCCTCTAGACCAGGGGTCAGGAACCTTCGGCTCTCCAGGTGTGGTGGACTTCAACTCCCACAATTCCTTGAGGCACGGCATTCGCCCCAAAGGCTTACCTTGGCCCAACGAGGTTTGTTTGGTTCTACGTTACGCTCGTCTCTCCCCCTTTGCTGCCCGTCCTCCATGAAAAAGAGCCAAACAAACCTCGTTGGGCCAAGGTAAGCCTTTGGGGCGAATGCCGAGCCTCAAGGAATTGTGGGAGTTGAAGTCCACCACAGCTGGAGAGCCGAAGGTTCCCCATGCCTGCTCTAGACCATGGCCATATAGCCCAAAAAAAACCTACAGGAACCCGGCCTTTGCTGTTGTTTTTGCCTTTGAAATCAAGCCTCTGATTTAATGGATTTTCTTGGAACTGTTTCTCTGTGGATTTATTGCTCTTTTTACTTCCTAATCAATTGGATTTGCCTTTTTACTGCGGATTACTTTTATTGCTTTGGCTTTTATTGCTTTGTTTTCAACTATCTTCAATAAACTGCTTGCTATTTTAACTCAACTGTGTGGTGTTGAGAGTCAGAGGGAATCCTGCTCTGGAGTACAACACAGTGTTTCTCAAACTCTGCTCCACCAGATGTTTTGGACTTCAGCTCTCACTACTCCTCACAGCTGGGTTCTGAAGTCCAAAATACCTGGAGAAGCAGAGTTTGAGAAATGCCATACAAGGTGGTCTTGCTGCACCTATGGGACTAACTTTGAGAAGGAAATTTGGAGCACAAGCTTTACAGAGTCAAGTCAATTTCTGTTGCATCTGATGAAGCAGAATGGATCTACAAAAACATAAGGTATAGACTCCTTTGCTCAGCCTGAATGGTGTCGGGAAGATCCCTTTGCATACAGATACGGACTACAATCCTTTCAGCTGCCCTGTAATAGTCAAATCAGGAAGAAGGAGCACAGCCTTTGGCCCAGCAAGGAGGGGCAAGGAATGAATGAATGGTTTATTGTACTAGCCATAGGCCATGACATCCATAATATACTAACTTTATAAACACTTTCCAATATAAACCTTAAAACGTAACAAGAGTTAAAACTGAAACAAGTTCATTAAAATTATGAAAGCAGAGACATGACAATGACAGTGTCTGCTTTGTGTCAATCCAAACCGTTTCCATTTCTGACCCCCAGAATGGATTTTGCTGCTTTGGCTCTGATCTTTTGGGCTATAATTGCGAATGTGGCAACCTTTAGTGTTATATTTTTAGAATGATCTGCTAGCAAGTCGCAGATCACCACAGATTGTTGCCACTCTTCCAAGAGTGATCCTAGGAGATTTTTCCTATGGTCATCGTACAAGGGGCAACATAGCAAATAGTGTGTTAGGTCTTCTCTTTCCCCTGTGCCACAAATGCAAAGTCGTTGGGCATGGGGGATCCCTCTGTATCTTCCCTTAAGCCAGTTTGATGGCATTGTTTGGAATCACAGGGCTGTAAATGCTTTCTTCAGGACCGCTGACGTTAGGTCTTGAAGATATTGTTGACGATATTGGTCACTTTTTAGCCGAGGATACCAGTTAGAGAAACCTTGCAGTTTCCTAATCTGCAAGTTGTCAGCTGCATCCCTCTCAAAGATTTTGTCTCTAATCGCCTTCTTGTCCAGATGCATTAGGGTATTTGTTGACCCATCAAAGTACTGAAGGAGCAAGGCTTGCCAGTATTGTGCCCATCCTCCCTGCTTATACTGCTCCATCATGCATTGCTTTGGGACGGGCAAGGAGCAACTCTAATAATAATAATAATAATAATAATAATAATAATAATAATAATTCTGCTTTGGTTAGACCACACCTGGAATATTGTGGCCAATTCTGGGCACCACAATTCAAGAGAGATATTGACAAGCTGGAATGTGTCCAGAGGAGGGCGACTAAAATGATCAAGGGTCTGGAGAACAAGCCCTATGAGGAGCGGCTTAAGGAGCTGGGCATGTTTAGCCTGAAGAAGAGAAGGCTGAGAGGAGATATGATAGCCATGTATAAATATGTGAGAGGAAGCCACAGGGAGGAAGGAGCAACCTTGTTTTCTGCTTCCCTGGAGACTAGGATGCGGAACAATGGCTTCAAGCTACAGGAGAGGAAATTCCATCTGAACATTAGGAAGAATTTCCTGACTGTGAGAGCCGTTCAGCAGTGGAACTCTCTGCCCCGGAGTGTGGTGGAGGCTCCTTCTTTGGAAGCTTTTAAGCAGAGGCTGGATGGCCATTTGTCAGGGGTGGTTTGAATGCAGTATTCCTGCTCCTTGGCAGGGGGTTGGACTGGATGGCCCAGGAGGTCTTTTCCAACTCTTTGATTCTATGATTCTATGATTCTAATAATAATAATAATAATAATAATAGAACTTTATTTATACCCCACCACCATCTCCCAAAGGGACTTGGGGCGGCTTACATAAAGCCAAGCCCAACAACACATCAGAAAAACAACGAAGCAATAAGCAAATAAAACAATACAATTAATATAACTCACATATAGACAATAACACGCAAAGATTTAAAAACCTATGGCCGGGCCAGATGTAATAGTTGAAAATTTAAAAAATAAATGCTGGACATGAACAGAAAAAACCCCCAACTCTACCGAGGGCCTTTCCCGATAAGAGTGACCAGACCAGGCTTGCCGGCCAGAGACAAACGAATGGAGCCACTCACCCAGTTGAGGCTGGGCTCTCGGCTGAACTCGTGGCTCTTGGCTGCGCTGAAGTCGTAGTCGGGGCGGAAGGACTCGTTGAGGGTGGCGATCAGGTAGAAGAGGGTCTTGCGGCTGCACTTGTCACTGAGGGGCCCCTCTTCGTCGCCGCTCTGGCTCTTGCTGAGCCTGGGACACACAACACAGCGTTCAGCCCCACAAACCTCCTCTAAAAAGGACCTCAGCCCTCTTCTCATTGCTGAAGGAAACTGGCAGTTCTGCCTGTAAGGTCTGATTGGGGTAGACTGAGGGGAGCAGGGCCAGGGGCCTACCTGCTTGGGCTGATCCCGGTGGTCTGAGGTGGAGACAGTGCCTCCAGGACGTGGGGCTGGCCCTCCTGGCAGAACTGCTTGAAGAGGTGCTTGTCGTCTCCCGCCATCTTGCAAGAGTAGCTCTCGATCCTGCAAAGGGAGAGAGGGGCACAAGATGGGCCCAAACACCAAGCAGCCAACACCAGGTGCAGACCCGCCATCTATCCCACACACAGAGGCGGCCCTAGGTAATTTTCAACAGTAAGCAAACAGTATTTTGCCCCCCCCCCCCAATCATTGATATATATTTTCTGTTTGTCGTGGGAGTTCTGTGTGCCATATTTGGTTCAATTCCATCATTGGTGGAGTTCAGAATGCTCTTTGATTGTAGGTGAACTATACATCCCAGTAACTACACTTGCCGCACTTGCTCCCTTGCCTGGCCCGCTTTGGGTCCGGAGGCATGCCTGAAGATCCCGGCGTGTGCACCAAAAGTCACCTCTTGTCCTAACTTTCTCCTCAGCCATTGGGACCAAGAGAGAGAGACAGAGACAGAGGTGGAGATGCCCACCTTTCCTGAAGGTAGGCGCAAAAACAAAGGAGGGAGCGGAGGTGGGAGATACCTCCAGCCGGAGGGTCCCTGTCTCTCTCTCTCTCTCTCTCTCGGTCCCAATGGCTGAAGAGAAAGTCAGGAGAAGAGGCGACTTTTGGTGCGCACGCTGGGGTCTTCAGACACGCCTCCGGACCCAAAGTGGGCCAGGCGCGGCGGCTCCGCCCCTTGGCCCACCCGTGGATTGGGGAGAGGAGAGGAGGTGGGTGGAGCGCCGGGGGATCGGGAAAGGGAGCCCGTCATGGGGAAGGGATCGAACGCAGAGAACGATTGAGCGCCGGCTCTGCCCGCGCACCCGGTGGCCGGGTGGAGCAGGAACGAGAGGGGCTAGGCGAAGCTCAAGGGCCCGGCCCCTTTGGGAAGAGAATCGCCCGGCAGCGAGGCAAGAAAGCCAAGGCTCCCTCCGGACTGCTAGGGCTGTTGTGAGCTGAGGGGGCGCTCCTCAAGTGGCGGTCGAGGGGCATTTACAGAGGCGCCTCTGCGCCCTGGCAAAAAAAAGTGTTCTGCGACCGCTTACTTCGCGTAATGGATGAGCCGCCCCTGCCCACACACTTATCAGCTTCTAGCACAGTGGTTCTCAACCTGTGGGCCCAACCAGGTGTTTTGGCCTACAACTCCCAGAAGTCCCAACCAGTTTACCAGCTGTCAGGCATTCTGGGAGTTGAAGGCCAAAACATCTGGGGACCCACCGGTTGAGAAACACTGTTCTAGCACATACCCAAGGGAAGTTGTTTGTCCCCCTCTTCATTACAAGCCTTCCAAGGGACTTGAAGGAAGCAATTTATTCCCCATCGTTATTTTCCCCGGAGCAGAACTCATGGGATTTTCTGCTCTTCTAAAGATTCCCTGAGCTGTTGATTGTTATTCATACCACTGATCTGATTTCAAACATTTTCAAATATACAATTCTGTATGATTTTACTGACACAAAAGCACAGTATGTCACAGCAAACGAGATCTATATGCTGGATTTCGTATCACAAAATCACAAGTAGAACACTTCCCAAGTGTCTAGGACTATATAAATATACAATTATTTATATAATTGTATATTTTTATATATATATATATATATATATATACACACACACACACAGACATATATACATATATACATATACATATATATATATATGTTGTTCATTCATTCAGTCGTCTCCGACTCTTCGTGACGTCATGGACCAGCCCAAGCCAGAGCTCCGTCGGCCGTCACCACCCCCAGCTCCTTCAAGGTCAGTCCAGTCACTTCAAGGATGCCATCTATCCCTCTTGCCCTTGGTCGGCCCCTCTTCCTTTTCCCTTCCACTTTCCCCAGCATAATTACCCAGCATGCTTTGCTGTCTCCCCATGATGTGGCCAAAGCACTTCAGCTTTGTCTGTAGTCTCCTTCCCTCCAGTGAGCAATCGGGCTTTATTTCCTGGAGGATGGACTGGTTGGATCTTCTCGCAGTCCAAGGCACTCTCAGAACTTTTGAACTATGGTGTTGGAGGAAAGTTCTGAGAGTGCCTTGGACTGCGAGAAGATCCAACCAGTCCATCCTCCAGGAAAGAAAGCCCGACTGCTCACTGGAGGGAAGGAGACTAGAGACAAAGTTGAAGTCCTTTGGCCACATCATGAGGAGACAGCAAAGCCTAGAGAAGACAATGATGCTGGGGAAAGTGGAAGGCAAAAGGAAGAGGGGCCGACCAAGGGCAAGAGGGATAGATGGCATCCTTGAAGTGACTGGACTGACCTTGAAGGAGCTGGGGGTGGTGACGGCCAACAGGGAGCTCTGGCGTGGGCTGGTCCATGAGGTCACGAAGAGTCGGAGACGACTGAACGAATGAGCAACAACAACATATTGTATATAAATATACAATTCAAATATACAATTCTGTATTATTATTATTATTATTATTATGTTTATTTATACCCTGCTTTTTCTCTCCACAAGGAGACTCAAAGCAGCTGTAGCCACCAAACCACCTGAATTCAAAGGCAACAGGAACTGAAAATTTTCCAAGCAAATGGAGTGAAATAGGATTGCAATAAAACCCAACATATTCCCTGTGTAACTCCAAAGCAGCAGCACACTCTGCAAAGCCGAGGGGTTCTCCAACTCCTTTTGTGGCAAGAGAACCAAACACTGGCCCTGAATTGTTCTCTTAGGTGACATCACAGAGACAGCAACATTGAAGCAGGACCTGACTGCTCCCCTATTCCCCTCCAGTGACTCCTTGGTTCCACAATTCCAAACAAAGAGCACATCTCTCCAATCTGGGCAGATAGTCTGCTGCTCGGCAGGACTTCCCATCTGCCACTCAGCAGGCCTATACACCTGGAAAGAAAATGTGATTGGGCAGAACACCTGGGAAGAAGGACAGACAGAAATTCAACAGGAGGCACTTGCTTCCACCAAAGGGATTTAGGACACAGGACCTGGTGGCTGATAAGAGAATAGATCTGAATGTTCCTCTTAACAAAAACAAAACATGACCACTTGAAGGCATCCACAAGCTGCAGAAGAACGCCCCCAAGTTACAGTGGGATGTGTTCAGATGAGAAATTAAGGCTCCCCTCCTCCTCCAGAAGCCCCTTCCCCCTCACCTGCCAATGATGTGTGCATCTCCCGTCTCCACTGTCAGCTGGGAGTTTATGGCTTCAAAACTGGAGTTTTCCAACAGCTTCATTGTCGTGCCTTCTGGTACAAGGACGGTTCTTGGTGCTCTGTCTGCAAGGCTGAACTTCCTGGCAGAGAAGAAGAGAGAAGACCATCAGCTGGCTCCACTGCTGGGAAGACAGGAGATTAATACAGGGAGACCAAAGCTGCCTCGTGTTCATATTATGGGGGAGATCCCTGGACTGAGATCTGGAAAGTTTGCCAATAGGTGGGCTGGCAGTTGTCCTTTATCATAAGGGATGCTCCTAATTTGAGAATTGGAAAGCTTTTCCTTCTGTGGCATCGTTGTTGTTGTTTCCAACTGATTGGGGACCTTAAGTTGACCCTATCATGGGGTTTTCTTGGCAAGATTTGTTCAGAAGGGCTTTGCCTTTGGCAAAAGCGTGGCCAATCTGATCAAGAAGGCTTTACATTAAATCTTTCGGGGATGACACTGTAATCATCTGTCCAAGAGGAAGCGCTAAACACAAGGAGATGAATTCTAGAGGAGAAGCTGAGTGAGAGACGAGGTGTTATTTATATATATTTATACAATGATTGAAGAATATATATGAGAACCATTGACAGAGTGGGCTTATTAACAAAAGACCCTCCTCATAAATGTAAACAGAGTAACTTATCAACAGCAGCGTGACCCAGCACCAGGACCCCAAAGTGATGGAAAGAACACACACACACAGACCAATGTTTATCTCTCCTTAGGAAGCTTTTCTTTGTAGTAAAATAATATAGTTACACTATTTACAAGGACAAGGTTTCTACAACACAAATAAACAAATACTTTACACGCAGCAGTCTTCATACTGGAGCTTTCTCACACGAGACTTCTCTCACACAGAGGTTTACCTCACACTCCTCCGGACAACACTAGCTTTGGCCCACTGACTCTTAACTGGCTTCAACCTACTAACTCTTTCAGTTAGTAGACTCACACTTTTGTAATCAAAATACCCAGTTAATTTTTAATATTTCTGACAAGAATGAACAACACCTTAGGTTTTATTCATCACACAGAGGTTTATCTCACACTCCTCTGGATGACAGTAGCTTTGGCCCACTGACTCTAAAAGGCTTCGACCTGCTAACTCTTTCAGTGCTTGACTCACACTTTTGTAATCAAAAATACTCAGTTAATTTTTAATATTCCTCTGGATGAGAGTAGCTTTGGCCCACTGACTCTAACAGGCTTCGACCTACTAACTCTTTCAGTGCTTGACTCACACTTTTGTAATAAAAAATACCTAGTTAATTTTTAATATTTCTGACAAGAATGAACAACACCTTAGGTTTTATTCATCACACAGAGGTTTATCTCACACTCCTCTGGATGACAGTAGCTTTGGCCCACTGACTCTTTGACCTACTAACTCTTTCAGTGCTTGACTCACACTTTTGTAATCAAAAATATCCAGTTAATTTTTAATATTTCTGACAAGAATGAACAACACTTTAGGTTTTATTCATCACACAGAGGTTTATCTCACACTCTTCTGGATGACAGTAGCTTTGGCCCACTGACTCTAACAGGCTTTGACCTACTAACTCTTTCAGTGCTTGACTAACATTTTTGTAATCAAAAATACCCAGTTAATATTTAATATTTCTGACAAGAATGAATAACACTTTAGGTTTTATTCATCAAATGCACACAGTCTGGGAAATAAACAAGAAGAGCCTGAAGTCCTAATGCAGAAAAGTAAAGAAGAAAAAGTGGGACAGTGGTATGTATGTTAGAGTTAAATTCAGCTGTACAGAAATCCACAAGAGGAATCAAACTAGGCAAGTGGAGAACATCTGGGGGAAAACAAGTATTATGTTGAGAATTCACTACAATTCACCAAACCAAGGCAAGGTGGTTTATGAAACAAATCTCAAACATCTCCAAGAAACAGGAACCAGTGCCACGGAGCACTTCATTTATCCTGATATCTGCTGGAAGTCCAGCTGTTGTGGCTGAGATATTTTCTGATGATGAGGATGATGGGATTCAGCTTCCTGGCTCTTTGTGTGTGCCCCAAATCTCTGGGCCTGCTTCTGAGGCTCCCACAAACAGTGCAGTGTCAACACAGCCATTCCCACCACCACCACCAGAAAGGAATTTTAACGAAGGAGATAGCGAGCAGGTGCCTTCCCATGCTGATACCGAAAGTGTAGATAGTGACTTGACCCAGCAAGCTCGTCTTGATCTGAGGGTCAGGCGGAGTTCTCGTCTGGCCAGCAGACAAGAAGCCAGCTCGATGAAAGGTTGTCGCAATGTTTTTATGATGATGAGAGCCTAATGTTTTCATGTTAGAAAGGTATTTAGGCCTCTTGCAAACTCTGAGAAAGCGTCAGTTCAACGTAGCTTACTAGCCTGAAAGCTTCATGGAATAACCTTAGCCTGGAAAGCAGTACGCTTGGGATTTCTTGCATTGTAATTCATGGGGCAATTGTTTCATTGCTTGTACCTGGGACTCTGGTTTGAACTTTGCCAATAGGATTATGTCTCCTGTTTTTACCTGAAGATCTTTGGAACTATATTCTGCTTTTAACCTTTATCTTTGGAATTTTGCAATGCTTATTCTTTATTTTGACTTGGATTTTCTCCTCAATAAACTATAAAACTACAGCTCTTGTGTGGTGGTATTTGGAAGCAAGGTGAAGCTTACTCTCAGTTGCAACACCAGCTCTGCTAAGAATGGGCTCTCCATCAAATTCCTGCTTTGCTTTGCAGATAATTCCCTTTTTCAGAAGTTGGAGAAAGGAACAAGGGGATCCGCAACATACAGGAAGGAGCTGGTCACTGGAATCAAAACAGCTGGCATTATGTAATGCTAGAACTCTTGTGATGGGACGGGACAAAGAAGCGTATGTTCAAACACAAGCCTTGGTATTCAAGGCCAGGGAAATACAGAGCAGAATCCCATGACTAGGGTGGATGGGAGGAGTTTCATCAAGAAAGGGCTCCTCAAAGCACTATCACAAACTATTCCATGGAAGGAAATCTGGGAAACCTCCCAATTTTCCCGTTCTTATCCAGCACCCTCCCATTTTCCCCAAAAGCCATTCTGCTGCACACATGTGGTGTCAGTTGCCTGTGAAAAGGATCCTCATACAATCATAGAATCCAAGATTTGGAAGAGACCTCCTGGGCCATCCAGTCCAACCCCATTCTGCCAAGAAGCAGGAATATTGTATTCAAATCACCCCCAACAGATGGCCATCCAGCCTCTGTTTAAAAGCCTCCAAAGAAGGAGCCTCCACCATACTCCGGGGCAGAGAGTTCCACTGCTGAACAGCTCTCACAGTCAGGAAGTTCTTCCTCATGTTCAGATGGAATCTCCTTTCTTGTAGTTTGAAGCCATTGTTCCATTGCGTCCTAGTCTCCAGGGAAGCAGAAAACAAACTTGCTCCCTCCTCCTCCCTGTGGCTTCCTCTCACATATTGATACATGGCTATCATATCTCCTCTCAGCCTTCTCTTCTTCAGGCTAAACATGCCCAGCTCCTTAAGCTGCTCCTCATAGGGCTTGTTCTCCAGACCCTTGATCCTTTGAGTCACCCTCCTCTGGACACATTCCAGCTTGTCAATACCTCTCTTCAATTGTGGTGCCCAGAATTGGACAAATATTCCAGGTGTGGTCTAACCAAAGCAGAATAGAGCAAGGGGAGCAGGACTTCCCTGGTTCTAGACACTAGGCTCCTCTTGATGCAGGCCAAAATCCCATTGGCTTTTTTTGCTGCCACATCACATTCCTGGCTCATGTTTAACTTGTTGTCCACGAGGACTCCAAGATCTTTTTCACACATACTGCTCTCAAGCCAGGCCTTGTCCCCAATTCTGTCTCTTTGCATTTCATTTTTCCTGTCTAAGTGGAGTATCTTGCATTTGTCCCCGTTGAACTTCATTTTGTTAGCTTTGGCCCATCATCTCTCTAATCTGTCAAGATCGTTTTGAATCCTGCTCCTGTCCTCTATAGTCTTGGCTATCCCTCCGAATTTGATGTCATCTGCAAACTTGATGATCCTACCTTCTAGCCCTTCATCAAGTGGGGCAAGAAGAGGGAAAGAGCCCTGGCCAGTGGGTGGGCAGACAAGAGGGCTTGCTCCGTGCCCGCACAAGCTGAATGGCCACCTCCAGAGCAGGCTGACACCCGGCCTCCCCATGCAAAATTCAAAGCAGCCCATGCCCTTTGGGTCAAGGGAACATTTGAGTCATGCTAACCCAGAGGAAGCTTTCAAAGTTCCTCCTTTTCGACTCTGGTTCCAGGCTGAAACCTGAGCCCTGTAAACAAGGAGAGGACACTCTGTTCCTCTCTGCTGAGCTCAAGGAGGGCCTCTCCCTGCCGATCTGCAGCTGCTTCTGGGCCAGAGAGCAGAAGGGAAACCGCCAGAGGAACAGAGACACGGATGGAGGAAGGGAAGGAGGGCTCTGAAATAGGTCAAAGGAGAGGGAACTCATAAAGGCAGCTGGACTCCAGACTTTGCTCCCAGGCGAGGGGCTACAAGGGAGGCCCTTTCCTCAGTGGGAAAACAAAATGTTTTGGGGTTAATTCTTACACATTCCATCTGCAGAAAATCAGTAGTGTTCCACCACATACAGACTGCCCCCATCCTACCAGCTGGGTAGCAATAATAGTAGCAATTATCATTATTATTATTGTATTTCTCACCTGCCTCTCCTCGTGGCTTGAAGCGAGTCACAACATAGCTAAAAACACATTATTATAAACATTATGTAAAATACATACACACACATACACACATATAGAGAGAGAGAGACACTCACACACATACACACACATTTATTTATGGTCAATGACCAGCACCAAGAAATGTACGAACGTCAGAACAAGAATATATACATGTAGGCATTAAGAAACAATGTCAAAATCAAAGTTAGAACCCAGTATTGAATAAGATAGTTAAAACAGTATTAAACATTTATATGCTAAAATGACAATGGTAAAAACTGGAGGAAATATTAAAACCTTCTAAGAGTGTGATAGCATCTTGCGACGACAAGCTATCGTTGTTGCACAAAAGCTAGCAACTTTAGTAGTAATTTGGGGGTATTGATCAGCCAAAAGATAATCAACATAAAACCTTACAGATCTCCCTGGTAAACTTTCTAAAATAGGATTTATAAAATGTTTACATGTATTAAAATGCAGTTCTATGGAATAAATATATTAAAATACACAGAACAGATCAAAATATAGTAAACACAAGACATGAGTTTAAAATGCATAGTTAAAACTGACTGGGTAGGCCTGCTGGAAGAGACAGGTCTTTAGATGTGTTTTAAATTCC
The DNA here is from genome assembly GCF_037176765.1 of Anolis sagrei. NCBI lineage: Eukaryota > Metazoa > Chordata > Lepidosauria > Squamata > Anolidae > Anolis > Anolis sagrei. The sequence goes on along the minus strand of NC_090024.1, from coordinate 2,153,506 downwards.
TTGCTCTGATCTCCATCTGGGCTCAGGAAGGATCCCCTCCAACCTGCCTTCCTTTGGCATGTTCCTTTTTTGGCTATGTGCTAAAAAACCTGTTGCCTGCAGGGCTCTGACTGGGACAAGAGGCTGGAAAAGAGTTGATATAAACAGAAACTCTTAAAAGGGAAATAAAAGAAAAAGAAGGGCTTTCTGACCGAGGCATCCTAGGTCTTGGGAGTACGGCAATGGATTTGGGGCACACTCCCATCGAGAGGATACAAACCGAGGTCCAAAGAGGACCATCTCTGGGCCAAGCATCCCCTTGCAAAGAAAGGATAATGCTCTAACGCCATGATTATGTGTCAGGATACTTTGGCAGGGAAATCTAGCTGCAACATGCTGAAGCGCTAACAAGGACCAATGCCAAGTGACGCAGCTGGCACAGAGGGGCTTCCTGGGCCTGAGACGCCCACATTCATTGTCTCGAATGTAGGTCAGCAGCGAGGACATAGGTCTTACGGAGGCCAGCGCACAATCCAAGAACCAGCAAAGGATGGGACTCCGCTGCCGTTGGACTGCAAGTCCCATCAGCCCTAACCAGTGCAAGCAGCAGCAAGGAATGCTGGAAATCCGGAGGGACCAACACCCCCATTTTGGATACGAAAGGGACATAAAAGTGGAGCTTGTTTCCAAAAGGTACCAAACCCACCTAAACAAATTGTACAGGGATCATAATAATAGATCAGCGGTTCTCAACCTGGGGGTCGCGACCCCCAGGGGGGTCGCCTGGCCATTTTGGAGGGGTCGCGAAACCACCTCCGTTGGCCCCGCCCCAAAGGCACGGGTTCAGATCCAGGGTTTGGTTTGGTTCAGATCCAGGGTTGTTTGAGTTCAGAGTGCTCTCCAAATGTAAGCGAACTACATCTCCCCTAGCTCACTTTCACTTCCTCCCAAACTGCTCCAGTATTTTCTGTTGGTCATGGGAGTTCTGTGTGCCAAGTTTGGTCCAGATCTGTCATGCATGGGGGTCTCGGCTGTGGAAGCCAGAGCTGAATTGGTCGAAGGTACTGCAGATACCATCATCTGTTGTCCACACTCCCCCAAACATATTCACTATGCATTAATTATGTTCAATTTATGACAATGAAATTTATGACATCCTGCATATCGGATATTTATGTGACAATTCATAGCAGTAGCAAAATGACAGTTATGAAATAGCAACACAAATAATTTTATGGTCGGGGGTCACCACAACATGAGGAACTGTATTTAGGGGTCACGGCACTAGAAAGGTTGAGAACCACTGTAATAGATGATAATAGATAAAGGTAAAGGTTTTCCCCTGACATTAAGTCCAGTCGTGTCCAACCCGGGGGGTTGGTGCTCATCTTCATTTCTAAGCCAAAGAGCCAGCATTGTCCGTAGACACCTCCAAGGTCATATGGTTGGCATGACTGCGTGGAGCGCCGTTACCTTCCTGCCGGATCAGTATTATTATCATTACTATTTCTCGCATTTCTATCCCGTCCTTCTCAACCCCCAAAGGGGGACTCAGGGCGGTTTACAATGGGCCCCATTCCAAAGCCACTACACAACAAATTACAAAATTAAAACCACAATTAAACATAAAAGAATAATTAACAATACATAAGCCATCATTAAAACAGTAAAACAATCTCATCAGCCATATCATCATTCCAGTCACATTCCCTTCAAGTACCTATTGATCTACTCACATCTGCATGTTTTCAAAGCTGGGGTTAACAGCGGGAGCTCACGCCGCTCCCCGGCTTTGAACCTGTAACCTTTTGGTCAGCAAGTTCAGCAGCTCAGTGTTTTAACCCACTGCACCACTGGGGACTCCAAAACTGTAAACATATTATGTTTTATATTATCCTATTCTATTATTCTATTATAATGTTATTATTATTATATTTATGTAAAGTGGGGTATGCGTTATAATAGAATAGAATAATAGAATGGGATAATATAAAATATTATAATTATAATATAAATATAATATAAATATAATAATATATAAAATAAAATGTTATAATAATATAAAATATATTACTAATAATAATAACTCTGCAAGGAAGCAGATGAAACAATAGATCACATCTTCATTTATTTAGGGTTTTTATAACTTTTATATCAGTATTATATATAATATTACTATATTGTACTACATCATTATATTGTAATATTATTAGTAATATTACATGTAACATAAAATATATAATATTTTATGTAACATATTTTATTATTTATTATTTATTTATTATTTATTTGGGGTTCTTTTACCCCGCCCTTCTCACCCCGAAGGGGACTCAGGGCGGCTTACAAAAGCAAGGCACAATTTGATGCCCGCATCATAAAAACAATCAAACACAAAATTACATCAATATACAGTTAACACCAAATATACATTATAACCATAAAATCAATAAAATCCAAATACAAACCCAGTTTCTCCTCTTACATGGTCAGCGTTCACTACTCATAGATCTAGTTTTACGTTCCACTTCATCAATCCTGCTGGTCTTACTCGCCTGGTTGTTTGATTTAATTGCCGGAGTGCCCAAAGGCCTGGTCCCATAACCAAGTCTTAACCCTTCTCCTAAAGGCGAGGAGGGATGAGGATTTCCCCCGGGAGTGAGTTCCACAGGTGGGGGGCCACCACTGAGAAGGCCCTGCTCCTCGTCCCCACCAGCCTCACTTGTGATAGCGGTGGGGTCGAGAGCAGGGCCTCCCCAGATGATCTCAGACTCCAAGGTGGAACGTAGAGGGAGATACGTTCGGACAGATACACTGGACCGGAACCGTACAGGGTTTTGTAGGTCAAAACCAGCACCTTGAATTGTGCTCGGAACTGAACCGGCAGTATATACAATATATTATTAATAAAGAATATAATATACATAAACATAATGATAGAAACATTATAATATAATATAATAGGATAATATAAAATAGAATAATTATAATATATTTTAATATAAATATAATATATCATATGTATATACAATATATTATATTATATTATTAATAAAGAATACAATATACATAAACATAATGATAAAAACATTATAATAGAATAGAATAATATAAAATATAAAATATAATAATTTTATATTTGGAGTTAGGTGTTTTGGAGTTAGGTGCCACCTCTATGCAGATGACACACAACTCTACTACTCTTTTCCACCCAATTCCAAGGAGGCCTCTCGGGTGCTGGACGGGTGCCTGGCCACTGTGTCTATCTGGATGAGGAGGAACAAGCTGAAGATCAATCCCGACAAGACAGAGGTCCTCCTGGTCGATTGTAAACCGGATCGGGGTATAGGGTGGCAACCTGTGCTGGACGGGGTTACACTCCCCCTGAAGCCACAGGTCCGCAGTTTGGGAGTCCTCTTGGATTCAACGCTTACGCTTGAGGCTCAGGCGTCGGCGGTGTCTGGGAGGGCTTTTGCACAATTGAGACTCGTGCGTCAACTGCGACCGTACCTCGTGAAGGCTGATCTGGCCGGGGTGGTCCATGCCTTGGTCACCTCCAGATTGGACTACTGCAATGCGCTCTACGTGGGGCTGCCCTTGAAAACGGCTCGGAAGTTCCAACTGGTCCAATGGGCAGCGGCCAGGATGTTAACCGGGGCTCCTTACAGAGAGAGGTCAACCCTCCTGTTCAAGGAGCTCCACTGGCTGCTGTTTATTTTCCGAGCCCAATTTAAGGTGCAGGTGCTTACCTACAAAGCCCTGAACGGTTTGGGACCATCCTACCTGCGTGACCGCATCTCTGTCTACGAACCCACGCGTTCACTTCGTTCATCCTGAGAGGCCCTGCTCGCGATTCCGCCTGCGTCGCAGGTGCGGCTGGTGGGGACGCGAGACAGGGCCTTTTCTGTGGTGGCCCCCCGACTCTGGAACACCCTCCCCAAAGATCTAAGACAGGCCCCTACATTGGCAGTCTTCAGAAAGAACTTGAAGACCTGGTTGTTCTGATGTGCCTTTCCAGAATAGGAAACCTCCAATACCAAGTCCCAGAAGCACTTTAGTAGAACTAAGATTGCTGCACTCTGCACACTGCACTTACCCTATAATCCTTACATATCACCTGTCATATCAGCACTTTTAATTTTGTACCCATTACTCTGGCTCGGCCCAGTTTTATAGTGTCTCGATGTTATTGTTTATTGTTTATATTGCTTAATCTGTTTTTAACTTTGCTTTAGGTGTTGCATTGTTATGTTGTGTGTTGAGGCCTTGGCCTGTGTAAGCCGCATCGAGTCCTTCGGGAGATGCTAGCAGGGTACAAATAAAGTTAATAATAATAATAATACTGATAATAGTATTATATTGTATTACATTATATTTTAAATATCATATGTATATGAAATATATTATATTATATTAATAAGTAATATAACATACATAAACACAATGATAGAAACATTATAATATAATAGAATAATATATTATAATTATAATATATTTATAATATAAATATTATAATAATATATAAGAAAATAAAAATATAATAATATAACATATTAAGATTATTATTATTAATTATTATTAATAATATTTATTTATTTGGGGCTTTTCATAGAATCATATAGAATAATATAACATATAATAATAATAATAATAATGATAGAAGCATTATAATATAATATAATAGGATAATATATTATCATTATAATATATTTATAATATAAATATTATAATAATATATAAGAAAATAAAAATATAATAATATAACATATTAAGATTATTATTATTAATTATTATTAATAATATTTATTTATTTGGGGCTTTTCATAGAATCATATAGAATAATATAACATATAATAATAATAATAATAATAATAAACATAATGATAGAAACATTATAATATAATATAATAGGATAATATATTATAATTATAATATATTTATAATATAAATAGTATAATAATATATAAGAAAATAAAAATATAATAATATAACATATTAAGATTGATATTATTAATTATTATTAATAATATTTATTTATTTGGGGCTTTTCATAGAATCATATAGAATAATATAACATATAATAATAATAATAATAATAATAATAAACATAATGATAGAAACATTATAATATAATATAATAGGATAATATATTATAATTATAATATATTTATAATATAAATAGTATAATAATATATAAGAAAATAAAAATATAATAATATAACATATTAAGATTGATATTATTAATTATTATTAATAATATTTATTTATTTGGGGCTTTTCATAGGATCATATAGAATAATACAACATATAATAATAATAACAGATAGGCAAACACTCTATTCTACTTTTCCCAGGGATACTATGAGCCCTGTGTCCATTTCTGGAGGAGAATATGGACAGGAAGAAGCCTAACAGGAAGCAGCCTTCGCCTGATAGGAGAAACTACACTTCCCGTGACGCCCCGCGCCACAGAGGGAAAGAAGGAGCGAGCCCCGCCCCCTGGAGGGAGAAAACAGCCACAGACTACGCTTCCCGGCGTGCCCCGCGCGCAGCCAGGCCTAGGCCGCGCCGGACAGCCCCGCGCGAGGCATCACGGGAAGCGTAGTCCTTCCCCACACAGAGGCCTACCTCACGGGCGTAACGGTCCCGCGGCGCTCCGGAGGGATCTCGAAGCAGGCCTCGTCGTCGTCGTCGTCGTCGTCGTCCGCGTCGCCCGCGTCGTCGTCCCTCGAAGCCTCGACATGTCCCCGATGAGCCGGGACGCAATGGCGGCGAAGTCAACCAGCGACTGACGCGGCTCCCTTCGCTCTGGCAGGAGGACGACAACAAGAATGGCAAGCCCCGCCTCCCCCCCGCCGCGATTGGGAGATGGCCCGACGTCTCCTTCTTCTCATTGGCCGAGAGGAAACGCCAATCTAAGCACTGCAGGACACCACTGGCTGGTGCTAACGTCCGTCAATAGCTTCGTCTCGCCCTCAGCAGCGAACCGCTTTCTGATTGGCTGCGGTCTCAAGGGCGCTGGTCTTCGGCCTGCTGGGGAACAAAGGCGGTGGGCGGGGCCGCTGTCACTTTTTCCTGTTATGGGGCGGGGCTTGCGCTTGACAGGCAGGCTAATCTGTCCAGGGATTGGCTAGCCCCATTTCATATGCAAATAGCAGGGCTGCCTTGTATTTTCTTGTTTGCAAAAGGTCAAGCAGCTTCCTGATGGGAAAAATACATATTATATTATGCATTTATTTAAACCTGGAAAATATATTATATTCTGTTTAAACCTGGAAAATACTTCCTATAAATTATATTTTGCATTTATTTAAATCTGGAAAATGTTTATATATTATATTATATTATATTATAACCTGGAAAATACTTATTTTAAATTATATTGTGTTATGCATTTATTTAAATATGGAAAATACTATTATATTATAACCTGAAAAACATTTATATTATATTATATTATATTATATTATATTATATTATACTAAAACCTGGAAAACACTTACTATAGATTATATTATATTATGCATTTATTTAAATCTGGAAAATGTTTATATATTATATTTAAACCTGGAAAATACTATTATATGATATGATATTATTATAATTATATATTATAATATAAAAATATATTATATTTAAACCTGAAAAATAATTTTAAATTATATTATATTGTGTTATGCATTTATTTAAATCTGTAAGATTATATTATATTATACATTTATTTAAATCTGGAAAATACTATTATATTATATTATTGGGGGACTCCTGTTCAACACCACAACCTTTGACTTGTGGGGTGCCACAGGGTTCCATACTGTCCCCCATGCTGTTTAATATCTACATGAAGCCGCTGGGGGAGATCATCCGGAGTTTCGGGGTGCGGTGTCATCTGTACGCAGATGATGTCCAACTCTGTCACTCCTTTCCACCTGCTACTAAGGAGGCTGTCGAGGTCCTGAACCGGTGCCTGGCCGCTGTAACGGTCTGGATGAGTGTGAACAAACTGAAATTGAATCCAGACAAGACAGAGGTACTCCTGGTCAGTCGCAAGGCCGAGCAGGGCATAGGGTTACAGCCTGTGCTGGACGGGGTCGCACTCCCCTTGAAGGCGCAGGTTCGCAGCTTGGGTGTGATCCTGGATTCATCGTTGAGCCTGGATCCCCAGGTTTCGGCGGTGACCAGGGGAGCATTTGCACAGCTCAGGCTCGTGCGCCAGCTGCGCCCGTATCTTGGGAAGTCTGACTTGGCCACGGTAGTACACGCTCTGGTCACATCCCGCCTTGACTACTGCAACGCTCTCTATGTGGGGCTGCCCTTGAAGACGGCCCGGAAGCTCCAGCTAGTCCATGTTACTAACAGGAGCGGGACACAGGGAGCATACAACGCCCTTGTTGTCCCAGCTCCACTGGCTGCCGATCTGCTACCGGGCCCAATTTAAGGTGCTGGTGTTATCCTACAAAGCCCTAAACAGTTCCGGCCCAAAATACCTTTCGGACCACATCTCGGCCTATGAGCCCACAAGATCGTCTGGGGAGGCCCTTCTCTCGATCCCGCCTGCCTCACAGGCACGTCTGGCGGGGACGAGAGATAGGGCCTTCTCGGTGGTGGCCCCCCGGCTGTGGAACACCCTCCCTGTTGACATCAGACAGGCGCCCTCCCTTATGTCTTTCCGAAAGAGCCTAAAGACATGGCTATTTGAGAAGGCATTTAACTGAGTGTTACATTAACTGGTAATGACAACTGGAACGGAATATGGATTACGAGATTGGTTATGATTCTACGATAAGACGGAGCGGATTATTTTAGTGTAATTATATTATTGTGTACTAGTGATATGTTGATTTTTCGTTATTGCATTATTGCAAATTGTCTTTTATATGTTGTACACCGCCGTGAGTCGCCCCAGGGCTGAGAACGGTGGTCAACAAATGCAGCAAATAAATAAATAAATAAATAAATAAATAAACCTGGAAAATATATTATATTATGTTTAAACCTGGAAAATACTTACTATAAATTATATTTTGCATTTATTTAAATCTGGAAAATGTTTATATATTTTATTTTATATTATATTATAACCTGGAAAATACTTATATTATATTTATTATGTATTTATTTAAATCTGGAAAATATTTATATATTGTATTGTATTATATTATAACCTGAAAAATACTTATTTTAAATTATATTATATTATATTATGTATTTATTTAAATCTGGAAAATACTATTATATTATATTATAACCTGGAAAATACTTATTTTAAATTATATTATATTATATTATATTATGTATTTATTTAAATCTGGAAAATACTATTATATTATATTATAACCTGGAAAATACTTATTTTAAATTATATTATATTATATTATATTATGTATTTATTTAAATCTGGAAAATACTATTATATTATATTATAACCTGGAAAATACTTATTTTAAATTATATTATATTTATATTATATTAGAATTAAATATAATATAATATAATTAAATATATATTATTATATTATTTTATAATCTGGAAAATATTATTATGTTATGTTATGTTATATTATAACCTGGAAAATACTTATTTTAAATTATATTAAGTTATGCATTGATTTAAATCTGGAAAATACTATTATACTATATTATATCCTGAAAAATACTTATTTTAAATTATATTATATTGTATTATGCATTTATTTAAATCTGGAAAATACTATTATATTATATTATAACCTGGAAAATACTTATATTATATTATATTATACATTTATTTAAATTTGGAAAATACTATTATAACCTGAAAAACATTTATATTATATTATATTATGCATTTATTTAAATCTAGAAAATACTATTATATTATATTATAACCTGGAAAACACTTACTATAAATTATATTATATTATCCATTTCTTTAAATCTGGAAAATGCTTATATATTTTATTTAAACCTGGAAAATACTATTATATCATATGATATTATTATAATTATATATTATAATATAATTATATTATATTTAAACATGAAAAATACTTATTTTAAATTATATTATATTGTGTTGTGCATTTATTTAAATCTGGAAGATATTATTATATTATATTATATTATATTATATTATATTATAACCTGGAAAATACTTATTTTAAATTATATTATATTATACATTTATTTAAATTTGGAAAATACTTATATTATATTATATTGTATTATGCATTTATTTAAATCTGGAAAATGCTTATATATTATATTATAACCTGAAAAATGCTTATTATAAATTATATTAAGCATTTATTTAAATCTGGAAAGTAATTAATAATATCATATCACTATTCTGTGATATGATATTATTATAATTATATTATAATTATATATTATAATATAATTATGTTATATTTAAACCTGGAAAATACTTATTTTAAATTATATTATATTGTATTATGCATTTATTTAAATCTGGAAAATACTATTATAATATATTATAACCTGGAAAATACTTATTTCAAATTATCTTATATTATACATTTATTTAAATCTGGAAAATGCTATTATATTATATTATATTATATTATATTATATCCTGAAAATACTTATTTTAAATTATATTATATTGTATTATACATTTATTTAAATCTGGAAAATACTATTATATTGTATTATAACCTGAAAAATACTTATATTATATTATATTATACATTTATTTAAATCTGGAAAATACTTTTATATTATCATAGAATCATAGAATCATAGAATCAAAGAGTTGGAAGAGACCTCCTGGGCCATCCAGTCCAACCCCATTCTGCCAAGAAGCAGGAATATTGCATTCAAATCACCCCCGACAGATGGCCATCCAGCCTCTGCTTCAAAGCTTCCAAAGAAGGAGCCTCCACCACACTCCGGGGCAGAGAGTTCCACTGCTGAACAGCTCTCACAATCAGGAAGTTCTTCCTCATGTTCAGATGGAATCTCCTCTCTTGTAGTTTGAAGCCATTGTTCCACATCCTAGTCTCCAGGGAAGCAGAAGACAAGCTTGCTCCCTCCTCCCTGTGGCTTCATCTTGAGAATCACTGCTCCAGGTGCTCTTACTGCCTATTACAAGGAAAACCAGCTGATCCCTAATCCATCTAAAACACAGACATATGCCTTTCATCTCAAGAACAGAGAAGCATCCCGAGCTCTGAGGATTATTACCTGGGAAGGAATCCCACTGGAGCATTGCAGCGCACCCAAATACCTGGGAGTCACTCTGGACCGTGCTCTGACCTACAAGAAGCACTGCCTGAACATCAAGCAAAAAGTGGGTGCTAGAAACAATATCATATGAAAGCTGACTGGCACAACCTGGGGATCACAACCAGACACAGTGAAGACATCTGCCCTTGTGCTGTGCTACTCTGCTGCTGAGTACGCATGCCCAGTGTGGAACACATCTCACCAAGCTCAAACAGTGGATGTGGCTCTGAATGAAACATGCCGCATTATCACTGGGCGTCTGCGCCCTACACCACTGGAGAAATTACACTGCTTAGCCGGTATTGCCCCACCTGACATCCGCCGGGAAGTAGCAGCCAATAGTGAAAGGACCAAAGCAGAGACATCTCCAGCTCATCCCCTGTTTGGGTATCAGCCAGCATGTCAACGACTTAAATCCAGACATAGTTTTCTAAGATCTACAGAGACACTTGCTGGAACACCTCAGCAAGCGAGAGTCCAAAAGTGGCAGGCTCAATCCCAGAACTGATACCAGATGAGAGATTCCCCCCTGGGCACACAGAAGACGGGGCGACTTGGAAGGCGCTGAACAGACTGTGCTCTGGCACCACGAGATGCAGCGCCAACCTCAAGAAATGGGGCCACAAAGTGGAGTCCACGACATGCGAGTGTGGAGAAGAGCAAACCACTGACCACCTGCTTTAATGCAACCTGAGCTCTGCCACATGCACAAGGGAAGACCTTCTTGCGGCAACACCAGAGGCACTCAAAGTTGGCCAGATACTGCTCAAAGGACTTCTAATCCACTACCAAGCTTGCAAACTTTGTGGTTTGTTTGTTTGTTAAAAATGCAATACAACTGTCTGGTTGCTCCTGACACGATAAATAAAATACCTGGAAAGATTCTGGAGCACACCATAAAGGAGGCCAACTGCCATCACTTAGAAAAGAATGCAGTGTTGACTAAAAGTCAGCATGGATTCCTCAAAAACAAGTCAAGCCAGACTCATCTTATCTCTTTTATCAGTGGTGTTACAAGCTTGTTAGATGCAGAGAATGCTGAGGAGAGAGCAGATCTGGATTTCAGAAAGAGTTCCCCATGACCCTCTTGCAAGCAAACAAGTCCAATGTGGGTTAGGCACATTGGGAAAAAAGGATGACCCAAACAACTACCGTCCAGTCAGCCTCACGTCGATACCGGGCAAGATTCTGGAAAAGATTGTTAAGGAAGCGGTCTGCAAACACTTAGAAACAAATGTGGTCATCGCTAATAGTCAACATGGATTTATCAAAAACAAGTCATGCCAGACTAATCTGATCTCTTTCTTCGATAGAGCTACAAGCTGGGTAGATGCGGGGAATGATGCCGTGGGTGGAGCGTACCTGGATTTCAGGAAGGCCTTCTTTGACAAGGTCCCCCACGACCTTCTGGCAAGGAAACTAGTCCAATGTGGGCGAGGCAAAACTACGGTGAGGTGGATCTGGAATTGGTTAAGTGGACGAACACAGAGAGTGCTCACTAATGCTTCCTCTTCATCCTGGAAAGAAGTGACGAGCGGAGTGCCATCAGCAGGGTTCCGTCCTGGGCCCGGTCCTGTTCAGGATCTTCATTAATGACTTAGATGAAGGGCTAGAAGGCAGGATCATCAAGTTTGCAGACGACACCAAATTGGGAGGGAGAGCCAAGACTCCAGAGGACAGGAGAAGGATTCAAAACGATCTTGACAGATTAGAGAGATGAAGGGCCAAAACTAACAAAATGAAGTTCAACAGGGACAAATGCAGGATACTCCACTTTGGCAGGAAAAACGAAATGCAAAGATACAGAATGGGGGACAATGCCTGGCTCGAGAGCAGTACGTGTGAAAAAGATCTTGGAGTCCTCGTGGGGAACAAGTTAAACATGAGCCAACAATGTGATGTGGTGGCAAAAAAAGCCAATGGGATTTTGGCCTGCATCAATAGGAGCCTAGTGTCTAGATCTAGGGAAGTCCTGCTCCACATGCTCTATTCCGCTTTGGTTAGACCACACCTGGAATCACATTGTGTCCAATTCTGGGCACCACAATTCAAGAGAGATATTGACAAGCTGGAATGTGTCCAGAGGAGGGCAACTAAAATGATCAAGGGTTTGGAGAACAAGCCCTATGAGGAGCGGCTTAGGGAACTGGGCATGTTTAGCCTGAAGAAGAGAAGGCTGAAAGGAGATATGATAGTCATGTATAAATATTGAGAGGAAGCCACAGGGAGGAGGAGGGAGCAAGCTTGTTTTCTGCTTCCTTGGAGACTAGGACGCAATGGAGCAATGGCTTCAAACTACAAGAGAGGAGATTCCATCTGAACATGAGGAAGAACTTCCTGACTGTGAGAGCCGTTCAGCAGTGGAACTCTCTGCCCCGGAGTGTGGTGGAGGCTCCTTCTTTGGAAGCTTTTAAGCAGAGGCTGGATGGCCATCTATCAGGGGTGATTTGAATGCAATATTCCTGCTTCTTGGCAGAATGGGGTTGGACTGGATGGCCCAAGAGGTCTCTTCCAACTCTTTGATTCTATGATTCTATGAATGCGGTGGATTTGTAATTGGTTAAGCAACCGAACCCAAAGTGTGTTTTGTCATGAATGACTTTTCAATGGCTTTAAAACAGTGTTTCTCTACCTTCCTAATGCCGCGACCCCTTAGTAGAGGTCCTCATGTTGTGCTGACCCCCAACCATAATGTTATTTTCGTTGCTACTTCACAATTGTAATTTTGCTCCTGTTATAATTCGTAATCTAAATATCTGATATGCAGGATATATTTTCAGTCACTGGAACAAATGTGGCACAAATACCCAATACGCCCAAATTTGAATACTGGTGGGGTTTGGGGTGATTGATTTTGTCATTTGGTAATGCTGGAGTTGCTGGGATTTATAGTTCACCTAAAATCAAAGAGCCTTCTGAACTCCATCAATGATGGAATCGAATCAAACTTGGCACACAGAATTCCCATGACCAAGAGAAAATACTGAGAAGGTCTGGTGGACATTGACCTTGAGTTTTTTGGAGTTGTAGTTCGCCTACTTCCATAGAACACTCTGGACTCAAGCAATGATGGATATGGATCAAACTTGGCACAAATACTCAATATGCCCAAATGCGGACACTGGTAGAGTTTGGAGAAAATAGACCTTGCCATTTGGGAGTTGTAATTGTTGGGATTTATAGTTCACCCACAATGAAATAGCATTCTGAACCCCACCAATAGAATTGGACCAAACTTTCCACACAGAACCCCCATGATCAACAGAAAATACTATGTTTTCTGATGGTCTTTGGTGACCCCTCTGACACCCCCTCGCAACCCCCACGGGAGTCCCAACCCCCAGGTTGAGAAACACTGCTTTAAAGCATAGGTTCTTTTTTTAAAAGCATAGGTTCTGACAACCACCATGTCAGACTACACAGAGAAGCCATTGAAATCTACAAGCATTTGGACAATTTCAACAGAAAGGAAGAAACCATGAAAACTCTAAAATTAGAACAACAAAACAACAGAGAGGAAACAATCAGGGACATCTAATCACCTCTCAACAAAAGTTTGCGCCAGGCACTAACACGCCACACCAAACAACAGCCAGGCCATCAAATGCTAATCAAGGTGGTCAGTTGAAACATTCACACCTTGCTCCAACAGACAAGAGTCCTTTGTCCCACCATGGTCATTCCACACACATATATATATAAACCCATTTTCCTAGTTCCAACAGACCTCACTACCTCTGAAGATGCTTGCCATAGATGCAGGCGAAAGGTCAGGAGAGAGTGCTTCTAGAACATGGCCATATAGCCTGACGAAACCTACAACAACCTAGTGATTCCAGTCTCAAAGGCTTCAATAATACATTGAATAATACATCCAACAGACCTCACAACCTCTGAGGATGCTTGCCATAGATGCAGGCGAAAGGTCAGGAGAGAGTGCTTCTAGAACATGGCCCTATAGCCCGAAAAAACCTACAACAACCTAGTGAAAACTCTAAAATTACAACAGCAAAACAACAGAGAGGAAACAATCAGGGACATCTTATCTCCTCTCAACAAAAGATTGCACCAGGCACTAACAAGCCACACCAAACAACTGCCAGGCCATCAAATGCTAATCAAGGTGGTCAGTTGAAACATTCACACCTAGCTCCAGCAGACAAGAGTCCTTTGTCCCACCATGGTCATTCCACATATATATATATAAACTCATTTTCCTAGTTCCAACAGACCTCACTACCTCTGAAGATGCTTGCCATAGATGCAGGCGAAACATCAGGAGAGAATGCCTCTAGAACATGGCCATATAGCCCGAAAAAACCTACAACAACCCAGTGATTCCGGCCATGAAAGCCTTCGACAAAACTATTTGCAGAGAGGGTGCTCTGCACAAAGCTTTGTGAGTTCCTACCAAACCTTCTCTTACCTAGGATTCCTAAGCACTTGTGTATTCTTTGCTAATTGGCTATTGTTGTACATGTTATATGCTTCTAATTGGCCATTGTTCGACATCCTGCGTGCGTGCCTGCGGTTTTCTATGTGCGTGAATAGCACACTTTTTCGTCCAGGTGTTTGTGTACCTGTCCTTGGGTTTTGCTTTGTTTTTTAGACAAAGGACGTGTGTGTAGGCAGACAGGAGGAGTCGTACTTAACACAGGCTAGAATTAATTTATGTAACATTTAATAAACAACTAATAATCATACGCAGACATTTCAAGAGGCAAATTATTCATCCAATAATTACTTACTTACTTAGTTAGGCGATCCCTCGTTGGACGAGTAAGATGGTCTTCCATGATGGGTTTCCTTGTGGATTCGTAGGTGGCTGTGGAGCCCTCTTCTTGACCCGCATCTTCTCCCACAGTGAAGGCATTGGTTTCCAGGTGGAAGGCGGTCCCGGTCGGGGTTGGCTTGACGTGCCTTCCTCCTGGCACGTTTCTCTCTTTCACCCTCCACTCGTGCCTCCTCAAATTCTGCAGCACTGCTGGTCACAGCTGACCTCCAGCTGGAGCGCTCAAGGGCCAGGGCTTCCCAGTTCTCAGTTCTCTCTCAGTTTTTAAGGTTGGCTTTGAGGCCATCTTTAAATCTCTTTTCCTGTCCACCAACGTTCCTTTTTCCATTCCTAAGTTCAGAGTAGAGCAACTGCTCTGGGCATCCGGTCAACATGGCTGGCCCAGCGGAGTTGATGGCAGAGGAGCATCGCTTCAATGCTGGTGGTCTTTGCTTCTTCCAGCACGCTGACGTTTGTCCACTTGTCTTCCCAAGAGATTTGCAGGATTTTCCGGAGGCAGCGCTGATGGAATTGTTCCAGGAGTTGCATGTGACGTCTGTAGACAGTCCACGTCTCACAGGCATAGAGCAGGGTTGGGAGGACAATAGCTTTATAGACAAGCACCTTGGTATCCCTACGGATGTCCCGGTCCTCAAACACTCTCTGCTTCATTCGGGAAATGCTGCACTTGCAGAGCTCAGGCGGTGTTGTATTTCGGCGTCGATGTTGACTTTGGTGGAGAGGTGGCTGCCAAGGTAGCGGAAATGGTCAACATTTTCTAATGTTACACCATTAAGCTGTATCTCTGGCATTGGAGAGGGATTGGCCGGTGACTGCTGGAACAGCTCTTTGGTTTTCTCGATGTTCAGTGACAGGCCAAGCTTCGGGTATGCTTCTGCGAAGGAATTTAGAGTGACTTGTAGATCTTCTTCTGAATGCGCACAGACGACATTGTCATCAGCATACTGGAGTTCTATAACAGATGTTGTTGTAACCTTGGTTTTGGCTTTCAGTCTGCTGAGGTTAAACAGCTTGCCATCTGTCCAATAGATGATTTCCACTCCGGTGGGAAGCTTCCCGTCAACAAGGTGAAGTATCATAGCAATGAAGATGGAGAATAGAGTTGGGGCAATTTACTTATTTAGGCGATCCCTCGTTGGGCGAGTAAGATGGTCTTCCATGATGGGTTTCCTTGTGGGTCCGTAGGTGGCTGTGGAGCCCTATTCTTGACCCGCATCTTCTCCCACAGTGAAGGCATTGGTTTCCAGGTGGAAGGCGGTCCCGGTCGGGGTTGGCTTGACGCACCTTCCTCCTGGCACGTTTCTCTTTCGCCCTCCACTCGTGCCTCCTCGAATTCTGCAGCACTGTTGGGGCAATTAACACATCATCCAATAATCCAATATTATCATCCAATAATAATAATAATAATAATACCCAAGTGTAGATGCTGCAAGGAAGCAGATGAAACAATTGATCCCATCCTCAGCTGCTGCAAGAAGATTGAGCAGACGGACTACAAGCAGAGGCATAACATACTCAGATGATTTATTGGAACTTGTGCCACAAATAGTGTCTGTCTGCAACAAAGAATGGGTGGGACCACAAGCTGGAAAAAGTTACAAAGATTGAACACGTCAAGTTACTCTTTCGGATTCAGACTGATAGACTTTTGGAGCACAAGACTCATGACCTCACGATCATGTTAAAAAACGAAGTATGGTTTGTCGATGTTGCAATCCCAGGCGACAGCAGGATTGAAGAGAAACAACTGGAAAAGCTGACACAATATGAGGATTTAAAGATCGAACCGCAAAGACTGTGGCACAAGCCAGTCAAGGGGGTCCCAGTGGTGATCGGCATACCGGGTGCAGTGCCTAAAGACCTTGACCTGTACTTAAACGCAATCGGGGCTGAAAAGATTACCATCTGCCAGATGCAAAAGGCCACCTTACTGGGATCCGCACTCATTATTTGTGCGGATCCTTTTAGGGGTCCCTTTATGATACTCTATCTGTCATATACATATATGTGTGTGTTTGTTAATCGTATCTATCTATCCATATCTATGGCTGGAAGGCTCTTTGTCAGGAGGGCTTTGATTATGTTTTCTTGCCCAGGTGAAGGAAGTTGGATGGCCTTAAGGAAGCATTTCTCAACCTGGGAGTCGGGATCCCTGGGGGTGTCAGAAGGGTCACCAAAGATCACCAAAAAACATAGTATTTTCTGTTGGTCATGTGGGTTCTGTGGGAAGTTTGGCCCAATTCTATTGGTCAGAATGCTCTTTGACACTATAAATCCCAGCATTACAACTCCCAAATGTCAAGGTCTATTTTCCCCAAGCTCCACCAGTGTTCACATCTGGGCATATAGGATATTTGTGCCAAGTTTTGTCCAGATCCACCATTGTTTGAGTCCACATTGCTCTCTGGATGTAGGTGAACTACAACTCCAAAACTCAAGGTCAATGCCCACCAAACCATTCCAGGGTTTTCTGTTGGTCATGGGAGTCCTGCGTGCCAAGTTTGGTTCAAGTCCATCATTGGTGGAGTTCAAAATGCTTTTCTGATTGTAGGTGAACTATACCTGGGAAGGAATCCCCCTGGAGCATTGCAGCGCACCCAAATACCTGGGAGTCACTCTGGACCGTGCTCTGACCTACAAGAAGCACTACCTGAACATCAAGCAAAAAGTGGATGCCCGAAACAATATCATACGAAAGCTGACTGGCACAACCTGGGGATCACAACCAGACACAGTGAAGACATCTGCCCTTGCGCTATGCTACTCTGCTGCTGAGTGTGCATGCCCAGTGTGGAACCCTGGGCTTAGCCGGTATTGCCCCACCTGACATCCGCCGGGAAGTTGCAGCCAATAGTGAAAGGACCAAGGCAGAGACATCTCCAGCTCATCCCTTGTTTGGGTATCAGCCAGCACGCCAACGACTTAAATCTAGACATAGTTTTCTAAGATCTACAGAGACACTCGCTGGAACACCTCAGCAAGCGAGAGTCCAAAAGTGGCAGGCTCAAACCCAGCACCTCAACCAATGGCTGATACCAAATGAGAGACTCCCCCCTGGGCACACAGAAGACTGGGCAACTTGGAAGGCGCTGAACAGACTGTGCTCTGGCACCACGAGATGCAGAGCCAACCTCAAGAAATGGGGCCACAACGTGGAATAATCCACGACATGCGAGTGTGGAGGAGAGCAAACCACTGACCACCTGCTGCAATGCACCCTGAGCCCTACTACATGCACAAGGGAGGACCTTCTTGCAGCAACATCAGAGGCAGCACTCCAAGTGGCCAGATACTGGTCAAAGGACATTTAATCAACTACCAAACTCACAAGTTGTGTATTCTGTCTGTTTGTTTGCTTTGTTCTGTTAGAAATGTAATATAATGGACTGGTTGCTCTGACACGAGAAATAAATAAATACCAAAAAAACATAGTATTTTCTGTTGGTCATGTGGCTTCTGTGGGAAGTTTGGCCCAATTCTATCATTGGTCAGAATGCTCTTTGATACTATATATCCCAGCAACTACAACTCCCAAAAGTCAAGGTCTATTTTCCCCAAGCTCCACCAGTGTTCACATCTGGGCATATTGGATATTCGTGCCAAGTTTTGTCCAGATCCACCATTGTTTGAGTCCACAGTGCTCTCTGGATGTAGGTGAACTACAACTCCAAAACTCAAGGTCAATGCCCACCAAACCCTTCCAGGGATTTCTGTTGGTCATGGGAGTCCTGTGTGCCAAGTTTGGTTCAATTCCATCATTGGTGGAGTTCAAAATGCTTTTCTGATTGTAGGTGAACTATAAATCCCAGTAATTACATCTTCCAAATGACAAAATCATTTTATTTTTTTTAGTGGTGATCATTCCTTGGCTTAATCGGTGTCTTGTGGGCAAATCTGGCGGAAATTTGTCCAGTGGATTTTGAGTTATGATGTCATTCAAAACAATCAGAGCTTTTATAGTATATATACATTCTGCTGATGTCGTCCCAAAGTTATAATTTAACGATAGAAGCCTTCCATCCTGGCTCCATCTCAGTTTCCTGGCCAGATGTTGATTCTTCTTGATTGGTGTTGATCTTACATTCATGGTGTTGATCTTGACTTCCTTCTTAACATTGTGAACATTTCTGTCATCACTGTCCCAGTTCTTATCAGAGTTTACTTTTCAGTTTTTATTAGCAACTTTTAATTATAGTCCACCAAGCAGCTAGTTAGTCATTGCAGGCCTTGGTCTTTTAGAATTGGTGTCTCCAAAATTATTAACTCCACTCATACAACTTCGATTCTTCCATTCATTCCCACACATCATAGAGAACTGGGCAGGGGGAGTGTGACCCTTCTAGTTCTCTTGGATATCTCAGCGGCTTTCAATAGCATTGACCATGGTATCCTTCTGGGGAAACTTGCTGGGATGGGACTTGGAGGCTCTTCTCTGTTGGGGCTAGATGTGAATGTTTCAACTGAACACCTTCATTAGCATTTGAAGGCCTGGCTGAGCCTGGGGGAATCTTTTGTTGAGGGGTGTTAAGATGTCCCTGGTTGTTTCCTTTCTGCTGTTTTGCTGTTGTGATTTTAGAGTTTTTTTAATACTGGTAGCAAGATTGTGTTCATTTTCATGGTTTCCTCCTTTCTGTTGAAATTGTCCACATGCTTCTTGTGGATTTCAATGGCTTTTCTGTGTTGCCTGACATGGTGGATGTTGGAGTGGTCCAGCATTTCTGTGTTCTCAAATAATATGCTGTGTCCAGGCTGGTTCCTCAGGTGCTCTGCTATGGCTGACTTCTCTGGTTGAAGGAGTCTGCCATGCCTTCCATGTTCCTTGATGTGTGTCTGGACAATGCTGCTGCGTGTGGTGGCCCCTCTGGAGACTTGTCTACAGCTGCATGGGATACGGTGGACTCCTGCAGAGGTGAGAGGATCCCTCTTGTCCTTTGCTGAACGGAGCATTTGTTGGATTTTCTTGGTGGGTCTGGAGATAGTTTGTATGTTGTGTTTCCTCATCAGCTTCCCTATGTGGTCAGTGGTTCCCTTGATGTCTGGCAGGAACACTTTTCCTCGGGGTGGGTCTTTGTCTTGACTCTCGTGGCTTCTTCTCGGTGGTCTTGCAGCTCTTCTGATGTCTGAGGTGGAGTCTCCATTGGCCTGGAGAGCCCAGTTGAGGTGGTTCAGTCCATCTTGGAGGAGGTGGGGTTCGCAGATTCTTTTTGCACGGTCTGCCAACGCTTTAATGGTGCTTCTTTTTTGACTTGGGTGATGGTTGGAGTTTTTGTGTAGATATCTCTCTGTGTGTGTGGGTTTTCTGTAGACGGTGTGACCCAATTGTTGATCTGGTTTGCGGATGACCAGGACATCTAGAAAAGGCAGTCTTCCTTCATTTTCTTCTTCCATGGTGAACTGGATGTTTGGGTGGATGCTGTTGAGATGGTCCAGGAACCTGTTGAGTTCTTCTTCTCCATGGATCCAAATGGTGAAGGTGTCATCCACATATCTAAAATTACAACAGTAAAACAGCAGAGAGGAAACAACCAGGCACATCTTAACACCTCTCAACAAAAGATTCCCGCAGGCTCGGCCAGGTCTTCAAATGCTAATGAAGGTGGTCAGTTGAAACATTGACACCTAGCTCCAGCAGAGAAGAGTTCCTTGCCCCACCCCAGCCATTCCACAGACATATAAACCCATTTTCCTAGTTCCAACAGACCTCACTACCTCTGAGGATGCTTGCCATAGATGCAGGCGAAATGTCAGGAGAGAATGCCTCTAGAACATGGCTCTATAGCCCGAAAAAAACCCACAAGAACCTAGTGATTCCAGCTATGAAAGCCTTCGACAAGACATTGGACCAGTCTCTTGTTCCATGGCCAGTTCAGACTGTTTGGGAGCAAGCTTCCTTTCTGCTTCCCTGGAGACTAGGACGCAATGGAACAATGGCTTCAAACTACAAGGAAGGAGATTCCATCTGAACATGAGGAAGAACTTCCTGACTGTGAGAGCCGTTCAGCAGTGGAACTCTCTGCCTCAGAGGGAGTGTGGTGGAGGCTCCTTCTTTGGAGGCTTTCAAGCAGAGGCTGGGTGGCCATCTGTCAGGGGTGATTTGAATGCAATATTCCTGCTTCTTGGCAGAATGGGGTTGGATGGGATGAAGGCCCAGGAGGTCTCTTCCAACTCTTTGATTCTATGATTCTATGTTCAGCAGTGGAACTCTCTGCCTCGGAGTGTGGTGGAGGCTCCTTCTTTGGAAGCTTTTAAGCAGAGGCTGGATGGCCATCTGTCAGGGGGGCTTTGAATGCAATATTCCTGCTTCTTGGCAGAATGGGGTTGGACGGGATGAAGGCCTAAGAGGTCTCTTCCAACTCTAAGATTCTAGGATTCTATGTTCAACAGTGGAACTCTCTGCCCCAGAGGGAGTGTGGTGGAGGCTCCTTCTTTGGAAGCTTTTAAGCAGAGGCTGGATGGCCATCTGTCAGGGGTGATTTGAATGCAATATTCCTGCTTCTTGGCAGAATGGGGTTGGACTGGATGATGGCCCAGGAGGTCTCTTCCAACTCTAGGATTCTAGGATTCTATGATTCTATGTTTGAAGGAAATGTCCCGGAACCAAACAAACCGGCGTGTTGTTCCAAAGGGGGGAACGCATTGAGCGACGGACGCGCAGGCGCAGTCTCAGTCTCGGGGAGGGCAAAGGCAGGCCAAGCGGGCACTTCCGGTTCCGGCCTGGGGCGGCAATGGCGGCGTCGGCATCGGCGGGCCTGGTCCTTCTGGCCTCGGCCCGGGCCTGGGTCCCGCGCCCGGCCTCGCCCTCCCAGAGGAAGCAGCAGCAGCAGCAGAAGAGGCTCCTCCGCCTCCAGCTGAGCGCCGCTCCCGGCCCGGAGAGATTCCGGCTGGGCCTCAAGGGCCTCCAGGGCGGGCCTGACTCCGGGACCGAGCCGGTGAGCAAGGGAAGGGAAAGCAAGGGCAGGGCTGGCCCTCTGAAGGGGAGGAGTGGCTCTGGTTGGGAATACACTACTAGGCCACGAAATTAGAAAAGGGAGCCTGGGGAGGAGTTGTTGTTATTGTTGTTGTTATTTTCGGGCTCTATGGCCATGTTCTAGAGGCATTCTCTCCTGACGTTTCGCCTGCATCTATGGCAAGCATCCTCAGAGATAGTGAGGTTTGTTGGAAGTAGGAAAATGGGCTTATATATCTGTGGAATGACCAGGATGGGACAAAGGACTCTTCTCTGCTGGAGCTAGGTGTGAATGTTTCAGCTGACCACCTTCATTAGCATTTGATGGCCTGGCAGTGCCTGGGGTAATCTTTTGTTGAGAGGTGATTAGATGTCCCAGATTGTTTTTCCTCTGCTGTTTTGCTGTTTTAATTTTAGAGTTTTTTAATATTGGTAACCAGATTTTGTTCATTTTCATGGTTTCCTCCTTTCTGTTGACATTGTCCACATGCTTGTGTATTTCAATGGCTTCTCTGTGTAGTTTGACATGGTGGTTGTTGGAGTGGTCCAGCATTTCTGTGTTCTCAAATAATATGCTGTGTCCAGGCTGGTTCCTCAGGTGCTCTGCTATGACTGATTTCTCTGGTTGAAGTAGTCTGCAGTGCCTTTCATGTTCCTTGATGCGTGTCTGGGCGCTGCGTTTGGTGGTCCCTATGTAGACTTGTCCACAGCTGCATGGGATACGGTAGACTCCTGCAGAGGTGAGAGGATCCCTCTTGTCCTTTGCTGAATGTAGCAGTTGTTGGATTTTCTTGATGGGTCTGGAGATAGTTTCTATATTGTGTTTCCTCATGCGCTTCCCTCTGCGGTCAGTGGTTCCCTTGATGTCTGGTAAGAACCCTTTCCCTCTGGGTGGGTCTTTGTCTATACTCTCGTGGCTTCTTCTCGGTTGTCTTGCAGCTCTCCTGATGTCTGAGGTGGAGTCTCCATTGGCCTGGAAAGCCCAGTTGAGGTGGTTCAGTTCGTCTTGGAGGAGGTGGGCTTTGCAGATCCTTTTTGCACGGTCTGCCAGGGCTTTAACATTCACACCTAACTCCAACAGACAAGAGTTACTTCTCCCACCCTGGATTTTTCACAGATCTGCAGATCTTATGCAAACACCTTCAAAAACGTAGTTGTATTGGAAGGGAGAAATATGAGCAGTGGTAATAATGAATCAAATCCAGTTACTGCTACATTACTTCACTGTTATCCTGTCCAACCTGTGTTACATTACTTCACTGGTATCCTCCAACAGCTGCGTCTCTCAGTTGGTGTGCTGTCTCACGAGAGCCGCGTTGAGCAACCAGCGTAGCGCTACTAGCACTGAGTCCCAGCTATTATACTTTCACCCAAAATCTGGCTCCCAGTATTGAAAAAAAACTCTAAAATCAGGACAGTGAATAAAGAACAACACTCAGAAAACAGAGGAATTCCAGACAAGAATCAATCAGGGCATCTAACACCTCCCACCAAAGGATTTCCCCGGGTAGGAACCAGCCAGTTTTTGAAGCTGTAAGGCCATTCAGTGATAATCAAGGTGGCCAATTACAACATTCATATTTTCCCCAAGCAGTTAAAAGTCCTTTCTCCCATCCTGGACATTATTCCACAGGTATATAAAACCCAAGTTTCCAACAGACCTCACAACCTCTGAGGGTGCCTGCCATAGATGTGGGCAAAACGTCTGGAGAGAATGCTTCTGGAACATGGCCAGACAGCCCGGAAAACTCACGGCAACCCAACTTTCCCCATGCTTTTATGAATCAACCAATTCAGAAATGACATTGATAGCATGAATTGGTTGAGACTTGAACCGCTGTGAGTCGCCTCTGGGCTGAGAACAGCGGTATAGAAGTAAAGTAAATAAATAAACTTAATGATGAAATTATTAATTGGAAAACTAGAGCCAAATGTGCTATAGCAGGATGTCCCTCCCTCTTGCAGTTTAATCAACTTTCCCCATGTTTTTTTTTAATGATAGAACCAATTAGGAAAGAAGGGACTCTTGTCTCCTGTGCTATGCGAATAATATAATCTATTGTATATTCATATAATATTTATAATATTATAATGTAATACAGTAGAATAATAATACAATATTATAATTATATATTTTATGTTACATGTAATATTACTAATAATATTACAATATAATGGTATAGTACAATATACTGATATTGTGCTATGCTAATAATATAAAATATTGTATGTATATATATATATATATGTCTTGTAAGCCACTCTGAATCCCCCTTCAGGGTGCCTTACAATAATAGATAGATAGATAGATAGATAGATAGATAGATAGATAGATAGATAGAGGAAACGGGTCATAACCTAAGAGGCAATCATTACATTTCCCTGCCTGCTGAAAAACATCCAGTGGTATCCGGTCAATATAACTTGAAAACCCGGATTAAAGCAGCTGAGAAAAACAGGTTCAGAGATTCCATCCAAACCTCCTCTGAGTTCTCTGAGGAAAACTTGTGTTTATTCTGCTGCACCAAAACATCAAGGGGAATTCCCCAGCCCTTTCCTCTCACTTTTGTTCTAGATTAAAGTGTCAGCCTCTGGACAGAGTTTTGTAAGATGTTTTGGATCCTTTGGGGTTGACAGGCAAGGTAGAAATACTGGAAAGGCACCATGAGAGAATGACCAAAGGATTAGAGACAAATGCTTGGCATTTCTGACCCCAAGGGATTAGAGAGAAAATTTGCTTGGCTGCAAAGGAGGAGGAGGAGGAAGGTGCAAAGGGAATTTGCTCCTTTGGGGCAGTGTGTCTACTCTGGGCCTTTTGCACCTCCTTCTCATGTGAGTGTGTGTTTGGTGGGGCGGGATGGGGGGCTGCATTCTCACTTCCTTTTTCTGTCAGCATCCTTACACTTTTAGCAGGTTTATCTTGAGAAACCGTGATTGGAAAAAGAATAAGAAAACAGAGCAGGAAAACACACACGGTCTGCTCTTGCCGTCCAAGAAGGCACTCCCTTTTATCCCCATAGAAACTGATAGCTGTCCTCACAACTTCTGTGCACATGCTAAGGCACCTAGATTATGCGGGGGTTTGCTGTCCTAAATTTTTCAAGAAAGAGTCAAGTTCCTGGCCCTGCCAAGGCAGCATCTAAAACTCTCGTTGGAAATGGAATGAGTTACCGTATATACACGAGTATAAGCGGACCCAAATATAAGCCGAGGCACCTAATTTTACCACAAAAAACCTAGGAAAACATATTGACTTGAGTATAAGCCAAGAGTCAGAAATACAGCAGCTACTTGTCAATTTCAAAATAAAAATAGATACCAATACAATTACATTAATTGAGGCATCAGTGGGTTAAATGTTTGTGAATATTTACATAAAACTGTAATTTAAGATAAGACCGCCCAACTCTGATTAAATCATTATTCTAAACTTGTAAATCTGCTTACGTATCCCTCCAATAATAATAGAGTAAAATAATAAATGTAATTATAACAATAATAATAGAGTAAAATAATGGAAATGCGATAATAACAGTAATAATAGAATAATAAATGTAATAATATTAATAGAGTAAAGCAATGAAAATGTAATAATAACAGAAAAAGCAAATGTAATACTACTACTACTACTAATAATAATAATCGAGTAAAATAATAAATGTATTTTTTTGTCGTGTCAGAAGTGAATAAATGTAATAAAAAAAATAATAACAGAGTAAAATAATAAATAACCTTGACTCGAATATAAGCCAAGGGGGACTTTTTCAGCCTTAAAAAAGGGCTGAAAAACTAGGCTTATACTCGAGTATATACAGTATTTTTGGCTTGTGTATGCTCTGCTGGCATCTCTTGTGGGGTGAGGGGAGCAGCTTCATGAAAGAGAGTAGAAAGTGGACCCTTTGTCTTTGATCTGTCCCCATGACCCTCTTGTGCCCCCAGAGCCTGGTCGAGTACAGCCTCAAGGATATTTCCTACGAAGTGAAGACCGCCACGTGCCACGAGCTGAAGGTTTTAGCCCGACCGGAGGACCCCCTGGTCTTTCATTTTGAGGATGAGCAGGAGGCGCAGAAGTGGTGGTCCGTGGTCAGCACTTCCCTCCGGGAGGCCCAGAAAGGTCAGCTGCTGCCTGGGAACGTCCTCAGGAGGGTCAGAGGCTGGTTTATGGGCTCCGGTGCCAAGAGTTGGCATAGCGTGGGCAGGAAGAGAGGCACTCATGCCCTCTAAGCTTCAAGGTTTTCCTAGGCTTGTTTTGTGGGAGCAGAGTGACATGTGGGGCAGGCCAAGGCAAGTGCTGGAAATTTTCTGTGTTGAGCACGTCTGTGGGGTCTGGAGAGTGAGGGGTACTACATTAGCACACTTTGCACTTTCCACCGCTCTAGCTAAAGGCAGGAAAGGGGGCGGTTTTGGAAGTAAAGAAGCTTAAATTGGCTTTTCCAGTGCAGGGTTTGGAACCCACCTACCTTTGCGACCGCCTCTCCTACCACAAACCTGCATGATCCCTTTGATCTTCTGGAGAGACCCTCCTGTCGCCTCTCCCTCTATCACAGGCTCGACTTTTGGGAATGAGGGAGAGGGTCTTCTCCGTGGTGGCCCCCCGCTTTTGGAACTCGCTACCTGGGGAGATCAGGCAAGCCCCTACCCTAGCAGCCTTCAAGAAAGAGCTAAAAACTTGGCTCTTCCGGTGTGCCTTCAGAGAGTGACCACTCCACCTTTAACTGTCCTCATGATAAAGCAGCTTCCCATGTCCTTTATGAAGGCCAAACCCAATTGCTCCTCCTTCTTGGGCTCCTCTCTCACAAATACACACACACCTCTGTCTCATCCAGGGTTTTAACTATTTAACATTTTATCTCCTACATCTGGCCCGCTCTTTGTGTTTAATTTTACTATGCTATTTTATTCTGTTTATTTTATTTGTTATTTTATATATTTTGTTACGATGCATTTTTGTTGTTTCTGTGTCTAATTATGTTGTATTATTTTTGGGCTTGGCCTCATGTTAGCCACCCCGAGTCCCCTTTGGGGAGATGGTGGCGGGTTATAAATAAAGTTTATTATTATTATTATTATTATTATTATTATTATCGACTAGCTGTACCCGCCACGCGTTGCTGTGGCCAACCTTCCCTCTTTCTGTCCTTCTTTCCCTCCTTCCTTCACTCCCTCTTTCCTTCCTTCCTTCCCTTCTTTCCTTCTCTTCTTCCTTCCTTCCCCCTTTTTCTTTCTCTTCTGTTTTCTCTTTTCTTTCTTTTCTCTTTCCTTCTTTCCTTCCCTCCTTCTCTACATCTTCCCACTTTCCTTCGCTCCCTCTTTCCTTCCTTGTTTCCCTTTTTTTCCTTCTCTCCTTCCTTCCCCTTTTTTATTTCCCTCCCTCTTTGTCTCCTTTCTTCCTTCTCTCCCTTTCCTTCTTTCTTTCCCTCCCTCTTTCTTGTCCTTTCTTTCTTTCTTTCTTTCTTTTCCTCCCCTTCCCTCCCTCTTTCTTCCTTTTTTGTGTATTGTCATGTAGCTTTTCATCATTTAGCTTTTTTAAGTCCCTTCTGCTGTGTTTTTCAGTGTTTTTATGAGTGAAGAACATACATTGGGTTGTTAGATGTATTATGTCCAAATTTGGTGTCAATTCGTCCAGTGGTTTTGGAGTTCTTTGAATACCACATATGAACATTACATTTTTATTTATATAGTTAAAGGTAAAGGTAGTCCCCTGACATTAAGTCCAGTCATGTCTGACTCTGGGGTGTGGTGCTCATCTCCATTTCTAAGCCGAAGAGCCAGCGTTGTCCATAGACACCTCCAAGGTCATGTGGCCAGCATGACCGCATGGAGCGCCGTTACCTTCCCGCCGGAGCGGTACCTATTGATCTACTCACATTTGTATGTGTTTGAACTGCTAGGTTGGCAGAAGCTAGGGCTGACAGCGGAAGCTCACGCCGCTCCCTGGAATCGAACCTGCGACCTTTTGGTCAACAAGCTCAGCAGCTCAGTGCTTTAACCCACTGTGCCACCGGGGGGCCATTTATTTATATAGATATCAATATTATTATTATTATTATTTGGGGGGGGGGTCCGAATTTGTTCTGCCCTCTGGCTAAATCAGCTCCCCATCATTTTGTTTCCTGCCTGTCTCTCCGCAGCCTCCGAGGGCCCCGGCTTGCTCCCTGGGCGTCTCCTTCCCCCTCCCTCGGCTGCCATGAACTCTCTGCCTGCGTCCGAACCAGAGGCCTCTCTCCTCTCGCAGCTGGCGAGGAAAGGTCAGTGGCGGAGTGGGGCCGGGCCCTTTGCAGTGGGCCTCCTGGAGGGCCAAAGAGCCTCTTCTTCCACCTCCTTCCCTCCAAACCTCCAGCCAGTCAAGGACTAGCAAACCACTTGGGAGAATCAAAATCAAGTGAACGTATTTCTTTCAAAGAGGGCAGCATGTCCAAGGGAAACAAAACACAGGCTTCTATTACACAGAAAGCACGCTCTGCAAGTCATAAAGGAGACAAAATCAGCTATTTGACTCAGATCTGTGTCAGTTTTTGTTTTCATGGAATATGGAATCAATGTATTGTCGAATGCTTTCATGGCTGGAATCACTGGATTGTTATAGGCTTTTTCGGGCTATATGGCCATGTTCTAGAAGCATTCTCTTCTGACATTTCACCTGCATCTATGGCAAGCATCCTCAGAGGTTTATTTATTTATTTATTTCGGTTGCTTCTACCCCGCCCTTCTCACCCCGGGGGGGGGGGGGGACTCAGGGCGGCTTACAAAAGCGAGGCACAATTCGATGCCCGCAGTACATAACAACAGTAAGACAATAACATCAGTTAACAAAACAGCAGCTTTAACAATAGCATCAATTAACAGGAACAGTAATTATTATAAGGCAAAAACAACCATAAAACCAATAAAAGCAATAAAACCAAATCAAACCATTTTCCTCATTGACGGTCAGCGCTTCACAATCTCATAGTCATTTCCAATTCCACACTTATCAGTCCTTTTGGTCCTATCCATCTGGTTATCCATATTTAATTGTCAGATTGCCCAAAGGCCTGGTCCCACAACCACGTCTTCACCTTCCTCCTGAAGGAGAGGAGGGATGTTGATGCCCTGATTTCCCCCAGAAGTGAGTTCCAGGGGTGAGGGGCCACCACTGAGAAGGTTGTGAGGTCTCAGCGCCTCTGAGGATGCTTGCCATAGATGCAGGCGAAACGGCAGGAGATAATGCTTCTAGAACCACGGCCATATCACCCAAAACCTTACAACAACCCAACGTGGAATCACATTTCTGCAGTGATATCCACACCTACAGTAGTTTAGGCTGTTGTGAATCATTGTGGGAAAGTGGATCCCACTTTTTCATACATATCTCACCTATTGCTGAAGAAGAAGTAGCAATGCTTACCAGCCTGAACAAATTGCCCTGTGAAACTCCTCGCTTCCAGGATTTGCTTGAGGATGGGCCAGGAGCATAATAAATAATAATAATAAAACTTTATTTATACCCTGCTACCCTCTCCCCAAAGGATTCGGTGCGGCTTACATGAGGCCAAGCCCACAGTACATCAGTAAACAAAAGCAATAACAAAAACAATCAATACAAAACAATTAATATAAATCACATAAACAAAAAATAAACAATAACAGTAACACACAAGCATTTAAAAAACCTATGACTGGGCCAAATATAATAATTTAAAATTTCAAAAAATAACGCTGGGCATGAACAAGGTACTCAACATGGATTGAGTAGCGTCCTTAGGTCTCTCTCCAAATGCCTTCATGGAAGTGTATGTGAATAGGAGGCTGGCACACATAAAATCATAGAGTTGGAAGAGACCTCATGGGCTGTCTAGTCCATCCCCCTGCCAAGAAGCAGGAAATAACAACAACAACTTTATTTTTATACCCAACCTTCATCTCCCTGAAGGGACTCAGAGTGGCTTACAGAGGGACAAGCCCAAGGATTACAAATAAAACAGACGCAGTAAAAACAATATATAACAACAAATAATAAAAACATTAAAATTGAAATCAAATCGCAATGAAAGTACCCCCAGCAGATGGCCATCCATCCATATATTTAGAAGAGCTTGCTGTTTAGTGCAAGGCTTTCAGTCTGAAAGCAGTAAAATGTACTGGGTTGTTGTAGGTTTTTCAGGTTATGTGGCCATGTTCTATAAGCGTTATCTCCTAAGCCAGTGGTTCTCACCTGGGAGTTGGGACCCCGGGGGGGGGGGGTCACCAGGGGGGTGTCAGAGGGGTCACCAAAGAGCATCAGAAAACACAGTATTTTCTGTTGGTCATGGGGGTTCTGTGTGGGAAGTTTGGCCAAATTATATCATTGGTGGGATTCAGAATGCTCTTTGATTGTAGGTGAACTATAAATCCTAGCCACCACAACTCCCAAATGTCAAGGTCTATTTTCCCAAAACTCCACCAGTGTTTGCTTTTGGGTAAATTGAGTATCTGTGCCAAATTTGGGCCAGATCCATCATTGTTTGAGTCCAGAGTGCTCTCTGGATGTAGGTGAACTACAACTCCAAAACGCAAGGTCAATGCCCATCAAACCCTTCCTCTGGATGGGTTTTCTGTTGGTCATGGGAGTTCTGTGTGCCCAGTTTGTTTCAATTCCATCATTGGTGGAGTTCAGAATGCTCTTTAATTGCAGGTGAACTATAAATCCCAGCAAGTACAACTCCCAAATGACAAAATCAACGCCCCTCCCCCCGCAAACCCCACCAGTATCCAAATTTGTGTATTGGGTATTTGTGCTCGGTTTGGTCCAGTGAATGAAAATACCATCTCAGATATTTTACATGACGATTCATAACAGTAGCTAAATGATATTTATGAAGTAGCAACGAAAATAATGTTATAGTTTGGGGGTCACCACAACAGAAGGAACTCGATTAAGGGGTCTCGGCATTAGGAAGGTTGAGATCCACTGTCCTAAACATTCCTAGGAGAGAATGCTTCTAGAACATGGGCATATATCCCGAAAAACCTACGACAACCCTGTTATTCCAGCCATGAAAGCCTTCGACAATACAGTAATATGTACTCCGAGCCCTTGTTCAGTAACAGTTGGCAACCTGGGTGCAATTTACTTCATCTCAGGTGTGGAAGAAAGGTGATTTTTTTTGCTTCTGCAACCAGGAAAGGCTAGATTTTGTCTCCTTGAGCAGAATTGGTCCTGAAAAAGGGGCACAATTCAGGAAGGAGATGGGCAAATTGGAAGGGGTCCAAAGAAGGGACACCAAATGGGTCAGAGGTCTGGAAGCCGTGAATCCTTCTGAAGGGCAGCTTACTGAGCTGGGGATGTTTAGCTTGGAAGAGAGAAGGGGACATGAGAGGAGCCGTGCTTCAATACTAGTTGGATGACCCACAGGGAAGGAGAGGCTTGTTCTCTGCTGCTCCAGAGACAGGACGCAATGCAGCAATCGATTCAAATCACACAAAAAAACCATGAGGAAGAACTTCATAATGGTTTGAAAGTGGGAAATGCTGCTTGGGAGTTCTCTGGAGGTTTTGAAGCAGAGGCTGGATGGTCATCTGTCGGGAGGGAAGTCATGCTACCCCTCTATTCTGCTTTGGTGAGACCACACCGGGAATATTGTGTCCAATTCTGGGCACCACAATTCAAGAGAGATATGGACAAGCTGGAATGTGTCCAGAGGAGGGCGACTAAAATAATCAAGGGTCTGGAGAACACGCCCTATGAGGAGCGGCTTAAGGAGTTGGGCATGTTTAGCCTGAAGAAGAGAAGGCTGACAGGAGATATGATAGCCATGTATAAATATGTGAGAGGAAGCCACAGGGAGGAGGGAGCAGATCAAGGGTCTGGAGAACACGCCCTATGAGGAGCGGCTTAAGGAGTTGGGCATGTTTAGCCTGAAGAAGAGAAGGCTGACAGGAGATATGATAGCCATGTATAAATATGTGAGGGGAAGCCACAGGGAGGAGGTAGCAAGCTTGTTTTCTGCTTCCCTGGAGACTAGGACACAATGGAACAATGGCTTCAAACTACAAGAGAAGAGATTCCACCTGAACATGAGGAGGAACTTCCTGACTGTGAGAGCCGTTCAGCAGTGGAACTCTCTGCCCCGGAGGGAGTGTGGTGGAGGCTCCTTCTTTGGAAGCTTTTAAGCAGAGGCTGGATGGCCATCTGTCAGGGGTGCTTTGAATGCAATATTCCTGCTTCTTGGCAGAATGGGGTTGGACTGGATGATTGCCCAGGAGGTTTCTTCCAACTCTTTGATTCTGTGATTCTATGAGGGCTTGGGTTGTGTTTTCCTGCCTAGCAGAATGGGGTTGGACTGGCTGGCCCTTGGGATCCCCTCCAACTCTAGGGTTCTATGACCTATGCCTTAAAAGTAAAAGTAACTATCTTCTTGTACTCTTCCTTGCTTCTCTCCAGAAGAGTTGGCACTCCGTCTGTCTGCAGCCATTGAGCTCGGTGACGAGGCAGAGGCCGTGCATTCGGCCACAGCACTTTCCCAGCAGCAGATCCCGCTGCGCGTCCTGCTGAAGGAGTCCTGCTACCCCACCAACGAGATCAGGTCTGGATGGAATCGGGGAGGCCGGTGGGCCCTGGGGAAGACTCTTTTTTTACTTTCTGCTTCAACCTGGGTTGCTTCCCTTTCAGCATGAAGGTTCAAGTGGAGGACGCCATGTGCTCGGCCAGCATCTCCACCCGTGTCCACACCCACACCACCATCGCGGCGCTCAGGCAGCAGGTAGGGCCCAGGGCCTTGATGAGCAGGCAGCAGAACGCCTCTTCGTCTGGCACGGGAATGTTCTCTATAGCAAAGCAGATACTGTCGATACTCGAGTATAAGCCGATATTTTCAGCCCTTTTTTTAGGTTGAAAAAGCCCCCCTCAGCTTATACTAAAGTCAAGGTTATGTATTATTTCACTCTGTTATTATTATTTTTATTACATTTATTATTTAGCTATTTATTATTAGTGTTATTAAATTTAAATTATGCTACTCTATTTATTATTATTGTTATTACATTTATTATTTTACTCTATTGTTAATTTTAACACATTTATTATTTTATCCTATTATTATTATTACATTTATTATTTTACTCTTATTATTTTATTACATTTATTATTTTAATCTATTTTTGTTATTACATTTATTATTTTACTCTATTATTATTACATTTATTATTTTATCCTATTATTATTATTACATTTATTATTTTATCCTATTATTATTGGTATTATTACATTTAATTATTTTACTCTATTTTTATTATTACAATTATTATTTTAATCTATTACTACTTTTATCGTTACATTTCCATTATTTTACTCTACTATTATTAGTATTATTACATTTCAATTATTTTACTCTATTATTACATTTGTTATTTTACTCTATTATTAGTATTATTACATTTACATTATATTACTCTATTTTTATATTTGTTGTTTTACTCTATTATTACTGTTATCATTACATTTACATTATGTTACTCTATTATTATTAGTATTATTACATTCACATTATTTTACTCTATTTTTATACTTATTATTTCACTCTATTATTACTGTTGCCATTGCATTTCCATTTTACTCTATTATTTTTAGTATTATTACATTTACATTATTTTACTCTATTATTACATTATTTTACTCTATTATTACTGTTATCATTACATTTACATTATTTTACTCTATTATTACATTTATTATTTTACTCTATTATTACTGTTATCATTACATTTACATCATTTTATTCTATTATTACTGTTATCATTACATTTACATCATTTTATTCTATTATTACTGTTATTACATTTACATTATTTTACTCTATTATTATATTTATTATTTTACTCTATTATTACTGTTATCATATTTACATTATTTTACCTTATTATTATTGGTATTATTATATTTACATTATTTTACTCTATTTTTATTCTTACAATTATTATTTTATTCTATTATTACTGTTATCATTACATTTCCAGAATTTTATTCTATTATTATTAGTATTATTACATTTACATTATTTTACTCTATTATTATTATTAGTATTATTACATTTACATTATTTTACTCTGTTATTACATGTATTATTTTACTCCATTATTACATTTATTATTTTACTCTATTATTACTGTTATCATTATATTTACATTATTTTACTCTATTATTATTAGTATTATTACATTTACATTATTTTACTCTATTTTTATATTTATTATTTTACTCTATTATTACTGTTATCATTATATTTACATTATTTTACTCTATTATTATTAGTATTATTACATTTACATTATTTTACTCTATTTTTATATTTATTATTTTACTCTATTATTACTGTTATCATTACAT
This sequence comes from Anolis sagrei, assembly GCF_037176765.1. NCBI lineage: Eukaryota > Metazoa > Chordata > Lepidosauria > Squamata > Anolidae > Anolis > Anolis sagrei. The sequence continues at coordinate 2,119,223 of NC_090024.1, read as the reverse complement.
TTACATTATTTTACTCTATTATTACCTTTATTATTTTATATTTATTATTTTACTCTATTATTACTGTTATCATTACATTTACATTATTTTACTCTATTATTAGTATTATTACATTTACATTATTTAACTCTATTATTACCTTTATTATTTTACTCTATTATTACTGTTTTCATTACATTTACATTATTTTACTCTATTATTACATTTATTATTTTACTCTATTATTATTAGTATTATTACATTTACATTATTTTACTCTATTTTTATTCTTACAATTATTATTTATTCTATTATTACTGTTATCATTACATTTACATTATTTTACTCTATTATTAGTACTATTATTACATTTACATTATTTAACTGTATTATTACATTTATTATTTTACTCTATTATTATTAGTATTATTACATTTACATTATTTTACTCTGTTTACTATTATTATTGGAAGGATACGTAAGCACATTAGAATAATGGTTTAATCAGAGTTGGGCAGCCTTAGACTCAAGTCGATACATTTATATTGTTGTTATTATTATTACTATATTGTCTAACAACCACAACTTTATTTATAGTCCGCTCTATCTCCCTGGAATCGAAGAGCGCTCTTTCCCTTTGGCTCTAGGTTTCCTTTATTTCTCCTGCCCTCAATTTCTCCTTGTCTCCATTACTTTGTAATTCCAAACATAAAAGGCAAACATTCAATGCCCGAATACAACAACAATACATCCATACTAACAAAATGTAACAACCCAACATATAAACACGAATTATGACTTAACAACTAAAATTAAATAAAAAACACAGCCTGTTACTACAGGCATAAGACAAAACATCAAACAGAAGCAACATTATGGCATTCGACACAGTGAATCGCAGCATTCTTGTCTGTATACAAGGGCCATTTGTCTGAGACCATCAAAGGCAAAGCTGGAGAAAAGAATAAAAGTCTTATTATCCAAGAGTTTGATGTGTTGTTGGCCTCCAAGTCCCTTGGAGAGATGGTGGCGGGGTATAAACAAAGTTATTATTATTACTAGCTGTCCCCTGCCAGGCGTTGCTGTGGCCCAGTCTGGTGATCTGGAAAATAAAGTAATGAGAAAGTGTTGGTTTCTAATATATGTCATGTCTTGATGCTTGTGAGTAAATAGTATTTCTTGCTGTTTCTTCGTCAGTGTTGATGTGGAGAGTGCCTGGTTTGCCTCCTCTGGAACATGCAGCATATCATAGTCCTTCTTTAAGGGTCTCTTTCAAATCTATGATACTATATCTGTGTGTGTGAGAGAGAGAATCATATCTATCTATCTATATTTATGACTCTATGGCTCTGATTACATTACTAGAAATCCCAAATGTCTATTTCCTCCAAACTCCGTCTGTGTTCATATTTGGGCATATGGAATATTCGTGCTAAGTTTGGCCCAATTCCATCATTAGTGGAGTTCAGAATGCTCTTTGATTGTAGGTAAACTATAAATCCCAGCAACGACAATTCCCAAATGACAAAATCAAGTTTTTTGAGTGGACATACATTGGAGTGTTAGGTGTCTTGTGTCTAAATTTGGTGTCAATTCCCCCAGTGGTTTTTGAGTTCTGATGGTAGCACAAACGAACATTACATTTTTATTTATATAGATAGATTATTATGGTTATTGTTATTGTTATTATTATTATTATGTGACAGGGAAATAGATCTTTTTTTCCACAGTAGAACAAAGGGTTTGTGGGTGTGGTTTATCAACCTATGAGGATGATTCTGTGGAGATCCTCAGTTCTGGTGAAAGAATGTTATGACAATGCGGTAATATTATTATTATTATTATTATTATTATTATTATTATTTATTTCTGGTATTTCTATCCCATCTCTTCTCTATCCCGAAAGCAGGACTCAGGATGGCTTACATAGGCAGCAATTCGATGCCGTTACATGAACAATTAATACAATAACCATTAAACAAAAACCATCAAAACATTAAAATACATAAAATACATAAGCCATTAATTAAACAGTATAAAATTCTAATTACCAATAAAACCGTATCCTCATGTAAATCGTCTTTCCAGTCCATTTCAACCAAAGTGCTGCTTTATGTCTGCTGACCAAAGACAATTTTACTTTCTTCCTGAAAGCCAGGAGGGATGGGGTTGATCGTATCTCATTTGGATGCGCATTCCACAGTCGGGGGGCCACCGCCGAGAAGGCCCTGTCCCTTGTCCCCACCAGCCGCGTTTGCAATGTTGGTGGAAGCGAGAGCAGAACCTCCCCAGATGATCTTAGGTTACGAGGTGGGACGTAGAGGCAGATGCGTTCAGATAATAAAACTTGGATGGATTGCAGCCATAAAGTAATTAGCTTTATTTATATTATTTACACAAAGAACACAGCACAGAGCAAGGACGTCTGTTCCGGCAAAAGCATCTCGGCAAGAGGGCGATTACAGTCTTCTCCTTCTCAGTGAAGACACACCTCTCAAATAGTTTCCTGATGACCAAATTCCGGTATCATCAGAGGAAGTAGGAAATCATTTCACATCTTGTCGTGCTAGGACAAACTCAAACCTCTGTGGTCTGTTAATAATAATAATAATAATAATAATAATAATAATAATAATAATAATAATCTTTATTTGTACCCCACTACCATCTCCCCAAGGGACTCGGTGTGGCTTACATGAGTCCAAGCCCACAGTACATCAATAAACAAAGCAATAACAAAACAATCAAAGCAATATGTAGTGAATCTTACCTAGTAGGCCGAAAAGGAAGCCTGGATAACAGTAGGGCAAACCTCTTTTTTGAGAGTATATGCCAGGGAAGCAGCCATCTTGAGTGGGGATAACTAGAAGATGGGAGGAGTTCGAGGTCTCCTGGGATTGGCTAGAGCGGATGGGAGGAACCAAGTCTGGGGAGGGAAAAGATTTCAGCTTCTGTGGAGAGGAGGATTGGGAGTTGGTGGGAAAAGACGTGTTTTTGAAACTGGGTTTTCAGAGAGAGAGCGTCTGTGTCAGGCAAGGCTGATTAGCTGACAGGAAGGATCAGACAGATACCTGATTTCTTGTGGGAGATAACATAAGGAATTAGCTCTCTAGACTGAGTTAGTTAGCTGGAAAAATTCTGGGAGAGTTAGCTGATAACTCAGGGGACTACCTAGGTTAGGTTAGTCAGAAACTCATTGCTATTTCTCTGAAATAGAGTGAGGGATTTTTTGTAACCAGCAGCTATATCTGATTAGCTCTGTATGTAACTAAGTGAAGAAACTCTTTTCAAGCAACCATCAAGCTATAGTACACTTTTGTAACAAATCAAGTGTTTTGTGCCTCTCAGAAGAAGAAGTTAGTTGTCTGTTCTTATAAATAAATATTTTTCTATTTAACTTTCAAAAAGGTCTCTATCGTTCCTCATTCTATCAGTCATCCTTTGGGATAATTCAAGCATTGTTAACATCCTAATACCACAGAAAGGTCTCTTATCCAAGCAGTCATTTTGGGAGCTAAGGGGAGAGCTGTGTTGGCAGAGAAGGGAAGAGTTTACCTCAGAAACTCACTTTAAAAATCCTAAGACAGCTTGGGTTGGTGGCAGCATTAAACCCAAAGAAGACTGAAGCAGCGTTCACTCTACCATTACACATTCTATCTAACATCAACTCGCTACCATACTATTGTCTAGTAGTGGTATATTATTACATATAATCCTTTACAGTGGTGTTCAGCTGTGGGATACTTGGTGTTAGATAACCCGCTTTTTGTTACAGTGGTGGAAAGTGGTGTGGTTTATACTAGTATATAACCACACACACTTCTCTATAAGTGGTGCCAGTGGCTAGATTGATATCGTACACTTTCATAATACAATACAATTAATATAAATCACATAACAAAAAATAAACAATAAATCAACAGTAACACGCAAGCATTTAAAACCAGTGGCCGGGCCAAATGTAATAGATTAAAGTTAAAAATAATGCTGGACATGAACAAGGTAGGATATAACTGGGATAGAATTTTCAAGGAGAGGTGAAGGAACGCATTTTGAGGGCATATTGCTGAGAGCTTTAAAAACATACACTTTGAAATCTCCCAATAAATCAAAGACATCTCATCCTGTTATGCGTTGGCCAATATGGTTGTTTGTTGACAAATAAAGAGCTCTCTGAAGACTCCCTTGAAGCAGACACGCTGCCAGAACCCCTGGCCCAGCTCTCTGCCCCTCTCCCTCTCTCTCACGCAGGTCTTTCAGCACTACGGCTTCCACCCCAGTGTCCAGCGCTGGGTCATCGGCCAGTGCCTCTGCGTGGACGACCGGACGCTCAGCTCTTACGGGATCCGGCGGGACGGGGACACGGCCTTCCTCTACCTGCTCTCGGCCAAGGGGGCCAACCTCTCGGAGCAGCGCTTCAAGGAGGACAAGGACTGGGTGGTCCTGCAGCCCGCCCCCTCCCCGCCGACCGACCCCTCGGACGCCCGGCGCAAGTACAGCACGCTGCCCAACCCCTTGTCCAAGAAAGGTGAGCGGGAGGGCGGGCGGCTCCCGGAAAGGCCAAAGGTTGCCTCTGACCAGAAGAAGGGCTTGATCTCGGATGGAGGTCACACCTTGTGTCTGCCCTTCCAGCAGGTTCGAAAGACGGGAACAGGAAGATGGACATTGGGGAGATCAGCCAGTTCCTGGGCTCTCTGCAGCTGGGCAGCCTCCTTCCTGGACACAGCCGGGCCCCTCCAGCTGCAGCTCCTGCCCCTCCTTCTCCTGTGCAGGTAGGAAGGCCTCCTTCTAAGCCCCACCCAGTCTCCTCTGTCCCTCTCCCCAGTCCCTTTCCTCTGGTGCTCCTGCTGTGGATCTCTCTGCTTTTGGAAAGGGACAGAATATCCTCCTATTTTGCTGTATGTAATGCCTTTCAGAACCCTCCTGTTTAAGGAGCTCCATTGGCTGCCATTGTCCAGGTGTTTTGGCCTACAACTCCCAGAAATCCCAGCTGTTAGGATTTCTGGGAGTTGAAGGCCAAAACACCTGGAGACCCACAGGTTGAGAATCACTGCTCTCATTCCTTATTCTGGGGGAAGCGTGTGGTGGAAATAATGCTGATGCATAGTGCTGAGGGTGATGCTGATGAGGGGGGCAGTCCTGAGGTGCCCTTGGGTCAGAGGGCAGGCCAATAGCCCTCTCCTTCCTTCCTTCCTTCCTTCCTTCCTTCCTACCTCCCTACCTACCTTCTTCCCTTGTTGCAGGCTGGCTGGCCCTGCCCCACCTGCACCTTCATCAACAAGCCCACCCGCCCCGGATGCGAGATGTGCAGCACCGACCGTCCCGCCAACTATGTGGTCCCTGGGAGCTACCAGCCGGACGAGACGGAGCTCTGGCGGATCCAGCAGGAGAAGGAGGGCATCCTGCAGTACCAGAAGGTGAGCCCAGAACCCACCCTCCCACAGGTCTGCTTTGAGTCTCCTTCTGGAGAGAAAAGCAGGGTATAAATAATAATCATCATCATCTTTATTTGTAAACCAAGGGGACTAATAATAATATTAGTAATGTGTTGTTGAAGGCTTTCATAGCTGGAATCACTAGGTTGCTGTGAGTTTTCAGGGCTGTCTGGCCATGTTCCAGAAGTATTCTCTCCTGGCGTTTTGTCCACACTTACGGCAGGCATCCTCAGAGGATGAGAGGTCTGTTTTGAAACTAGACAAGTGGATTTATATATCTGTAGAAATTCCAGGGTGGGAATCATAGAATCCAAGAGTTGGAAGAGACCTCCTGGGCCATCCAGTCCAACCCCATTCTACCAAGAAGCAGGAATATTGCATTCAAATCACCCCTGACAGATGGCCACCCAGCCTCTGCTTAAAAGCTTCCAAAGAAGGAGCCTCCACCACACTCTGGGGCAGAGAGTTCCACTGCTGAACAGCTCTCACAGTCAGGAAGTTCTTCCTAATGTTCAGATGGAATCTCCTCTCTTGTAGTTCGAAGCCATGGCTCCCTTGCGTCCTAGTCTCCAGGGAAGCGGAAAACAAGCTTGCTCCCTCCTCCTCCCTGTGGCTTCCTCTCACACATTTATACATGGCTATCATATCTCCTCTCAGCCTTCTCTTCTTCAGGCTAAACATGCCCAGTTCCTTAAGCCGCTCCTCATAGGGCTTGTTCTCCAGACCCTTGATCATTTGAGTCGCCCTCCTCTGGACACATTCCAGCTTAGGGTCAATATCTCCCTTGAATTGTGGTGCCCAGAATTGGACACTATATTCCAGGTAAAGTGGTCTAACCAAGGCGGAATAGAGGGGTAGTAGAAATGATGATGATGATGATGATGATGATGATGATGATGATGATGATGATGTGCACCTAGCTCTCTTCGTGCTCTCTGCGGGAAGCACTCCTTCCCAGAGGGGACTCAGGGCGGATTCCAACAAATTTTGCAAAACAAACAAATACTGACATAAAATCCCAGCGGACCCCCACATATGAAAACAACATTAAAACCTAACAATCTTGAATGGATTTTGCTTTGAAAATATCTTAAATTTGAGTGAATGGTAAGGTATGTTATACTTATTTTGCACAAGTTGCCATTTGCATACACATCTAGACACATTTCATTATTTTTGAATGTATACTTTCTGATTATAAATTAGACTAGCTGTCTCCTGCCACGCATTGCTGTGGCCTAGTCTGTGTATGTGTGTTTTGTGTGTATGTGTGTGTGTCTATATTTATGTATATGTGTATATGCATATATATATATATATATATATATATATATATATGTTTATGTGTGTGGTTTTGCGCATGCATTGTAATGTATTTTTTGTTTTTTGCCTTTTTAAGTATCTTCTGCTGTGTTTTTCAGTGTTTTTATGAGTGATGGTCACTCGTTGGCCTGAGAGGTGTTATATTGTCGAAATTTGGTGTCAATTCGTCCAATGGTTTTTGAATTACGTTCATCCCACAAATGAATATTACATTTTTATTTATATAGTTTGTGTCAAATAATACTTTTTTAAAAAAACTTATCAAATTATCATTACATTTCCATTATTTTACTCTATTATTATTTTTATTACATTTATTATTGTACTCTATTATTATTGGTATTATTACATTTCCATTGTTTTACTCTATTATTATTGGTATTATTACACTTACATTATTTTACTCTATTTTTATTATTACATTTACATTATTTTACTCTATTATTATTTTTATTACATTTATTATTTTACTCTATTATTATTGGTATTATTATATTTACATTATTATACTCTATTATTATTATTGGTATTATTACACTTACATTATTTTACTCTATTTTTATTATTACATTTACATTATTTTACTCTACTATTACATTTATTATTTTACTCTTATTATTACTGTGATCATTACATTTCCATTATTTTACTCTATTATTATTTTTAATACATTTATTGTTTTACTCTGTTTACTATTATTATTGGAAGGATACGTAAACGCATTAGAATAATGGTTTAATCAGGAGCCCCCGGTAGCGCAGTGGGTTAAAGCACTGAGCTGCTGAGCTTGTTGACTGAAAGGTCGCAGGTTCGATTCCGGGGAGCGGTGTGAGCTTCCACTGTCAGCCCTAGCTTCTGCCAACCTAGCAGTTCGAAAAAATACAAATGTGAGTAGATCAATAGGTACCGCTCTGGCGGGAAGGTAACAGCGCTCCATGCAGTCATGCTGGCCACATGACCTTGGAGGTGTCTATGGACAACGCTGGCTTTTCGGCTTAGAAATGGAGATGAGCACCACACCCCAGAGTCAGACATGACTGGACTTAATGTCCGGGGACTACCTTTACCTTTTAATCAGAGTTGGATAGCCTTATCTTAGGTAAATATTCGAAAACATTTCACCTACAGATGCCTCAATTAATGTAATTCTATTGGTATCTATTTCTGTTTTGAAATTGACCCGTAGCGGCTGCATTTCCCACCCTCGGCTTAGATTGAGTCAATACATTTTTCGTTTTTTGTGGTAAAATTAGGTGCCTCGGCTTATATTAGAGTCGGCTTATACTTGGGTACAGTGGTCTCTCGTTGTTTCGCGGTCCGTTTATCGGGGACTCGCTGTTTTGCAGGCTTTTTTATTTTTTAAAAAAAGAATTTCGCCCTCCTTACCTTCCTCTTCGCCACTTGGTCACCATTGCAGCAAGAGGCCCAGACGGTGAAGAGGAGGATGAGGAAGGTAAGGAAGACGATGGTGGGAAGAAGAGCCACCCCCTCGCCCTCCTTACCTTCCTCTTCGCCGCTTGGTCCCCAGACGGCGAAGAGGAGGATGAGGAAGGTAAGGAAAGTGACAGGGGGAAGAAAAGCCGCCCCCTCACCCTCCTTACCTTCCTCTTCGCCACTTGGTCGCCATTGCAGCAAGAGGCCCAGACGGTGAAGAGGAGGATGAGGAAGGTAAGGAAGACGGTGGTGGGAAGAAGAGCCACCCCCTCGCCCTCCTTACCTTCCTCTTTGCCGCTTGGCCCCCAGACGGCGAAGAGGAGGATGAGGAAGGTAAGGAAAGTGACAGGGGGAAGAAAAGCCGCCCCCTCACCCTCCTTACCTTCCTCTTCCTCTTTTCTGCCTGGGGCCCCTTGCTGCTACTTGGGCCCTGCAACTGAGGAGTCGTTGTGGGTCCCAAGTGGTGGCAAGAGGCCCCATATGGCGACGAGGAGGAGGAAGAGGAAGGTGAGAAGGGCGAGGAGGGAAGATGAGGGTGCATTCCTACATCGCGGAATTTCACTTATCGCGGGTGGTCCAGGAACGAAACACCTGCGATAAGTGAGGGACCACTGTAAATATGGTACATTGGCACAAGTGATATTTTTGGTTGTTATTTCTGTGATTTCACACACACACACATGCATATATATCTGTATAATGGTTCCCTGGAAAAACAATTGAAATTTGAAATGCTGTGTGTTTCTCCCTCTGGAGCCTGTGAAGCCTTCTGGGAGGCCTTCCTGTTTTGCTCACCTGGGAGGGAGGTACAGAGTAGTGGGGAGGGCTGGAGGACAGGTGGTCAGCGGAGCCCTGAATGAGGAAGGAGACCCCCTGTCACACACACACACACACCCCCTTCCATCCGGCAGGCGATGACTCTCTTCTCTTCTTTCTTTCTTCTCTTTCGGCAGGAAAAGGGAAGGAGAGAAGACGGTCCCGCCGGGCCCCGGGCTCACCTCCCTTCCTCCCTGGAGGACTTCATCCACCTCTCCTCGGAGTTCTCCTCGTAGCCGTAAAGCGCAGGGCGGGGGCCCCTCTCCACCCGCAGCCCCCCGCTCCTGCCTCGCCTTGGTTTGGGCAGACGGACCCTCCTTGGAGAAGGACTTGGCGGCTGGCTGCAGCGTGGGGAGAGAGGCCGTGCCCCTGGCGCCCTCCCCATTTGACCTCCAGAAGCAGCAGCACGTTGGCGTTTCCGTGCCCCCCTGACCTCTGGGGCTGAGCCCACCTTCAAAAGAGGCCAGGAGGGAGGGGTGGAGCAGATGTCTCAGGGATCTCCTCTCAGGAGGACATGGGAATGGGGGTCTGGCCTGGCACTCAGTCTTCTGTTTACTCTCTTGCTCCTTCTGCTTGCTCATTCCTGTTGTAGGAGTTGGGCACAGAGAGGGTCAGGCCTTGTCCTTCTGGAGCGGGTCGTAGCTTGGACCTCTCCCTCAGTCTTCCACCCTAACTCTCTCCTGAGTCCTCCGGCTTGAGGTTGGTGAAGTTGATGGAGAATGCTGGAGAGATCTTTAGAGGAGACAATGCTTAAACTTCTGGTTTCCAGGAATGGAGTGTCAATGAAGAAGTTGATGATCTCCCAAGCCTTCCTGGAAGTCTAGTATTGACTATGAAGCTGTTCCCAAACTCTCTCCTGCTTCCTCCGGTTTGAGGTTGGTGAGATTGATGGAGAATTCTGGAGAGATCTTTAGAGGAGACAATGCCTAAACTTCTGGTCTCCAAGAATGGAGTGACAGCGAAGAAGTTGGTGGTCTCCCAAAGCCTTCCTAGAAGTCTAATATTGACTACGAAGCCAAAGTATGTTGTCTTGGCTGTTTCCAAACTCTCTCCTGAGTCCTCCAGCTTTTCCCAGTCTCTGGGCTATTTGAAAGAGGAGTGAGGTTGGTGAAGTTGATGGAGAATGCTGGAGAGATCTTTAGAGGAGACAATGCCTAAACTTCTGGTCTCCAGGAATGGAGTGTCAGAAGTTGATGATCTCCCAAAGCCTTCCTAGAAGTCTAGTATTGATTCAAACTCTCTCCTGCGTCCTCTGGCTTGAGGTTGGTGAAGTTGTTCTCCCGCTCTCTGGAAGAGTTTGGGATCCAAGAGAGTGACCCATCGTGGCAGGAAGTGCTGTTGAGATGGATCAGACTCTGGTTGCAATGGGAGCCCTGCAGAGCCAAAGCCCAGGCCGTTCCCATCGCCCACCCCATGAATGACCTCTCTCCAGGACATGGTCTGTGGGGGGCATTTTGTCCTGGGGTGCCTTGCTAAGGCCCCCGTTCAACACTGGAGCTGGCAGAGCTCCCTCCTGTCTGACTCCACGGTGCCTTACTTGGGTGGCCCCCATGTCCTTGCTCCTTCTGTGTGCCCTAGCTCTTTGGTGGAGCCAGCAAGAGAGGCGCTGTTGCCTCCTGATGCGAGCCGTCACAGTTGATGGCTTTGTTGTTGTTTTTTGGGCAGTCTGTCCCATTTGCTGTCCTGGGCTCAGGAAGACAACGGCAAAAGGCCACTATAAACACAAAAAGTAATACCATTATATAATCATAAGTATGTATATCGTATCTATGCTGTAGTACTACAACATCCAATGTACTAGCAGTTGGTTGTTGTAGGTTTTTTTGGGCTATATGGTCATGTTCTAGAGGCATTCTCTCCTGACGTTTCGCCTGCATCTAGGGCAAGCATCCTCAGAGGTGGTGAGGACCTCACAACCTCTGAGGATGCTTGCCATAGATGCAGGTGAAATGTCAGGAGAGAATGCCTCTACAACATGGCCATATAGCAGCTTGGTTGTAGGGTTTTTTGGGCTATGTGGCCATGTTCAAGAGGCATTCTCTCCTGACGTTTCGCCTGCATCTATGCCAAGCATCCTCAGAGGTTGTGAGGACTTCACAACCTCTGAGGATGCTTGCCCTAGATGCAGGCGAAACGTCAGGAGAGAATGCCTCTTGAACATGGCCATATAGCCCCAAAAAACCTACAACAACCCAGCGATTCCAGCCATGAGAGCCTTCGACAATAGTAGCAGCTTGTAATGATAATAATAATAATAAGAAGAAATAATAAACTTTATTTATACCCCGCCACTATCTCCCCAATGGGGACTCAGAGCGGCTTACATGGGGGTCAAGCCCGGACAACATATTACAGCAAAAATAAAACATAAACAACAAGCAACATCATCAAAATTATGTGGAAAAAAACCCCAAAAAACAACAGCATATGAATACAGTAACCAAATAACATTACAATAAACACAATTGCAGTGACAGTGAGTACAAAGGATACTTAACAGTGATGCACAATGCAAATCTCTAAACCAAAAAATTCCTTTATGTGAGATAAACACTTGATTCTTACAGTAAAATGCACAAGTTGATCAGTCCTTTTTGAAACGTTTGTAAGTCCTTTTTTGCAAGTCTCTGAATCAAGGACTTCCTAATGATTTGGAGACTTGCAAAGGAATTATTTGGTTTAGAGATTTGCATTCTGCATCTCTAGTTTTTGGAAACTTTTGGTTCCCAAAAAGGACTGATAAACTTGTGCGTTTTGCTGTCGGAATCCAGTGTTTATCCCACATAAAGGATTTTTTTTTTTTGGTTTAGAGATTTGCATTGTGTATCTCTGTTGAGTATACAGTGTACAAGCTGCTAGTACATCGGATGTTGTCGTACTACAGCATAGATCTGATATACATTCGTATGATTATTTTTGTGTCTATTGGCCTTTTGCCCTTGTGCTTCGGGGAATCCTTTCTCAGGAAGACAAAGCCACCCAAAAAGCTGGGGCTGCTTTCCCGGCCTCTCTGTGCCTTGCAAATGCACTTCTGCACCTGCATTGAAGTCGGCCAGATAAGCCAGGAATGCCCCACCTGGAGCGAAGTCCTGCCCCACCTCTGCCTGGAAAGCACTTTCTGTCCCTCCCTGGAGCCCTTTTGCACTTGGCAGGCCGGCCTCTCTGCAGGATGGGGCATTTTTGGCGTCCGTTGTAAGGCCCCCCGATATCCCCCACGATGGTTGCAGGTGGGGGCTGCGTGCAACCAGCAGGAGTGGCCTTGCCCTCTCTGTCCAAAACACTGTGATTTTACTGTGATGGAAGTTCCAGGTTCCCTTTGGAGACGGATGAATGTTGGCAATACCTGTTTGTATATTTGATGTCCTGCCACGAATTGCAGAATGTGTCTCCCTTGTTTTATTAAATGACTTCTTTGGTGAGAGTTACCTGTTCTCCCAGATATCTGTATCACATACAGCAGTGTTTCTCAATCTTCCTTATGCTGCGACCCCTTAATACAGTTCTTCATGTTGTGGTGACACCCAACCATAACATTATTTTCAGAACTGTAATTTTGCTACTGTTTTGGATTGTAATGTAAATATCTGATATGCGGGTGTATTTTCATTCACTGGACCCATTTGGCACAAATACCTGATATGCCCAAATTTGAATACTGGTGCGGTTGGGAGGGGGGGGGGAGGTATTGATTTTGTCACCTGGGAGTTGTAGTTGCTGGGATTGATAGTTCACCTGCAATTAAAGAGCATTCAGAACTCCACCAATGGTGGAATTGACCCAAACATGGCACACAGAACTCCCATGACCAACATAAAATATTGGAAGCGTTGGTGGACATTGACCTTGAGTTTTGGAGTTGTAGTTCACCTACATCCAGAGAGCATTGTGGACTCAAGCAATGATAGATCTGGACCAAGCTTGGCATGAATGCTCAATATGCCCAAATGTAAACACTGGTGGAGTTTGGGGGAAATAGATCTTGACATTTGGGAGTTGTAGTTGCTGGGATTTATAGTTCACCTACAATCAAAGAGCATTCTGAACCCCACCAGTGATAGAATTGGGCCAAACTTCCAACACAGAACCCCCGTGACCAACAGAAGGTATTGGAGATATTTGGGATGAATTGACAGTGATTTAGGGGGGGATGTAGTTCACCTTCCACCTTTCTGATGGGTCTTTGGCGACCCCTCTGACACCCCTTCGTGACCCCCTCAGGTTGAGAAACGCTGGCATACAGGAAGACCTGTCTATTTTCTGCTCCTCTTTCCTAATGACTTGTTAATGAAATACTGAGAGGAATCTGGAGGCAACACTCTTAGGTCCTTTCTACACTGCCTTATAAATTCCAGATTATCTGCTTTGATCTGGATTATATGGCAGCATAAAAAGGTAAAGGTTTCCCCTGACACTCGAATAATTAATAAATAAATCTAGTTGTGTCCAACTCTGGGAGGTGGGGCTCATCCCCATTTCTAAGCCAAAGAGCCTGCCTTGTCCGTAGACACCTCCAAGGTCATGTGGCCAGCATGACTGTATGGAGCACTGTTACCTTCCTGCAGAAGCGGTACCTATTGATCTGCTCATGTTTTCGAACTGCTAGGTTCGAAACAGCTTAAGTTCCACCCACTCCCCAGATTAGAACGGCCAACTGTTCGGTCAGCAAATTCATCATCATCATCATCATCATCATATTTAATTACTTATTAATTGCCCGCTATCCGAGATGCTTTAGGTGATTCACAAGCTAAATTGTAAAAGATAAAAATACATACAGAAATTGATGATTAACATACATCAAATGCTCTAGTGAAAAGCCAGGTCTTAAGTGCTAGAGTAAAAGGCCCTCAGTCACGCATGGCTCTCAAGTAGGGTGGCAAGGAATCCCATGAGGCAGGGGCAGAAATAAAGCCCGCCTGCGCCTGGTCCTTTCCAAGGGCACTTCTCTAGGACCCGGTATATGGAGTAAGTCGCGTTGGGCTGGTCTTTGCGACCTCCGATGATGGGAGAAGGAGAGGCGGTCCCTAAGGTACGATGGACCCTGGCCGTAAAGAGTTTTAAAAGTCAGAACTAGCATCTTACACAGACCACGGGACTCAGTTGGAAGCCAATGCAAATGCCGCAGCACTGGTGTTCTATGGCATTTCATGGGCGTTCTTGTGAGTAGCCTGGCTGCCGCATTCTGAACATTACGGAGCTTTCGGGTTGTAGACATCAGAAGGCCAACATACAGGGCGTTGCAATAGTCCAGTCTAGAAGTGACCGTGGCATGGATGACAGTTGCCAGAGCCTCGTCAGATAGGTAGGGAACCAATTGCCTCGCTTGTCGTAGATGGAAAAAGGTCTGTTTGCTGGCAGCAGCGACCTGAGCTTCCATTGTCAGCTGCGAATCCAGGACGACACCTAAGCTCTTAACGATAGGCGAAGGAGATAGGGCAGCACCATCGAAGGTGAGTAGCAAATGGGTCAGACCAATTGAGCGGCCATGCCAGAGAATCTCAGTCTTCACCGGATTCACCTTCAGTCTACTAGCACTTAGCCAGTTCGACAGAGCTTCCAGACATAAGGTGAAATTGTCTGGTATTGACATTGCTCCCGACTCCAAGCGCAGAACGAGTTGGGTATTCATAGAATCAAAGAGTTGGAAGAGACCTCCTGGGCCATCCAGTCCAACCCCATTCTGCCAAGAAGCAGGAATATTGCATTCAAATCACCCCTGACAGATGGCCATCCAGCCTCTGCTTAAAAGCTTCCAAAGAAGGAGCCTCCACCACACTCCGGGGCAGAGAGTTCCACTGCTGAACGGCTCTCGCAGTCAGGAAGTTCTTCCTCATGTTCAGATGGAATCTCCTCTCTTGTAGTTTGAAGCCATTGTTCACTTGCGTCCTAGTCTCCAAGGAAGCGGAAAACAAGCTTGCTCCCTCCTCCTCCCTGTGGCTTCCTCTCACATATTGATACATGGCTGTCATATCTCCTCTCAGCCTTCTCTTCTTCAGGCTAAACATGCCCAGCTCCTTAAGCCGCTCCTCATAGGGCTTGTTCTCCAGACCCTTGATCACTTGAGTCGCCCTCCTCTGGACACATTCCAGCTTGTCAATATCTCTCTTGAATTGTGGCGCCCAGAATTGGACACAATCTTCCAGATGTGGTCTAACCAAAGCGGAATAGAGGGGTAGCATTACTTCCTTAGATCTAGACACTAGGCTCCTATTGTCTGCATATTGGTAGCAGTCCAGGCCGAAACTCCGAGCCAAACTAGCAAGTGGTCTAACATAGATGTTGAAGAGAAGAGGGGAGAGAATTGCACCTTGGGGTACCCCACAGAGGAGGGGAGCTCTTTCAGAGACTTAATCCATGTACTCCACACGCTGACTCCGGTTTCAGAGAAATGAGTTGAACCAATTAACCAAATTCAGTGAATCCTCAGACATCAAAAAGTGCATCCTCACACATCAGGGCAGGTGAAGTGCTTGGTTCCTCAGACCCTGCTGGACTGCAACACCCAGCATTCCCGGACAACGGGCTCTGGCCCCAGATGACACAATCCAGGTCTAGGGAAGTCATGCTCCCCATGCTCTATTTGCTTTGGTTAGACCACACCTGGAATATTGTGTCCAATTCTGGGCACCACAATTCAAGAGAGATATTGACAAGCTGGAATGTGTCCAGAGGAGGGCAACTCAAAGGATCAAGGGTCTGGAGAACAGGCCCTATGAGGAGCGGCTTAAGGAGCTGGGCATGTTTAGCCTGAGGAAGAGAAGGCTGAGAGGAGATATGATGAGGGCCAGGGATAAATACGTAAGAGGAAGCCACAGGGAGGAGGAGGAGGGAGCAAGCTTGTTTTCCGCTTCCTTGGAGACTAGGACGCAAGTGAACAATGGCTTCAAACTACAAGAGAGGAGATTCCACCTGAACACGAGGAAGAACTTCCTGACTGTGAGAGCCGTTCAGCAGTGGAACTCTCTGCCCCGGAGTGTGGTGGAGGCTCCTTCTTTGGAAGCTTTTAAACAGGGGCTGGATGGCCATCTGTCAGGGGTGATTTGGATGCAATATTCCTGCTTCTTGGCAGAATGGGGTTGGACTGGATGGCCCATGAGGTCTCTTCCAACTCTTTGATTCTATGATTCTATGATTCTATGACCCTGCTGGACTGCAACACCCAGCATTCCTGGCTGATGGTCTCTGGCCCCAGATGAGACAATCCAGCAAAGTCAAGACAACATTGGCAAAGCAAGAGGCTAAAAGCCAAGCCAAGCTACTTGGAATGCCAGGAAGGTTTGAAGGCAATAAGAGATGTTTATGCACCTGGCCAGATGGAGGACAGATCAGTGTGACCTCCAAAAGAAGTGAGCTTTTATAAAGTTTGGCAGCTATTCAAACCTTGCACTTCCTCCCCTGGCTGGTGAGGAGGCATGCCTCCGAGGATCTGCCTTCTCGTTGGCCAAGACTTAATCCTGACATCACAGACTTAGGCTGAGAGGAAGAGAGAATGGCTGGAATTGGTGAAGTTAAGGATTAAGGGTTTGTTGCTGTGCCCACCTCTGAAGTGTGTAGGCCTCATTGTCCAGGCTGGAAAGAATGGGCATTTGGAGTAAACTCAACACAACACACTGGAAAATAGAGGGAGAAACCGTGGAGGCCGTGACAGGGTTTGTATTTCTAGGTGCAAAGATGACTGCAGATGCAGACGGTGGCCAGGACATCAGAAGACGCTTCCTTCTTGGGAGGAGAGCCATGTCCAGTCTCGATAAAATAGTGAAGAGCAGAGACATCAGACTGGCAACCAAGATCCATTGCCTAGTCCAAGCCATGGTCTTCCCTGTAGTCACCTACGGATGTGAGAGCTGGACCTTCGGGAAGGCTGAGCGAAGGAAGATCGATGCTTTTGAGGTGTGGTGTTGGAGGAAAGTGCTGAGAGTGCCTTGGACTGTGAGAAGATCCAACCAGTCCATCCTCCAGGAAAGAAAGCCCGGCTGCTCACTGGAGGGAAGGAGAGTAGAGGCCAAGATGAAGTCCTTTGGCCACATCATGAGGAGACAGCAAAGCCTAGAGAAGGGAATGATGCTGGGGAAAGTGGAAGGCAAAAGGAAGAGGGGCCGACCAAGGGCAAGATGGATGGATGGCATCCTTGAAGTGACTGGACTGACCTTGAAGGAGCTGGGGGTGGTGACAGCCAACAGGGAGTTCTGGCGTGGGCTGGTCCATGAGGTCATGAAGAGTCGGAAACGACTGGAGGAAAGTTCTGAGAGTGCCTTGGACTGCGAGAAGATCCAACCAGTCCATCCTCCAGGAAAGAAAGCCCGGCTGCTCACTGGAGGGAAGGAGAGTAGAGGCCAAGATGAAGTCCTTTGGCCACATCATGAGGAGACAGCAAAGCCTAGAGCAGGGAATGATGCTGGGGAAAGTGGAAGGCAAAAGGAAGAGGGGCCGACCAAGGGCAAGATGGATGGATGGCATCCTTGAAGGGACTGGACTGACCTCGAAGGAGCTGGGGGTGGTGACGGCCGACAGGGAGCTCTGGCGTGGGCTGGTCCATGAGGTCATGAAGAGTCGGAAACGACTGGAGGAAAGTTCTGAGAGTGCCTTGGACTGCGAGAAGATCCAACCAGTCCATCCTCCAGGAAAGAAAGCCCGACTAAAGCTCACTGGAGGGAAGGAGACTAGAGGGAAAGTGGAAGTCCTTTGAATGCCACCTCATGAGGAGACAGCAAAGCCTAGAGAAGGGAATGATGCTGGGGAAAGTGGAAGGCAAAAGGAAGAGGAGCCGACCAAGGGCAAGATGGATGGATGGCATCCTTGAAGTGACTGGACTGACCTTGAAGGAGCTGGGGGTGGTGACGGCCAACAGGGGGCTCTGGCGTGGACTGGTCATGAGGTCATGAAGAGTCGGAAACGACTGGAGGAAAGTTCTGAGAGTGCCTTGGACTGCGAGAAGATCCAACCAGTCCTCCAACCAGAAGATCCTCCAGGAAAGAAAGCCCGACTGCTCACTGGAGGGAAGGAGAGTAGAGGCCAAGATGAAGTCCTTTGGCCACATCATGAGGAGACAGCAAAGCCTAGAGAAGACAATGATGCTGGGGAAAGTGGAAGGCAAAAGGAAGAGGAGCCGACCAAGAGCAAGATGGATGGACGGCATCCTTGAAGTGACTGGACTGACCTTGAAGGAGCTGGGGGTGGTGACGGCCGACAGGGGGCTCTGGCGTGGACTGGTCCATGAGGTCACCAAGAGTCAGAGGCGACTGAACGAATGAACAACAACAAACAACACAAAGAGTGAGGCTCGGGAAACCGGAAAGTCAATCAAGTGGTAAACAAAGACCTTGATGAGTCCTGGGGATGGCGAACATCCAGTATCTCAGCAGGGACTCCGCTGGAAGAACCTGTGTTGTTTCCCAGGATAACTACGTAATCCAAAGTCACATGAGCACCGCATTATGTAAGTTATTATATTATGAAATAATATAATGACTTATATAATAAGTTATATAAGTTATATAACTTTGGGTCTCATGCATCTTGTGCTCGTCTGCTGTACAGCAAGGGCTCAGTTGTAGAAACAATTTGGTAGTTTGATTATGCAAAACTTTGCAACAGGGAAGAAGTCAAAAAGGAAAGAGAGAGTCCCAGTGGACATGGAAGAGAGTATTATGAGTAACTGCATAATGAGTAACTTAAAAACAAAAGAACCAATGAACGAAATCACACCAAATTTGGTAACACATATCTCACAACACAAGGAGTGACCATCACTCAAAAAATTATGATTTTGTCATTTGGGAGTTGGAGTTGCTGGGATTTATAGTTCACCTGCAATCAAAGAGCATTCTGGACTCCACCAATGGTGGAATTCAGCCAAAGATGGCATACAGGACTCCCATGACCAACAAAGAACACTGGAAGGGTTTGGTGGGCATTGACATTGAGTTTGGGAATTATAGTTCACCCACATCCATTGTGGACTCAAACAATGATGGATCTGGACCAAATTTGACACGAATATTCCATATGCCCAAATATGAACACAGATGGAGTTTAAGGGAAATACACCTTGACATTTGGGAGTTGTAGTTGCTGGGATTTATAGTTCACCTGCAATCAAAGAGCATTCTGGACTCCACCAATGGTGGAATTCAGCCAAACATGGCATACAGGACTTCCATGACCAACAGAACACACTGGAAGGGTTTGGTGGACAATGACCTTGAGTTTGGGAGTTGTAGTTCACCTACATCCAGAGAGCACTGTGGACTCAAACAATGATGGATCTGGACCAAACTTGGCATGGATATTCCATATGCCCAAATATGAACACAGATGGAGTTTAAGGGAAATAGACCTTGACATTTGAGAGTTGTAGTTGCTGGGATTTATAGTTCACCTGCAATCAAAGAGCATTCTGGACTCCACCAATGGTGGAATTCAGCCAAAGATGGCATACAGGACTCCCATGACCAACAAACAACACTAGAAGGGTTTGGTGGGCATTGACCTTGAGTTTGGGAGTTGTAGTTCACCTACATCCAGAGAGTACTGTGGACTCAAACAATGATGGATCTGGACCAAACTTGACACAAATATTCCATATGCCCAAATATGAACACAGAGGGAGTTTGGAGGAAATAGACCTTGACATTTGGGATTTGTAGTTACTGGGATTTGTAGTTCACTACAATTAAAGAGCATTCTGAAACCCACAAACGACAGAAATGGGGCAAACTTCCCACACAGAACCCCCATGACCAACAGAAAATACTTAAGGCCATCCAGTCCAACTCCATTCACCAGGGCAAGAAAATGTAATCAGAGCCCTCCTGACAAAGAGCTATCCAGTCATCAACATATAGATAGATAGATATGATTCTCTCTCACACACACAGATATAGTATCATAGATTTGAAAGAGACCCTTAAAGAAGGACTATGATATGTTGCATGTTCCAGAGTAGGCAAACCAAACATCAACACTGACGAAGAAACAGCAAGAAATACTGTTTAACAACAAGCATAAAGGAATTACATATATTAGAAACCAACACTTTCTCATTACTTTATTTTCCAGATCACCAGACTGGGCCACGGCAACACGTGGCAGGGGACAGCTAGTAACTTCTATAATAAGTTATATAACGTTGGGTCTCATGCATCTTGTGCTCGTCTGCTGTACAGCAAGGGCTCAGCTGTAGAAACAATCTGATTATTTATTTATTTATTTATTTACTGCACTTGTAGACCGCCGTTCTCAGCCCTGGGGCGACTCACGGCGGTGTACAACATGTAAAATCAGGTACAATTTACACCATAAGCAATATCAAAAACAACATTAAACAGCATCACTATCAATAATACAATTACACTAAGTCATTCGCGACGTCTCATCGTTGAATCACAATCCAAATCTCATTATCCATGTTCCGTTCCAATCGTCATTGCCAGTTGTTGCAGCACTTACTCAAACGCCTTCTCAAACAACCACGTCTTTAGTCTCTTGCGGAATGTCATAAGGGAGGGCGCCTGTCTGATGTCCACAGGGAGGGTGTTCCACAGCCGGGGGGCCACCACCGAGAAGGCCCTATCCCTAGTCGCCGCCAGGCGTGCCTGTGAGGCAGGCGGGATCGAGAGAAGGGCCTCCCCGGACGATCTCAAAGTCCTCGTGGGCTCATAGGCCGAGATGCGGCCAGACAGGTATTTTGGGCCGGAACCGTTTAGGGCTTTGTAGGCCAACACCAGCACCTTGAATTGGGCCCGGTAGCAGATCGGCAGCCAGTGGAGCTGGTACAACAAGGGCGTTGTATGCTCCTTGCGTCCTGCTCCCGTTAGTAACATGGCTGCTGCGCGCTGGACTAGCTGGAGCTTCCGGGCTGTCTTCAAGGGCAGCCCCACGTAGAGAGCGTTGCAGTAGTCAAGGCGGGATGTGACCAGAGCGTGTACTACCGTGGCCAAGTCAGACTTCCCAAGGTACGGGCGCAGCTGGCGCACGAGCCTGAGCTGTGCAAATGCTCCCCTGATCACCGCTGAGACCTGGGGATCCAGGCTCAACGATGAATCCAGGATCACACCCACACTTATGCAAAGTTTTGCAACAGTGAATAAGGGAAAAGGGAAAGAGACAGTCCCAGTGGACCTGGAAGAGGGAAAGAGCTGGCTCTGATATCTAATATATATCTTCATATTTTTATTTATCGAGGTGGAGAAGATTGGGCTTGGAAGGTGAGGAAAAGGTCAATCCCGAGGTATTGGAATCACAGCCTAATTTTGGCTCCAGAAGTTTCCTCGGAATCTCACCAAAGGAGAGTTGCTCAGATGAAAGTGTTAGCGGGTTGTTGTAGGTTTTTTCAGGCTATATGGCCATGTTCTAGAGGCATTCTCTCCTGACGTTTCACCTGCATCTATGGCAAGCATCCTCACTACCTCTGAGGATGCTTGCCATAGATGCAGGCGAAACGTCAGGAGAGAATGCCTCTAGAAGATGGCCGTATAGCCCGGAAAAACCTACAACAACCCAGGGATTCCGGCCATGAAAGCCTTCGACAAAACATTAAAAGTTTTAGCATCTCCTGGATTTCAATCTCCCAACAGTTTCCCATCCTTGAAGTGACTGGCTTGACCTTGAAGGAGCTGGGGGTGGTGACAGCTGACAGGGAGCTCTGGCGTGGGCTGGTTCATGAGGTCACGAAGGTTCGGAAGCGACTGAACGAATGAACAACAGCACTGGGATTGTGGCGTAGCTGGCTGAGTGTCAGCTGCATTAAGATCACTCTGACCAAAAAATGAGTTCGAAGCCAGCCCGGGTTGGAGTGGGTTTCCAACCAATTGTGTGTAGCCTGTTGTCGACCTTTGCAACCCGAAAGACAGTTGCACCTGTCAAGTAGGAAAATTAGGTACCACCTTAAAGTGTGGGGAGGCTGAATTAACTGATTTATGAGGCCATAAAAAAGACTCCAGCAAAGCATTCCAGCGGGGAAGCATGCGGGGAATGCGGAAGTGCTTCATCAGCGTCACAGATGGACAATGAAAGCGACAGCTCTCCTGGTGGCCAGAAGAAGTTAATAGCCTCTGTGTATGTCTGTATATGTTTGTATGTCAAAAATTGGCATTGAATGTTTGCCATATATGTGTACACTGCCTTATCAATTCCAGATTATCTGCTTTGATCTGGATTATATGGCAAACAGTTTCCCAAACTCATATATTAGATCAAGTGTATTTGAGTGCCCAGGAATATGTCTATGACTGCACTCCAGTTTTGTGTGTGTGTGTGTGTATGTATGTGTGTGTATATATATATATATATGAGTCTTCATCTCCCTCTATTTATTCATAAATCTAAACGTACACACACACAAGTTCCAAAAGATTTTGTCGAGGAAAACCTCTATAAGGGTTCTGGGACCATTGTTTTCTTTGGATGGGCATTGCCTCTGACCTGTGGGGTTTCCTGTCAAACTAGTATTAGGCTTGGTAAGTGATTAATCCTACCAGGAGTGTTTGGGGCTGGGCTGGGACTGAGACCCAGCTAAGAAATGCAAAAATATGTTATACATTTATAGTTATTATTATTAGAGGAGGAGGAAGGTTGATTTTTCTGGATGGTCAGAATGGGGTTGGGGTAGTGACGGGTCACTTTCAAGCCTGGAACCTTGCGAGACAAACTCTTAACGTGTTTTGGAGTCCAGTCCTGGTTCTCAAAGATAAGTATTATTTTGAAACATCTAAGAGTACTCTTTTCCAAGGGATGGCAGACGGAGATGTATTCGCAGAATGGCAGATTTTTCAGGGGATACAATCTGGCTTACTTCTGGGTCTCTTTTCGGAAGAGGAGGAAGATATCATGATGTATTCATGAGAAGTGAATGTGTACATGTGTAGGTATGTTGAGCAAAATGTAATTCCCATCTTGTTATTGAAGCTTTCATGACCCGGAATCACTGGGTTGCTGTGAGTTTTCTGGGCTGTTGGCCATATTCCAGAAGCATTCTCTCCTGACATTTTGCCCACATCTGTGGCAGGCATCCTCAGTGGTTGGGAGGTCTGTTGGAAATTAGGCAAGTTAGGATTATATATCTGTGGAATAATGTCAAGGGTGGGAGAAAGAACTCTTGTCTGCTTGAGTATGTCCACCTGAACACCAAGGCCATCCTCTTGGTCTCTTTTGGGGGCAGCGGGGAGGGGGGTTCCAGTGTGGGATTTGGGGGCTGCCTGCTGTCCATGGGTTGTTGTGAGTTTTTTGTATGGCTGTCTAGGCATGTTCCAGAAGCATTCTCTCCTGACGTTACGCCTGCATCTATGGCGAAAGGCATCCTCAGAGGTTGTGAGATCTGTTGGAAACTAGAAAAATGGGGTTGATCTATCTGTGGAGTAATGGTTGAGGCAAGTGTGAATGTTGCAATTGGCCACCTTGATTAGCATTGAATGGCCTTGCAGTTTCAAAGCCTGGCTGCTTTTTTCTCCCACCCTGGACCTTCCACAGATATATAAACCCCACTTGCCTAGTTTCCAACGGACTTCAAAACCTGTGAGGATGCCTGTCATACATGCAGGGAAAATGTCAGGAGAGAATGCTTCTTGAACATGGCCGTACAGCCTGGAAAATTCACCGCAACCCAGTGAAAAAGTGATTCCCATTTGTATGTGTGCTCAATGTAGAATGCAGGAGGTGTGGACTAGTACTGATAACGTGTTTCTTTGTGTTTGCCATGTAGCTACCGGACGGAGAGGAAGCAGTTTTACGACATGCTTAGAGTTAGTAGCTTCTGTTGTTTATAGTTGTAAATAAAGTCTGTGTGTTTTCCCATCGTGGTCAACTGTGAATCGCACATAGGGTATTTCCTGCGCAGACAGTTCGGATGAAAGGAAATACCATATGTGCGAACTCACAGGTGACCACTCAGGGAACTACGGTTACAGGTAAGCAAGCTAGATTTACCTTCTTTCTCTGTATCACTCTGTGGTATACTCTGTCTCATTATGAACAAAAAAACGCCTTTAATGCTGGAAAAGTATTTACGACATTTCCTTCCTTCTTTCCTCTCGTCTCGTCTCTTCTGGCCACCCACTCCCCCCATTTATTAGGCTCAGGAGCAGGAGCGCCTGCGTAACTTCCAGCAGCTGCGCCGCCTGGACGCGGAGGCTCTGGTGCCCAACCAGGAGGCCATTGAATGCCGCATCTGCTACATGGAGGCGGATCCCGGGCAAGGGGTACTCCTCCGCGAATGCCTCCACAGCTTCTGCAGGTGAGTTGGGTACCTGAGTAAGGGGCAGGGACCAGGTGAAGTGGCCACCCAAAACACCCTTCCCTTGGCCTCCTTCCTTCCTTGGTCATCAATGAAGACCAAGTGGAGAAGGTGGCCAGTTTGAAGCTCCCAGGTGTCCCTGGGAAGGAGGATCTGACCTGGGGCACCATTCATACAGAGACTGGACTGAGACTCCTAAGGAACCACCTACTGAATGAAATGTTGAAGTTGTTTGTATTTCGTAATGTAGATTTCAAAGTATCTAAGTATGTATGTATGTTTAAAATGCAATGCTATGTGCTGAGAGTATTCCTGTGTGGAAAGAGTTAACTGTACCATGGAGAGAACGGCATTTCTAGAGAGGTCATAAATCAAAGTGTATAGAGCAATGAACGCACACGATGTACGTCGTACATCATACGTCACTCTGGAATGCAGGAGGTGTGGACTAGTACTGATAACAGCGTGTTTCTGTGTGTTCGCCATGTAGCTACCGGACAGAGAGGAAGCAGTTTTACGATGTGCTTAGAGTTAGTACCTTCTATTGTTTATAGTTGTAAATAGTTTATAGCCTGAAGGTGACTATGATGATCGTGTTCCTTGCTTTGCTGTGTGGCCAATGTTCACTGTCATTCCATACTTTGTTTTTTAACACGATTGGGAGGTCAGGAGTGTTGTACTCCAGAACTCTGTCTACTCTGGAATGCAGGAGGTGTGGACTAGTACTGATAACAGCATGTTTCTCTGTGTTCACCATGTAGCTACCAGACGGAGAGGAAGTAGTTTTACGATGTGCTTGGAGTTAGTAGCTTCTGTTGTTTAGTTTATAGTTGTATAGTTTATAGCCTAAAGGTGACTGTGATGATCGTGTTCCTTGCTTTGCTGTGCGGCCAATGTTCACTGTCATGCTGGTGGCTTTCTCCCGCTGTGCTATAGTGTCCCAGCCCACTGCATCTGCGCGTGGTTTGGTAATTGCACAGTGGCAGACAGGAAGGTGCTCCAAAGGGTTGCCACATCTTCCTCTTTCAAAGATGAGAGAGTCCTGCAGCCTCAAGAAAGCTCAGAGCATTCATGGGGATCCATCTCGCCCAGCATATCATTCTATTGAATTATTGGCACCTTGCTGACGCTACAGGGTGACAAAAGCAAGGAAAAACAGACTGAGAGATAGCTTTTATCCTAGAGCTGTGGCTATGTTGAACTCCATGGCTTTGCAAAGATGTGGCACTGGGGACTGTGCCATGATGAATGTGGAGGATGGGTGTGTTGTTTTGAGATGTGTGCTGGGGAAAGCAATTAATTTTGCCGTGCAATTGCACAATGACGAACGAAGCTATTCTATTCTATCCTCCCTTCCTTCCTCCCTTGCAGGGACTGCTTGCGGCAGCTGATCAACTGCACGGAGGAGCCCCAGGTGCCCTGCCCCTTCCGGGACGACTCGTACGCCTGCGGCAGTCACCTCCAGGACAGAGAGATCCGGGCGGTGAGTGACAGGCACCAGAGGCCCTTCTTTGCCTCCCTAGGAACAGGAAACAGAATTGTGGTCCACTAAGACTTCTACGGCCCTTTCAAGACAGGTGCCCCCCCCCCCCCATCATTCCCAATTTTTGGGCTGAATGACCTTGCCAAAATTAGGGTGTGCATTACATTCACATCCTACGGCTATCTTAGTGCTGAACCAAAGTCAAAGGTGAAGCTGCTTCAGGAGCTCCTCTTTGAAGGACATCATCTCTAGTTTCATGGCCATGGCTCAATGGTCATGAAACCAGTGATACTGACAAGTTGGATTGTGTCCAGAGGAGGGTGACTAAAATGATCAATGGTCTGGAGAACATGCCCTATGAGGAGCGGCTTAAAGAGCTGGGCATGTTTAGCCTGAAGAAGAGAAGGCTGAGAGGAGATATGAGAAGGGCGATGGATCAAGATGTGAGGGGAAGTTCTAGGGAGCATGGAGCAAGCTTGTTTTCTGCTGCCCTGGAAACTAGGATGCAAGGGAGCAATGGCTTCAAACTACGATCTTGACAGATTAGAGAGATGATGGGCCAAACTACGAGGATTGAATGGAAAGTAATGCCTCCACCTTCATTACTTGGGCTTGGATGGGAATATTTTGATAAATCAAGTGCAGAAAGAATCCTTCGAATGTGCTCTTTAACGACCACTATTCACTTTTCCACATAATCACCAGACAATTGGATACATTTCTGCTAACAATGAACAAGTTTTCTGAAGCCGTCAACACTCTATTTCTCTCAACGTCTTAAATCAGAAGCATAATGAGGTCCCCGCAGATCTTCTTTCATGATCGGGAACAGATAGAAGTCAGGCGGTGCTAAATCTGGACTGTATGGAGGATCGTATGGTGGAGAAATCCCTTCCCAGAAGTTTCAAGTCTGTGTGCTTCCATTTCAGGCACCAGCATCCTGGGTACCCATTGTGCACAGACCTTCCGATAGCCAAGCAAAGCAATAATGTGACTCACACGTTCTTGTGAAATGCCGATTATGCTTGACATTTCTCTCTGAGTGCTACGACGATTGTCCTGAATCAACCTTTTGCTTGTGAAACTTGATGGTTGCTGTCACAGGACGTCCAACTCTTTGTTTGTCACACATGTCAGATGTTCCCTCCTCAACAGCTTTAAACTTACTCGCCCAATGATACACAATCCTCACATCACCATAAACAGTTTCCATTCTCTGATGAATCTCCATCCTTTGGGGTGATACCTTCTGCTGCCAAGAATTCAATGACTGCACGTTGCTTAAGTCGCATTGACCGACCATCTGCACAGGGTTCCATACTTCACACTTTAACAACACAACTGTTCAATACTAAGGCTTCCCACCAAAATGGAACTGTAGAGGAAAGTCTACTGGACAAGCCAGTACCTGCCGCATATGTTGCTTAAGTCACATTGACCAACCGTCTGTGCAGGGTGCCATACTTCACACTTTAACAACACAACCGTCTAATGCTGAGGCTTTCTACCAAAATGGAACTGTAGAGGAGAGTCTACTGAACAAGCCAGTACCTGCCACATACGTTGCTTAAGTCACATTGACCAACTGTCTGCGCAAGGTTCCATACTTCACACTTTAACAACACAACCGTCCAATGCTAAGGCTTCCCGCCAAAATGGAACTGTAGAGAGTCTACTGAACAAGCCAGTACCTGCTATCTGTGGAGGAATTGCGAAGGTGGAGGCATTACTTTTCATTCAACCCATATACATTACATCCACAGCATTCCCTAAACGTTGTTGGAATTCAACCCCACACTGCTCAAGTCTGTAGTCCTCAATGGGCAGCAGACAGATCAAATTAAGCTAGGCTGAGGGGCACCCTCATTCCTGAATGTCCAAATCACCTGGAGGAAGGCCGAAGTTTGCTCAGGCCTGCAAGTCTTTTAGCTTTCAGTCACCACAGTGTACATTTGTAGGTTTTTAAATCTTCGTTTGTGGCACCCGTCCTTCTCCGCAGCTGGTGTCCTGGGATGAGTACGAGCGCTTCCTGGAGCGGCGGCTGGCGGTGGCGGAGAGCCGGGCCCAGAACAGTTACCACTGCCAGACGGTGGACTGCCTGGGGTGGTGCATCTACGAGGACGACGTCAACGAGTTCCGCTGCCCCATCTGCTGGGCTCTCAACTGCCTCGTCTGCAAGGTGGGTCTGCGCATGCGGCCGGAGCGGTGGCTGGATTCATTCTCCTTCATTGCAAGAGCCTGACCACCACCTCCTCCTCCTTCTCTCTCTCTTCCAGGCCATTCACGAGGGCATGAACTGCAAGCAGTACCAGGACAAGCTGCAGTTCGAGGCTCACAACGACGCCGCGGCCAGGGAGACCAGCAACATGCTCAAGGTGAGGAGGACCTGGCAAGGCTTCCTGGGGATGGGCCGTAGAAGTCTTAGTGGACCACCAGAGGTGGCCCTAGGTAATTTTCAATGGTAAGCAAACAGTATTTTGGTGCCCCCCCCCCCCCACCAATCATTGATATATATTTTCTGTTTGTCGTGGGAGTTCTGTGTGCCATATTTGGTTCAATTCCATCATTGGTGGAGTTCAGAATGCTCTTTGATTGTAGGTGAACTATACATCCCAGTAACTACACTTGCCGCACTTGCTCCCTTGCCTGGCCCGCTTTGGGTCCGGAGGCGTGCCTGAAGACCCCGGCGTGTGCACCAAAAGTCACCTCTTCTCCTGACTTTCTCCTCAGCCATTGGGACCGAGAGATTGAGAGAGAGAGGTGGAGATGCCCACTTTTCCTGAAGGTAGGTGCAAAAACAAAGGAGGGAGCGGAGGTGGGAGATACCTCCAGTCAGAGGGGCTCTCTCTCTCTCTCTTGGTCCCAATGGCTGAAGAGAAAGTCAGGAGAAGAAGTGACTTTTGGTGCGCACGCTGGGGTCTTCAGACATGCCTTGGGACCCGAAGCGGGCCAGGTGCAGCGGCTCCGCCCCTTGGCCCACCCGCGGATTGGGGAGAGGAGAGGAGGCGGGTGGAGCGCTGGGGGATTGGGAAAGGGAGCCGGTCACGGGGAAGGGATCGAACGCGGAGAACGATTGAGCGCCGGCTCTGCTCGTGCACCCGGTGTCCGGGTGGAGCAGGAACGAGAGGGGTGAGGTGAGGCTCAAGGGCCCGGCCCCTTTGGGAAGAGGATCGCCCGGCAGCAAGGCAAGAAAGCCAAGGCTCCCCCCGGACTTCTAGGGCTGTTGTGAGCTGAGGGGGCGCTCCTCAAGTGGCGGTCGAGGGGCATTTACAGAGGTGCCTCTGCGCCCCTGGCAAAAAAAAGTGTTCTGCAACCGCTTACTTTGCGTAATGGACAAGCCGCCCCTGTGGACCACAGTGTCTTTTTGGGGAACAACCCTCGGTTTCCAAATGGGGATCCCTGCCAGGTCCCCTAGCCTCTTTCACCTTCCTCCATGGTGACCCAAGAACTGCCCATTGCCAGAACCATAGAACCCCAGGGTAAGAAGAGACCCCAAGGGCCATCCATCCTTTACTTACTTAGGTGATCCCTTGTAGCTTGAGGATGTGGTGTCTTGGCGGTGGGTCTGTAGGTGACTGTAGAGGCCTATTCTTGACCTGCATCTTCTCCCACAGTGAGGACATCTGTTTCCAGATGGAAGGCCATCCTGGTTGGGGTTGGCTTGATACACCTTCCTCTTGACACGTTTCTTACTTTTGTCCTCCATTCCTGTCTCTTTGAGGATGATGGTCCTCCAAGTGTGGTGTCTTAGTGTTGGGTCCGTAGGTGACTATGGAGCTCTATTCTTGACCTGCATGTTCTCCCACAGTGAGGACATGTTTCCAGATGGAAAGCCATCCCGGTTGGGGTTGGCTTGATATACCCTCTTCCTCTTGACACGTTTCTTACTTTTGCCCTCCATTCCTGTCTCTTTGAGGATGATGGTCCTCCAAGTGTGGTGTCTTAGTGGTGGGTCCGTAGGTGACCGTGGAGCCCTATTCATGACCTGCATCTTCTCCCACAGTGAGGACATCTGTTTCCAGATGGAAGGCCATCCCGGTTGGGGTTGACTTGATACGCCTTCCTCTTGATACGTTTCTTACTTTTGCCTTCCATTCCTATCTCTTTGAGGATGATGGTCCTCCAAGTGTGGTGTCTTAGTGGTGGGTCCGTAGGTGACCGTGGAGCCCTATTCTTGACCTGCATCTTCTCCCGCAGTGAGGACATCTGTTTCCAGGTTGGGGTTGGCTTGATATACCCTCTTCCTCTTGGCATGTTTCTTACTTTTGCCCTCCATTCCTGTCTCTTTGAGGATGATGGTCCTCCAAGTATGGTGTCTTAGTGGTGGGTCCGTAGGTGACCGTGGAGCCCTATTCATGACCTGCATGTTCTCCCGCAGTGAGGACATCTGTTTCCAGATGGAAGGCCATCCCGGTTGGGGTTGGCTTGATATACCCTCTTCCTCTTGACACGTTTCTTACTTTTGCCCTCCATTCCTGTCTCTTTGAGGATGATGGTCCTCCAAGTGTGGTGTCTTAGTGGTGGGTCCGTAGGTGACCGTGGAGCCCTATTCATGACCTGCATGTTCTCCCGCAGTGAGGACATCTGTTTCCAGATGGAAGGCCATCCCGGTTGGGGTTGGCTTGATATACCCTCTTCCTCTTGACACGTTTCTTACTTTTGCCCTCCATTCCTGTCTCTTTGAGGATGATGGTCCTCCAAGTGTGGTGTCTTAGTGGTGGGTCCGTAGGTGACCGTGGAGCCCTATTCATGACCTGCATGTTCTCCCGCAGTGAGGACATCTGTTTCCAGATGGAAGGCCATCCCGGTTGGGGTTGGCTTGATATACCCTCTTCCTCTTGACACGTTTCTTACTTTTGCCCTCCATTCCTGTCTCTTTGAGGATGATGGTCCTCCAAGTGTGGTGTCTTAGTGGTGGATCCGTAGGTGACTGTGTAGCCCTATTCTTGACCTGCATGTTCTCCCTTCCGCAGTGAGGGCATCGGTTTCCAGGTGGAAGATGGTCCCGGTCAAGGTTGGCTTGACATGCCTTCGTCTTGGCACGTCACTCCCTTTCGCCCTCCATTCGTGCCTCTTCAAATTCTACAGCACTGCTGGTCACAGTTGACCTCCAGTTAGAGCGCTCAAGGGCCAGGGCTTCCCAGCTCTCTCTGAGTGCCTATGACCTGGATGTTCTCCCACAGTGAGGGCATCGGTTTCCAGGTGGAAGGCGGTCCTAGTCGGGTTGGCTTGACATGCCTTCCTCTTGGCATGTTTCTCTCTTTCGCCCTCCATTCATGCCTCTTCAAATTCCATAACACTGCTGGTCACAGCTGACCTCCAGTTAAGAGTGCTCAAGGGCCAGGGCTTCCCAGTTCTGTGTCTATGCCAGAGTTTTTAAGGTTGGCTTTGAGCCCATCTTTCAATCTCTTTTCCTGTTTGCTTACATTATGTTTCCTGTTCTTGAGTTCGGAATAGAGTAAATGATTTGGGAGATGGTGATCTTTGGACATTCGGACAATGGCGTGTCCAGCAGAGTTGATGGTGGAGGACTATTGTTTCAATGCTGATAGTCTTTGCTTCTTCCAACACGCTGGCATTTCCCCTCCTCTCTTCCCAAGAGATTTGCAGGATCTTTCGGAGACAGCGCTGATGGCATCGTTTTAGGAGTTGTGTCTGACGTCTGTAGACAGTCCACGTCTCACAGGCGTAGAGCAGGGTTGGGAGGACAATCGCTTTATAAACAAGCCCCTTGGTCTCCCTACGGATGTCCCGGTCCTCAAACACTCTCTCCTTCATTTCCCCGCCTGCCTTCCCAAGAGATTTGCAGGATTTTCCAGAGGCAGCGCTGAAGGAATTGTTCCAGGAGTTGCATGTGATGTCTGTAGACAGTCCACGTTTCGCAGGTGTAGAGCAGGGTTGGGAGGACAATAGCTTTATAAACAAGCACCTTGGTCCCAGTCCTCAAATACTCTCTCCTTCATTTCCCTGCCTGTCTTCCTAAGAGATTTGCAGGATTTTCTAGAGGCAGTGTTGATGGAATCGTTCCAGGAGTTGTGTCTGACGTGTGTAGACAGTCCACGTTTCGCAGGTGTAGAGCAGGATTGGGAGGACAATAGCTTTATAAACCAGCACCTTGGTCTCCTTATGGATGTCCTGGTCTCAAACACTCTCTCCTTTATTTCCCTGCCTGTCTTCCCAAGAGATTTGCAGGATTTTTCAGAGGCAGTGCTGATGGAATCCTTCCAGGAGTTGCTTGTGATGTCTGTAGACAGTCCACGTTTCGCAGGTGTAGAGCAGGTTTCCCCCAAAGCCCTAGAGAGGAGCCTGTGTTGACTTCCTTCCCTTCCTCTTCTCTTTCCTCTTCTGGCAGATGCTGGTGCAGGTGGGGGAAGCCATGCACTGCCCGGTGTGTCGCATTGTGGTGCAGAAGAAAGGCGGTTGCGACTGGATCCGGTGTCCGGTCTGCCAGACAGAGATCTGCTGGGTGACCAAAGGGCCGCGGTGGGGGCCGGGGGTAAGGGACAAGCGGAGAGAAGGGCCGTAAACTCTAGGGGGGGGGGTGGAGGGCCCAAGTTGGCCCAGGCCTCACCTGATCCGTGTCTTGCCTTTTCCTGACGTAGGGCCCGGGGGACACGAGCGGAGGTTGCCGCTGCAATGTGGACGGAGAGCGTTGCCACCCCAACTGCCAGAACTGCCACTGAGCTCCACTCTCACCGGAGGGACGACAGGTCAGACTGGACACGGCCTTTGGCTGCCTTCCAGAGCCCTCTGCGGCACGGAGGAGCGTCTGGATGCCCTGGAGGGGCCCCTGGCACTCACCTTAGGGATGGGGTCCCAGAGAGGGGCAGTTACTAACCCAGGTAAACCTCTTGCAAGGCTTCTCCAACTTTGGGTGGTCACCCCACCCTCTTCACTCCTCTCTGTAATCTTTGCACCCCTTAAAACACTTACAAGGGAAGGTCCTGCTGCTTGTTTACGTTGCAGAATCAGGGAGAGAGCAGACCCCCAACCCTTTCAACACCCCCCCCCCCCGCTCTTAGCCCTGAAAGCTGTTGCCAAAGACTTTTTGACACTGTTCCTCAGCCCCACCCTTGCCAAAGGAGAGAGGGAGGGAGGGAGGGAAGGGGCATCACCTTGAACTGACCGTCCACAGCAGCAGAAACCGGCCTGCAAAGTGGAGTGAGTTTGGGGCTGGCGGAGGGAGACGTGGACGTGTGTGAATGGCGTGGAGGGGAACACAGCCCCACAATAAAAAAGACTAAAACACTGGGGAAGTGCAAGGGATTATTTCCAAGGATACAGAGGGGGGTGGCAAGGGGCAGAATAGTCACGGAGGGGCACACAGGGCTCGCCAGCCTTCCTTGCGCCTCTGCCTTGTTCTGTGTGTCCATCATAGAACCACAGAGGTGGCGGAAGAGACCCTAAGGGCCATCCAATCCATCCCCGTTCTGCCAGGCCACAAGATAGCCATCCAACCTCTGCTTGAAAACCTCCAGGGAAGGCGACTCAATCAGACTCCCAGATAATATAGATTCAACTAGAGGTTAAAGGGAACCCCAAAGGTCATTCAGTCCAATCTCCTTCTCCCAGGCACAATCCAAGTCCTCCCAACAGATGGTCATCCAGCCTCTGGTTACAAACCTCCAGGGAAGGGGACTCAATCACACTCCCAGATAATCTAGATTCAACTAGAGGTTAAAGGGACCCCACAAAGGTCATCCAGCGCACCCCCCTTCTGCCAGGCAGCAAGACACAATCAAAGCCCTTCCAACAGATGGCCACCTAGTCTCTGGTTACAAACCTCCAGGGAAGGGGAATCTATATTCAACCAGAGGTGGAAGGGACCCCCAAAGGTCATCCAGTCCGCCCCCCTCCGGCCAGGCCGCAAGATAGCCATCCAACCTCTGCTTGGAAACCTCCAGGGAAGGAGACTAGATCAAACTCTCAGATAATCTAGATTCAACCAGAGGTTCAAGGGAAGTCCCAAAGGTCATCCAGTCCACTCCTCCCCCTTCTGCCAGGCAGCAAGACACAATCAAAGTGCTTCCAATAGATGGCCATCCAGCTTCTGGTTACAAACCTCCAGGGAAGGGGTGTCGATCACACTCCCAGATAATATAGATTCAACCAGAGGTTAAGGGGACCCCCACAAAGGCCATCCAGTCCATCCCCACTTCTGCCAGGCAGCAAGACACAATAAAAGCGCCTCCAACAGATGGTCATCCAGCCACTGGTTACAAACCTCCAGAAAAGGGGAATCTATCAAACTCTAATAATCTATATTCAACCCAAGGGAGAAGGGACCCCCCCCCCCCCAAACGTCATCCAGCCCACCCCCTTCTGCCAGGCAGCAAGACACAATGAGAGTCCTCCCAACAGATGGCCATCCCGCCACTGGTTACAAACCTCCAGAGAAGAGGAATTTATCGAACTCCAATCTATATTCAACCAGAGGTGGTAGGGACCCCCAAAGGTCATCCAGTCCATTCCCCCCCCCCTTCTGCCAGGCAGCAAGACACAATCAGAGACCTCTCAAAAGATGGCCATCCAGCCTCTGGTTACAAACCTCCAGGAAAGAGGAATCTATCGAACTCCAATATTCTATATTCAACGAGAAATGGAAGAGACCCCCAAAGGTAATCCACTCCACTCCCCTTTCTGCCAGGCAGCAAGACACAATCAAAGCCTTCCAATACATGATCATCCAGCCTCTGGTTACAAACCTCCAGGGAAGGGGGTTCTGTAGCAGACTCCCAGATGATCTATATTCACCTCAGAGGTGAAAGGTACCCCCAAAGGTCATCCAGTCCACCTCCCTGCTTCTGCCAGGCAGCAAGACACAATAAAAGCGCCTCCAACAGATGGTCATCCAGCCTCTGACTACAAACCTCCAGGGAAGGGGAGTCGATAAGACTCCCAGATAATCTAGATTCACCAGAGGTGAAAGGGACCCCCAAAGGTCATCAAGGCCACCACCCTGCTTCTACCAGGCAGCAAGACACAATCAAAGCCCTTCCAACAGATGGCCATCTAGTCTCTGGTTACAAACCTCCAGGGAAGGGCAATCTATATTCAACCACAGGTGGAAGGGACCCCGTCCCAAGTCATCTGGTCCACACAGCCCTCCTCTTGCCAGGCAGCAAGACACAATCATAGCCCTTTCAACAGATGGCCATCCAGCCTCTGCTTGAAAACCCCCAAAGGCAATCCAGTCCACCCCTGCTTCTGCCAGGCAGCAAGACACAATCAAAGCGCCTCCAAAAGATGGTCATCCAGCCTCCAGTTGCAAACCTCCAGGAAAGGGGAATCTATCAAACTCCAATCTATATTCAACCAGAGGTGGAAGGGACCTCCAAAGGTCATCCAGTCCACCCCCACTTCTGTCAGGCAGTAAGACACAATCAAAGCCCTTCCAATAGATAGTCATCCAGCCTCTGGTTTCAAACCTCCAGGGGAGGGGACTCAATCAGACTCCCAGATAATCTAGATTC
This sequence comes from Anolis sagrei, assembly GCF_037176765.1. Classification (NCBI taxonomy): domain Eukaryota; kingdom Metazoa; phylum Chordata; class Lepidosauria; order Squamata; family Anolidae; genus Anolis; species Anolis sagrei. Next base: position 2,084,051 of record NC_090024.1, on the reverse strand, counting down.
AACCAGAGGTTCAAGGGACCCCACAAAGGCCATCCAGTCCAACCTCCTTCTGCCAGGCACAATCAGGAGTCCTCCCAACAGATGGTCATCCAGCCTCTGGTTACAAACCTCCAGGGAAGGGGATTCTGTATCAGACTCCCAGATAATCTAGATTCAACCAGAGGTTCAAGGGACCCCCAAAGGTCATCCAGCCCACCCACCCCCCTTCTGCCAGGCAACAAGACACAATCAAAGCCCTTCCAACAGATGGCCATCCAGCCTCTGCTTGGAAACCTCCAGGGAAGAAGACTCAATCAGACTCCCCGATAATCTAGATTCAACCAGAGGTTCAAGGGGACCCCACAAAGGCCATCCAGTCCACCCCCACTTCTGCCAGGCAGCAAGACACAATAAAAGCGCCTCCAACAGATGGTCATCCAGCCTCTGCTTGAAAACCTCCAGGGAAGGGGATTCTGTATCAGACTCCCAGTAATCTAGATTCAGCACAGAGGTTAAAGTGACCCCCAAAGGCCATCCAGTTCAACCTCCTTCTGCCAGGCACAATCAGAACCCTTCCAACAGATGGTCATCCAGCCTCTGGTTACAAACCTCCAGGGAAAGGGGCTCAATCACACTCCCAGATAATCTAGATTCAACCAGAGGTGGAAGGGACCCCCCCCCCAAAGGTCATCCAACCCACCCATCCCCTTCTGCCAGGCAGCAAGACCCAATCAAAGCCCTTCCAACAGATGGCCAACTAGTATCTGGTTACAAACCTCCAGGGAAGGGGAATCTATATTCAACCAGAGGTGGAAGGGACCCCCAAAGGTTATCCAGTCCATCCCCCTCCGGCCAGGCCGCAAGATAGCCATCCAGCCTCTGCTTGGAAACCTCCAGGGAAGGAGACTTGATCAGACTCCCAGATAATATAGATTCAACTAGAGGTTAAGGGGACCCCCACAAAGGCCATCCAGTCCACCCCCACTTCTGATAGACAGCAAGACACAAAGTGCCTCCAACAGATGGTCATCCAGCCTCTGGTTACAAACCTCCAGGGAAGGGGACTCGATCAGACTCCCAGATAATCTAGATTCAACCAGAGGTTCAAGGGACCCCACAAAGGCCATCCAGTCCAACCTCCTTCTGCCAGGCACAATCAGAGCCCTCCTAACAGATTGTCATCCATCCTCTGGTTACAAACCTCCAGGAAAGGGGAATATATCGAACTCTAATAATCTATATTCAACCCGAGGTGGAAGGGACCCCCAAAGGTCATCCAGTCCAACCCCCTTCTCCCAGGCACAATCTGAGTCCTCCCAACAGATGGTCATCCAGCCTCTGGTTACAAACCTCCAGGAAAGAGGAATCTATCGAACTCCAATAATCTATATTCAACCCGAGGTGAAAGGGGCCCCCAAAGGTCATCCAGTCTACCCCCACTTCTGCTAGACAGCAAGACACAATCAAAGCGCCTCCAACAGATGGTCATCCAGCCTCTGGTTACAAACCTCCAAGGAAGGGGACTCGATCTAGATTCACCTCATAGGTGAAAGGGACTCCCAAAGGTCATCCAGTCCACTTACTTGCTTCTGACAGGCAGCAAGACACAATTGAAGCCATTCCAACAGATGGTCATCCAGCCTCTGGTTACAAACCTCCAGGGAAGGGGACTCCATCAGACTCCCAGATTTTTTTTATTGTGGCAGAAGCGAATTGAGAACATACTGCAAGTCACCTCTGGTGTGAGAGAACTGGCTGTCTACAAGGACGTTGCCCAGTGGACGCTTGGCTGTGTTACCAACCAGTGGGTGGCTTCTCTCATGTCCCTCATGAGAAGCTGGACCTGACAGACGGGAGCCCATCATCCCATCTCGTGGATTCAAATTGCTGATCTTCAGGTCTTCAGATCAGCAGTTCAGCTGGCACAAGGTGAAAGGGACCCCCAAAGGACTTCTAGTCTACCCCCCCCTTCTGCCAGGCAGCAAGACACAATCAGAGCCCTCCCAACAGATGGCCATCCAGCCTCTGGTTACCAACCTCCAGGGAAGGGGAATCTACCAAACTCCAATCATCTATATTCAGCCAGAGGTGGAAGAAACCCCCAAAGGTCATCCAGTCCACCCCTTTCTGTCAGGCAGCAAGACACAATCAGAGCCCTCCCAACAGATGGCCATTCAGCCTCTGGTTACAAACCTCCAGGGAAAAGGGAATAGATCACACTCCCAGATAATCTAGATTCAACCAGAGGTGGAAGGGACCCCCCAAAGGTCATACAGTCCACCCCCTCCCTTCTGCCAGACAGCAAGACACAATCAGAGCCTTCCCAATAGATGGCCATCCAGCCTCTGGTTACAAACCTCCAGAGAAGGGAAATCTATCAGACTCCAAGAATCTATATTCAGCCAGTGATGGGTCCCCCAAAGGTCATCCAGCCCAACCTCCTTCTGCCAGGCACAATCAGAGCCCTCCCAACAAAGAGCCAACTGGTCTTGGCTTTAAAACCTCCAGAGAAAGCCTCCACTGGAATCCAAAGCAACATGTTCCTGTGTTCATCAGCCCTTACTGACAGGAGGTTCTTCCTAATGTTTAGGTGGAATCTCTTTTCATAGAATCCTCAAGTTGGAAGAGACCTGGTGGGCCATCCAGTCCAACCCCATTCTGCCAAGAAGTAGGAAAATTGTATTCAAAGCACTCCCAACAGATGGCCATCCAGCCTGTGTTCAAAAGCCACCACCACAGTCTGAGTTCCACTGCTGTTTTCCTCTCATTTGAACCTCAGCTGCTCCTCAGAGAAATTCACAGCAACCATTCCCTAGCAAACACACACACACATTGGACTTGGGCATGGATCACAGAGTCCTGTCTGGTTGAAGAAGCGCATTTATTGGGTGCCCGCCACCCCCGCGACTCCCAGGGTCCGCTTCCCAAGACTCGGTGGGTGACGGACCGGATGGAAACGTGTTAAATAACAGCCAATGCAGAGAGGGGGGCGCCCGCCCCTCCTGCCCGCCTGCGCATACATTCCTAGGGCAGGAGAGGGCAGGGGCCGCCCCTCAGCATCAGGGAGAGGTCCTTGACCTCTGTTGTGCGGGTCACTTGGGTGGCCGGTAGGCGATCTTCCTGCTCTTGAGGACGGACCACTTGTGCCGTTTCAAGTAGTAGGTGAGAGGCACAAGGAGGCCCCCGATCAGCAGCACCTGTTTTGGGGTCAAAGACAGAGGAGAGGTCATGATGGTGGACAGGACAGTGGGCCAACTTGGGCCTCCCTCCAGGTGTTTTGGACTCCAACTCCCACCATTCCTAACAGCCTCAGGCCCTTTCCTTTTACCCTTCAACCACTTAAGCACAGAATGCTTCAGACTTCACTAAACTAGCCATGGGCCAATACAAAGCCAGCGGACCTGATGGGATCCCTTCTGCCATTCAGTACTATCCATCTGTCAAAAGAATTGGAGCTTAAGCGGCAGAAGGGGAAAAGGATAGGGCCTGAGACTGTTAGGAATGGGGTGAGTTGGAGTCCAAAACACCCAAAGGACCCAACTAGGGACCCCCCCCCCCTTTCTCCCAAGGCAAGAGGAGACTGACCTTCAGGCCCATCCGCTTGCGGTGATCATGCTCCGGCTCCGCCGCCCATCGCAAGAAGGTGCAAACATCCTTGGCGATCTGGGACATGGTGGCCGGGGTACCTGCAGAACATGCGAGCATACACTGGGGTCAGCATGGAGGAATAGTGTATTTCATCACATAATAGTTGCACTCCCTTTTTTTTGGAAAAAAATACGACATAACCTTTTAGGAAATGGCATTCATTACCCTTTGGGAAAACCAGGAATCTCCCTGAGAAGAACAAAATCTGGCTACCAGTATTAAAAAACTCTAAAATTACAACAGCAAAACAATAGAGAGGAAACAATCAAGGACATCTAATCACCTCTCAACAAAAGATTGCCCCAGGCACTGCCAGGCCATCAAATGCTAATGAAGGTTGTCAGTTGAAACATTCACAACTAGCTCCAGCAGACAAGAGTTCTTTCTCCCACTCTGGACATTATTCCACAGATATATAAACCCAATTTTCCTAGTTCCAACAGACCTCACTACCTCTGAGGATGCTTGCCACAGATGCAGGCGAAACGTCAGGAGAGAATGCCTCTAGAACATGGCCATATAGCCCAAAAAAACCTACAACAACCCAGTAACCTTCGACAATACATTACCCTTTTCATTTGAGATGGGAAAGTGACTTCTGCATTGTGTATAAAGGAGAAAATGGACAAAAGGAAGCTCCTGAGCCTCAGCAGAAGAGTCCCTGAGGCTGACTTTTGTGTCTCTGGGTCAGGCACCTTGAGGCAGGGAGGGGCCTCGTGGTGCTCCCTTCTCAAACAAAAGGGCAATAAAGACTTCTGGGAAGAAGGGGAAGTGTATTGTCGAAGGCTTTCATGGCCAGAATCACTGGGTTGTTGTAGGTTTTTTCAGGCTGTATGGCCATGGTCTAGAGGCATTCTCTCCTGACGTTTCGCCTGCATCTATGGCAAGCATCCTCAGAGGTTGTGAGGTCTGTTGGAACTAGGAAAAAGGGTTTATATATCTGTGGAAAGAGCAGGGTGGGACAAAGGACTCTTGTCTGCTGGAGCTAGGTGTGAATGTTTCAACTGACCACCTTGATTAGCATATAATGGCCTGACAGTGCCTGGAGCAAACTTTTGTTGAGAGGTGATTAGATGACCACCTGAATCAACAGCTAAATAGTAAGCTAACACTTATGTCAATTGCATTGATTTACACAAAGAATTGGTCTAGCCCATAGAAGTGTTGGCTTCCAGATGCTGTTGGACAGTAGTTCCCATGAGTCATAGAGTATTAAAGTATTAGAAGTAGATGGGAACAAATGGGCCATCTAGTCCACATGCACCACAATCATTCAGAAAAACACAGCCAAAAAAAAAAAAAAAGTAACATAGCTGGTTTACTCACAAACTTCCATGTATTCAGAATGCAGGTACTTTGCATATCAATCCAGTTACAGATAGGATTTGAAAGACTCCCCCTTCTTCCCAAAGGACGCCTTAATAGCATGCTTTATTACCCCTTTCTGGGTTGTTGTAGGTTTTTTCGGGCAGTATGGCCATGTTCTAGAGGCATTCTCTCCTGAAGTTTCGCCTGCATCTATGGCAAGCATCCTCAGAGGTAGTGAGGTCTGTTGGAACTAGGCAAAAGGGTTTATATATCTGTGGAATGAGCAGGGTGGGACAAAGGACTCTTGTCTGCTGGAGTCAACTGACCACCTTGGTTAGCATTTGTTGGCCTGGCAGTGCCTGGGGCAATCTTTTGTTGTGTTGCAACTCTGGATAGTATCCACCTTGCTCCAGACATCACCACACCAAAGCTGTAGGTTTGTGTAGTTTATTGAAAAAAGCAAAATCAAAACAAAGAAATAGAAATGCAATAATTCCATAGGCAAAACAGAGACTTAAATGTAAAGGCAAAGTTCCCAAGATCCAAAGGCAAAAACATGAAGCATAATGCTTTAGCAATAGTCAAACAAGAGTCCATGGTAAACAGTTGAAAACAAGACCCAAATCTCAGACTCAGGAAGCCAGAAGAGAGCTGCAAAAAACCAAGGAAAATCCCCAGAAGTTAACATGGGAAGAGCAATATTGAACTGACAACAACTGCCTGTCAGCTACAAGACTAAATACCCTTTGCGAACATGAAAGCATTGCGTTGACCTTTGGCTTCTCGTTTGCTGGCCAAGTGAGTGCTTCTCTGAAGCCTTAATTGCAAACGATCTTGTCTGCTCATTAATTCATTATCTGCAAGGCTATGCAACCCCCTTATCTGGGTCCAGCTGGGACGGATCCTCCACCTGGCCGTGTGGGATTTCACTCTCGCTATCAGTCTCTCTAACTGCAGGAACATTCCTTTCCCCTGAGAACTGACTTGCTGTTTCTCCTTCAGCAGCCACACTATTAACCCCGTCTGAAACATGTACAGGAATCTATAACCCATCAGCCTCCTCGTCATCCTGCAGGCCAAAGTCAGGCTCAGAAGGCCCAAACAGCTCAGCTTCCTCAGCTTCAAACTCAGAGTCAAGCTGAGTCACAACATGTTGAGAGCTCAATAGATGTCCTTGATTGTTTCCTTTCTGTTGTTTAGCTGTTGTAATTTTAGAGTTTTTTTAATACTGGTAACCAGGTTTTGTTCAGTATTAAAAGAAACTCTAAAATTACAACAGCAAAACAATAGAGAGGAAACAATCAAGGACATCTAATCACCTCTCAACAAAAGATTGCCCCAGGCACTGCCAGGCCATCAAATGCTCATCAAGGTGGTCAGTTGAAACATTCCCACCTAGCTCAAACAGACAAGAGTTCTGAAAAAACCTACAACCCAGTGATTCTGGCCATGAAAGCCTTCGACAATACATTACCACTTTCGTTTGAGATAGGGAAGTGACTTCTGCTTTGTGTATAAAGGAGAAGATGGACAAAAGGAAGCTCCCAAGCCTCAGCAGAAGAGTCTCTGAGGCTGACTTTTGTGTCTCTGGGTCAGGCAGAGAGGGGCCTCATGGTGCTCCCTTCTCAAACAAAAGGGCAATAAAGACTTCTGGGAAGAAGGGGAAGTGACTTCCTCATGCAGAAAGGAGACAAAGACACCCTGAGATACATAGATCTAGGAAACAGAGGGAGAAAACAGAAGAGCAGGCCTGCCCCATAGGTTCCCTCCGTGCCCTATCGATACAAGGGTAGGTGCTTCATTCTCTCCTCCCTCCTTCCCTCATTCGCTCCCACTTACCATCCTCAAACTCCAGGATCTCGTTGTAGATGGGGGGTGCCATGCCGATGGCTTCTCCAGGGAAGTAGGGGTTGTAGTAGAGGCCCTCCCGCAAGCTTATACCACCCGGCGGATCGCAGTAGCCAGTGAGGAGGGAGAACACATAGTCCTCACCTCCGTGCCTGGAAAGCAAGGGAAGGCAGAGAGAGAGAGGGTCAAGATAGGTGACCAGAGGAGGGCCATCCAATGGAGATTCCACCTGGACTTGAGGAAGAAGGTTCTGACAGTCAAGAGCTGCTCAGCCATGGAATATGCTGAATGGGAGCCCATTGGAGCCTCCTTCTCGGGAGGATTTCAAGCAGAGGCTGAGTGGCCATCTCTGAGGAGGGCTTGGATTGTGTCTTCCTGCCTAGCAGAAGAAGGTTGGTGACCTTTTGAGGCCTCATCCAACTCCAGGATTCTAAGATTCTATGATTCTAACATGTTGGAATTCCTAATAATCTTAGAACCTTCTTCTCTGGGGACTTTTCAGCAGATGTTGGGTGGCCTTCTGTCAGGAGGGCTTGGTGTAAGACTGTAGGATCAATATAGCAATATTAAATAACCACTCACAAGCCGTTTTTGCTTTGAAATGGATATATTGCTTGTATCTCTGCAGCAAAGAAAGACCCTACTGACTTTTCCCCTCCACCACTTCCTTTTATACACTTTTCCTGCCCATCTCCCCCCAATTCTCAGTTTCCTTATTAGAACTTGTTTCACAAGTTCCAATACAAAGTTTCCAGCGTCCTCTGCTGGCTTCAAAATGTCACAGAGATAACTGAGCCAGGATGATTAGGTCAGGATGTCACAGAGGGAATTTGTGATGTCTTCATGATGTCAGAAATTGACTCCTGACACTTGGATGGTGTCTGAAGGGGGCTGGACCAGGCCTTCCTTGGGGTCTCTTCTGATTCTATGATTCTACGGATCAAGGCTGCCAACGTGTCCAACCTGATCTGCTCCTGGAGCATTTTCCCAACAGACCAGAGGGAGGGAGGCCCATTGTCCAGCTCCATTAGCCTCCCTGCAACACACTCTCCTTTGGGCCCCATTACCTGGCGTTGACGATGTAGCTGAGATCCGGAGGGAGGGCACCGTTGTTGGCTGCCCGGGCCGCTTCAGGGTTGGGGTAGGGCTTGGGGAAATAGTCCGAGAGCTTCCCGGGGCGCATGAACATCTCCCCGTTCTCGTCTGGGCCGTCCTGCACCTCCACCTGAAGCGGGAGAGAGGCCAGAGGTCAGCCAAGGCCATCCCGAGGCAGAAACACCTTGTGGCCGCCCATCTTGTCCCTTCAACTCTCCCAGTGGCAGGGTGAAGGGGGACCCCTCTCCCACCCTCTTGGGGTCCCCCATTGAGCAGAACCCAGCCTACCTCCTCCGCCAGGGCCTTGGCTTCGGACTCTGTGTGTGAAACGCCAACGAGGTTGCGGAAGGCCAGGTACTCCATGCTGTGGCAGGCGGAGCACACCTGCCTGTACACCTGGTAACCACGCCGGACGCTGCAGAGACACCAGGGTCAGCTTATGAGACCTCCTTAATGCTTTTCCCCATTGAAGGTGAGAAAATGTGGCCCCAAAGGCAGTCTGGGACTGCAACTCCCAGCAGAGCCAATATTAAGGAATGCTGGGAGCCACAATGCAATAACCAGGCAGCCCAAAATTATCCTCCCATCTTTCAGAGTACAATCCTTGGAAGATCCAGGATAGACTACTGCAACGCACCCTACGTGGAGCTGCCTTTGAAGGCAGTTTAGAATAATAATAATAATAATAATAATAATAAACCTTTATTTATACCCTGCTACCATCTCCCACAGGACTTCGTGCAGCTTACAAGAGGCTGAGCCCAAATAAAACAATAAAACACAACAACAATACAACAATAAATAACTCATAACAAAGCAAAACAATAACAATAATATCACGACACATTTAAAAACCTGTGGCAGGGCCAAATGTAATGATTAAAATTTTAAAAATGGTGAAGAAGCTTCAAATAGTCCAGCAAGAATCAGCCAGGTTAACAACTGGGGCGGCATACAGGGAGCACACCACTCCCATGTTACGCCAGCTCCACTGGCTGCCAGTTTGCTACCGGGCACAATTCAAAGTGCTGGCTTTGGCCTATCAAGTCCTAAACGGCCCCGGCCCAGTTTACTTGTTTGAACGCATCTCCCTTTACGAACCACTGCGGAAACGAATATCTTCTGGGGAGGCCCTGCTCTCGGTCCCACCACCATCACAGGCGCGTTTGGCGGGGATGAGAGACAGGGCCTTCTCAGTGATTGCCCCCCAGTTACAGAACTCCCTTCCTGGCAATATTAGATCAGCCCCCTCCCTTCTGTACTTCAGAAGGATGTGTAAGACCTTGCTGTGGGGCCAAGCCTTTGGGGCATAGCAATGAGCAATAATAGAATGCTGTCCTAAGATGGTTTTAAAGCAACTGATTTTAAAGTGGATATAAGTGATTTTAATGTTTGTGTATATTGATGGTTTTATGTCCCGGCATTGAATGTTTGCTGTATATGTATATATGTGTGTGTGTGTGTGTGTGTTGTGCCCAGCGGGGTGAGAAGGGTGGAATATAAATGTTTTAAATAAGTAAATAAATAAGATGAATCACAACAGATACAACACACGCAACCAAAGCAAACACCGACATTCCCATCTTTTAGGGTACAATCCTTGAAAGACGGCTCACAACAGACACAACACATGCAACCTGAGATGGTTTTTAAGCAACTGATTTTAAAGTGGATATAAGTGATTTTAATGTTTGTGTATATTTATGGTTTTATGTCCTGGCATTGAATGTTTGCCATATATATGTGTGTGTGTGTGTGTTGTGCTCTGCCCTGAGTCCCCAGCGGGGTGAGAAGGGCAGAATATAAATGTTTTAAATAAATAAGATGAATCACAACAGATACAACACACGCAACCAAAGCAAACACAGACATTCAGATGCAGCAAGACAATAAATGCCAGCCCCTCTTCTCTTTCTACTGTGGGGAAACACCAGTTGGAGCATCAGCTGGGACCCAAACTGTGAAGGCAGAATGGGATGTGCTACCCACAGCTCCATGTTCCTTCGCCCACAAGAAGGCAGGTTCCAGCCCCCCAACTGGGCTGCTATGATCTGTGTGTGTGTGCGCGTGCTGGAGCCAGGAGAAGAGGATGGATGTTTCCCTCACGGACCTCCATGTTTCATCGGATCCAGAAGGGTGACCTGTGCTCCCTTCTTTCAGATATAGAACCACAAAACCATTTTTACTTTTTCATTGCATCCAGGTACAGACAGCACGCTCTCCTCCATGAGATCTCAGAGCAACATGTGTGACTCCTGGGTGCAAACTGCCCTGGGCTTGGGATGCAATGGCATCTACACTACAGAATTGATACAGCTTGGAACCACTTTGGCTTCTAATTTCCAATTTTAACCTAACATTTGGCCTTCCCACTGTTAATAATTATGTGTTGTCTTATTGATAATGTTGTTTCTTATTGTCTATGTGTTTTAATTGCTTGTATTGTTGTTATTATTGCTTGTAATGTTGTGTTTGGGCTCTGCCTCATGTAAGCCGCACCGAGTTCCTTGGGGAGATGGTAGCAAGATACAAATAAAATATTATAATTATAATTATTACTATTATTATTATTCTATGGCTCAATGCTGTGGAATCCTGGGAATTGCAGCCTGGCGGGGCAACAGCGCTTTTTGGTAGAGAGGGCCAAAGACCTTGTGTGTAACACTGTGTTAATGCAATCTGACATGAACTACCTGCCATGGCTCAAGGCTCTGGGACTCTGGGAGTTGCAGCTCAGTGAGGCAACAGGCCTCGAAAAACTGCAACTCCCAGGATTGTTTCCTTTGTGAGAAGGAAAACAGAAGTCTGGGTGGGCCAAAGCGGTCAACCAAAGTAAGAAAAGACTGATCAGCTGGAAGATGATGATAATAGTAATAATAATAATACAACTTTATTTATACCCTGCTCTATCTCCCCCAGGGGGACTCAGGGCGGCTTACATGAGGCCACACCCATCAACACAATACACAGAGTATACACAAAACATAAAATGCAAAAACCAATATAATAAACAACACAGCAATATAAAATCCAGAGAAGGGCCACCAAAATAGTCCAAGGCCTGGAAACTCTCTGAGGGATGGTTGAGGGAGTTGGGGATGTTTAGCCTGGAGAAAAGAAGGCTGAGAGAAGGGGAGATGAGGGCCAGCTTTGCATATTGGAAAGAGTGTCAACAGAGGAGGGAACCTGCTAGTGCTGCTTTGGAGTGCAATGGAATCTCCTTCTCTAGAGGTTTGGAAGCAGGAACTGGATGGCCCTTGGGGAGTCCCTTTCAACTCTTATTACTCAATAATAATAATAATAATAATTATTATTATTATTTAATACCCCGCCACCATCTCCCCAATGGGGACTCGGGGAGGCTTATGTGAGGCCAAAAGAAGGTCTATTCTTAGTAGTATTATTATTATTTTTCTTCTTCAGCATATTACAATAAAATAAAACCAAAACACAGTAACAATACAGTAAAATACATACAACATATCAGTACAAAAAAACCCCACGATAAATCAAAATCATATAAGGCAGTGGTTCTCAACCTTCCTAATGCCGTAACCCCTTAATCCAGTCCCTCATGTGGTGGTGACCCCCAACCATAACATTGTTTTCGTTGCTACTTCATAACAGTCATAAATCATAATGTAAATATCTGATATGCAGGATGTATTTTCATTCACTGGACCAAACTGGGCACAAATACCTAATACACCCAAATGTGAATGCTAGTGGGGTTGGGGGAGGACTCATTTTGTAATTTGGGAGTTGTAGTTCCAAGGATCTATAGTTCACTTATAATCAAAGAGCATTCTGAACTCCACCAGCGATGGATTTGAACCAAACTTGGCTCCCATGAATAACAGAAAACACTGGAAGGGTTTGATGGGCATTGACCTTGAGTTTGGGATTTGTAGTTCACCTATATCCAGAGAGCACTGTGGACTCATGCAATGGTGGATCTGGACCAAACTTGGCACAAATACTCAATATGCCCAACTGTGAACACTGGTGGAGCCTGGGGAAAATAGGTCTTGACATTTGGGAGTTGTGGTTGCTGGGCTTTACAGTTCATTACAATCAAAGAGCATTCTGAACTCCACCAACAATAGAATTGGCTCAAACTTCCCACATACTGTGTTTTCTGATGGTCTTTGGCGACCCCTCTGACACCCCCTCCCGACCCCCAGGTTGAGAAACACTGATATAAGGTGAGCAGAGCAAGGCAGGGATGCCAAGGAAGATTCCCAATGCCTGCGTGCCAGCCCCAGAGGCTGGTCAAAGCCTCCCGCCCCACCTGTTCCTTTCGATCGCCAGTACCTGCTGTGATCCAGGGCGGAGAGGGGTCCGCCATGGCTCCAGGGAAAGCTGGGCGGGTGCAGCTCCAGTTCGCCTGCGCTGACCGCTGAGTGGAGGGCCACAGCCAGGCCGGCCCCTCCGGCCGTCAAGACTCCCAGCACTTTCAGGACCACCTTCTTGCCTCGTGAGAGACCCGCCAGAGATGCCATGCTGGCCTGCAAATGGAAAATGGAATCAGATCCAGGTGAGAGGCAGCCCAGATGGCAACAGCGGTTTTGAAATGCCCACCAAATAATAATAATAATAATAATAATAATAATAATAATACTTTATTTATACCCCGCTTCCATCTCCCCCCAAGGGGACTCGGGGCGGCTTACATAAGGCCACGCCCATCAATACAGTAAAACACAATATAAACACAAAAACACAACAACAAAAAAATCAGAAAATAAATTGCATAAGATACAAAACCAATATAAGTAAACAACACAGCAGCATAAAATCAAACATTAAAACACAGATGATCACACTGGGCAGGGCCAAAATCTATATAAATAAAATGTAATGTTTGTTTGTGGGATTAACATAACTCAAAACCACTGGATGAATTGGCACCAAATTTGGACACAAGACACCTATCAGGCCAACAAGTGACCATCATTCATAAAAACACTGAAAAACACAGCAGAAGAGACTTTAAAAGCCAGAAAACAAAAATACATTACAATGCATACGCAAAACCACATGTATACACATATACACAAATATACACACACAAAACACATATATACAGACTGGGCTACAGCAACACATGGCAGGGGACAGCTAGTCAAGGATACAATTTTAAAGCACTGGGAGATAGGACAGTGTAAAAACCAGGGAGGGGGGCCAAGGATGAGGTAGGATTTAATTGCATGAACCATAAAATAAAGTGATAAACTTAGTTTGGTTTGGGTGCCAGTTTAGGCCTTTGGATTCTAAATAACTTCATCCAAATACAGGCAGTCCCCAAGTTACAAACATACGACTTATAAATGACTCATAGTTAAGAACAGGGTTGAGAGAACAGGAAGTGAGAGGAATCTTCCCCTCGGAAGGAAGGGAAATCCACTCCTGGAAGAGTTATTATTATCAGGGGGAAATGGGTCTCCACTGAAGCTTTATCCCAGCCCTTGTTTCTTCCACAAGTGAAATTTTTCCAAAATCCAGTTCTTACAGGGATAGAAAGTGAGGCAGAATCTTTTGAACAGGGGCCAGGACAGGAAATACATAGGTACATTGGGATTGCAAAGGCTTGCAGGGGAAAATGCCTACCTATCTTCCTGGCTTGCAAGGGCTTGTCTCCCCCTCCTTTTCCTTTGCAAAACATTCCCTTCTCTCTTTTTCAATAATAATAATAGTTCTTTCAGATTTGCAAGATCTATCCACTTAGGCAGAAAAGACGAAATGCAAAGAGACAGAATGCGGGATGATGAGCCTGGCTCGAGAGCAGGACGTGTGAAAAAGATCTTGGGGTACTTGTGGGGAGGAAGGTAAACATGAGCCAGGAATGTGATGTGGCGGCAAAAAAAGCCAGTGGGATTTTGGCCTGCATCAAGAGGAGCCTGGTGTCTAGATCTAGGGAAGTCCTGCTCCCCATGCTCTATTCTGCTTTGGTTAGACCACACCTGGAATATTGTGTCCAATTCCGGGCACCACAATATTGACTCTAAGCTGGAATGTGTCCAGAGGAGGGCGACTCAAAGGATCAAGGGTCTGGAGAACAAGCCCTATGAGGAGCGGCTTAAGGAGCTGGGCATGTTTAGCCTGAAGAAGAGAAGGCTGAGAGGAGATATGATAGCCATGTATAAATATGTGAGAGGAAGCCACAGGGAGGAGGAGGGAGCAAGCTTGTTTTCTGCTTCTCTAGTGATGAGGATGCAATGGAACAATGGCTTCAACCTACAAGAGAGGAGATTCCATCTGAACACGAGGAAGAACTTCCTGACTGTGAGAGCCGTTCAGCAGTGGAACTCTCTGCCCTGGAGGGAGTGTGGTGGAGGCTCCTTCTTTGGAAGCTTTTAAACAGAGGCTGGATGGCCATCTGTCAGGGGTGCTTTGAATGCAATTTTCCTGCTTCTTCGAAGAGTGGGGTTGGACTGGATGATGGCCCAGGAGGTCTCTTCCAACTCTAGGATTCTAAGAAGAAGCCTCCACCTCAATCCGAGACAGAGAGTTCCACTGCTGAACAGCTCTCACAGATGGCAAGTTCTTATAGAATCAGAGTTGGAGGAGACCTCCTGGGCCATCGTCCAGTCCAACCCCATTCTGCCAAGAAGCAGGAATATTGCATTCAAATCACCCCTGACAGATGGCCATCCAGCCCCTGCTTCAAAGCTTCCAAAGAAGGAGCCTCCACCACACTCCGGGGCAGAGAGTTCCACTGCTGAACGGCTCTCACAGTCAGGAAGTTCTTCCTCATGTTCAAATGGAATCTCCTCTCTTGTAGTTTGAATAGTAATAATAATAATAACAATAATAATAATAATTATTATTATTATTATTCACACACACATACACTAGTTGTACCCGGCTTACGTTGCTGTGGCCAGCCTTCCCTCCCTCTTTCTGTTCTTATATAACCATATAGGGTTTCCCAATATTCAAAACAAGGGCGGAAGGAGGCCTGCTCTGCTCATCCCGAGGCGGGGCTGAAGGGATCTGCAGGCCGGGTCTCTCCTGGATCCACAGGAGGCCCTTCCCTTGAGAAGCCCGGCCCAAAGGGAGGTCGAGGCGGGAGGGAGCGGGTGTGGGGCCTACTTCCGGTGGAGCGCCCCCCTCCAAGGCCCCACTCGGCTGAGGAGAGCGGCGGTGACCCTTCCCGTGTCGGGGTGACCTTGGGCCCGGCCGCCGGGCGGAGGCCCAAGCGAGGCGGGCTTTCTGCCCCGGAGACCGGGGGCTGCTGCCTTACCCGAGCGCGAGGGCCCCCGGCCGGGCACGGGCTGAGCAGGGCCCCCCGGGAACGTGCCAAGCTCCGCGCCGCCATCGCCGCCGCCACAGCCGCCGCCATCTTGCAGGGAGCCTGCCGGCCCGTCCGGCGGAAGTAGCCAAAGAGGCACGCGTCACTTCCGGTCTCCTCGCAGCCATAGAGAGGCCCGGACAGAGAGAGTGAAAAGCTACTTCCGGTCCCCCTCTATGAAGCACACCCTCACAACACCGGCTTCCATTCGAACCCGGAAGCGCCAAAGGGCTCAAGAGGGTGCTCCCGCTGCTGGAAGGCGACACTTCCTGGATCCCAATGGGATGCCAAAGGGTCTCCTGCTGCTTTGACTTTCTTTACTAGCGGTCCCCTGCCACACGTCGCTGCAGCCCAGTCTGTGTATATGTGTATTGTTGAAGGCTTTCATGGCCGGAATCACTGGGTTGTTGTAGGTTTTTTTGGGCTATATGGCCATGTTCTAGAGGCATTCTTTCCTGACATTTCGCCTGCATCAAGGATCTGGAGAACAAGCCCTATGAGGAGCGGCTTAAGGAGCTGGGCATGTTTAGCCTGAAGAAGAGAAGGCTGAGAGGAGATATGATGATAGCCATGTATAAATATGTGAGAAGAAGCCACAGGGAGGAGGAGGGAGCAAGCTTGTTTTCTGCTTCCTTGGAGACTAGGACGCAAGGGAACAGTGGCTTCAAAATACAAGAGAGGAGATTCCATCTTAACATGAACTTCCTGACTTTGAGAGCCGTTCAGCAGTGGAACTCTCTGCCCCAGAGTGTGGTGGAGGCTCCTTCTTTGGGTGCTTTGAAACAGAGGCTGGATGGCCATCTGTCAGGGGTGCTTTGAATGCAATATTCCTGCTTCTTGGCAGAATGGGGTTGGACTGGATGGCCCAGGAGGTCTCTTCCAACTCTTTAATTCTATGATTCTATGATCCTGCTGTAGAGATGCTTTGGCTTTATTTACTAGCTGTGCAGGTACAACTGTACCAGGAGCTCCAATTTTGTTTGCTTTGCATTGAATGTTTGTTATAGTCCTAAGTTTCAGGGACTCTGCAGATAGGTGACTTCTTTTGGCTGCAATCATAGGGCAAGCCATCTGTCAATTATAGTTAGGTTCCTTGGTCCTGCCCCCTTTTTTGAGTTTTGAAGGGAATAGGAGCCAGTTTGGGTTCAGTCCACACAGAGAAGCCTTTCACGCAGGACATAATACCAAGAGCTCCTGTAGAAAGCTTCGTCTTCTACGGCTTGGCCGGGGAGATGACCATTGTAATTATGACTGTATTTTGCTGTTTTAATGTTTTAGTGTGATTTAGAATATGTTTGCCAAGGATGCTCCAGCTGCTGGGATGCGACACTTCCTAGAATCCGAGAGTTGGAAGAGACCTCCTGGGCCATCATCCAGTCCAACCCCATTCTGCCAAGAAGCAGGAATATTGCACACAAATCACCCCTGACAGATGGCCATCCAGCCTCTGTTTCAAAGCTTCCAAAGAAGGAGCCTCCACCACACTCCGGGGAAGGCAGAGAGTTCCACTGCTGAATGGCTCTCGTAGTCAGGAAGGAATCTCCTCTCTTGTAGTTTGAAGCCATTGTTCCGCGTCCTAGTCTCCAGGGAAGCAGAAAACAAGCTTGCTCCCTCCTCCCTGTGGCTTCCTCTCACATATTTATACATAGCCCTCATCCTGTCTCCTCTCAGCCTTCTCTTCTTCAGGCTAAACATGCCCAGTTCCTTAAGCCGCTCCTCATAGGGCTTGTTCTCCAGACCCTTGATCATTTTAGTCGCCCTCCTCTGGACACATTCCAGCTTGTCAACATCTCTCTTGAATTGCTTTGACTTTGCTGCTGCTTTGACTTTATTTACTAGAGGTCCCCTCCCATGCGTCGCTGCGGCCCAGTCTATGTATATGTGTATTGTCGAAGGCTTTCATGGCCGAAATCACTGGGTGGTTGTAGGTTTTTCTGGGCTATATGGTCATATTCTAGAAGCATTCTCTCCTGACGTTTCGCCTGCATCTGTGGCAAGCATCTTCAGAGGTAGTGAGGTCTGTTGGAACTAGGAAAATGGGTTTATATATCTCTGGAACGACCAGGGTGGGACAAAGGACTCTTGTCTGCTGGAGCTAGGTGTGAATGTTTCAGCTGACCACCTTGATTAGCATTAGATGGCCTGGCAGTGCCTGGAGCAATCTTTTGTTGAGGGGTGATTAGATGTGCTTGTTTGTTTCCTCTCTGTTGTTGTGGTGTTGTAATTTTAGAGTTTTTAATACCTGTAGTCAGATAGGGGCAAAGATGAGTGCAGATGCAGACTGTGGCCAGGAAATCAGAAGATGCTTCCTTTTTGGGAGGAGAGCCATGTCCAGTCTCGATAAAATAGTAAAGAGTAGAGACATCAGACTGGCAACCAAGATCCATTGCCTAGTCAAAGCCATGGTCTTCCCTGTAGTCACCTACGGAGGTGAGAGCGGGACCTTAGGGAAGGAAGGCTGAGCAAAGGAAGAGAGAGGCTTTTGAGCTGTGGTGTTGGAGGAAAGTTCTGAGAGTGCCTTGGACGGCGAGAAGATCCAACCAGTCCATCCTCCAGGAAATAAAGCCCGACTAAAGCTCACTGGAGGGAAGGAGACGAGAGACAAAGTTGAAGTCCTTTGAATGCCACATCATGAGGAGACAGCAAAGCCTAGAGAAGGGAATGATGCTGGGGAAAGTGGAAGGCAAAAGGAAGAGGGGCCGACCAAGGGCAAGATGGATGGATGGCATCCTTGCAGTGACTGGACTGACCTTGAAGGAGCTGGGGGTGGTGACGGCCGACAGGGAGCTCTGGCGTGGGCTGGTCCATGAGGTCACGAAGAGTGGGAGACGACTGAACGAATGAACAACAAGTCAGATTTTGTTTGAACAAAATCTGGCTACCAGTATTAAAAAACTCTTTAAAAATCACTCTAAAATTAGAACAGCACAACAGTTTGTTGCCAGTGTGATGTCTCTACTCTTTACTATTTTATTGAGACTGGACCTTGCTCTCCTCCCAAGAAGGAAGGAAGCGTCTTCTGATTTCCTGGCCACAGTCTGCATCTGCACTCATCTTCCCACCTAGAAATACAAACCCTGTTACGGCCTCCACGTTTTCTCCCTCTATTTCCAAGTTGTCAATCATTCTTGTTGCCATAATCTTGGGGTTTTTTTATCTTTAGCTGCAACCCAGCAATTTTCACCCCAGCTTTGCATTCATCCAGCCCCGCACATCCTCGCATGATGTGTTCTGCATACACGTTAAAGAGGTTGGGTGAGAGGATGCAGCCTTGCCGGACGCCATTCCCAATCTTGAACCCGTCTCCTGTTCCGTGGTCAGTTCTGACTGTGGCTCCTTGGTCCTTGGACAGATTCCTCAGGAGAGAGGGAAGGGGGCTTGGGATGCCCATCCCACCAAGAACTCACCACAATTTATTATGATCCACACAGTCAAAGGCTTTAGAATAGTCAATACATCAAAAATAGATGTTTTTCTGCAACTCCCTGCCTTCCTCCATTCTCCAGCATCCGGATATTGGCAATCTGGTCTCTGGTTCCTCTGCCTTTTCTAAACCCAGCTTGAATATCTGACAACTCTCACTCCATGTCTTGCTGAAGTCTTCTTCCTTGCAGGATCTTGAGCATTCCCTTCCTGGCATGAAAAATAAGGGCTATGGTACAAAAGTTCGAGCATTTAGTGTTTCCCTTTTTTTGGTATAGGGATATGTGGGGTTTTTTTTTCCATTAATAACTTTTCTATTAATAATAAAATATAATACTATAATATAGCAATACTAATATATTAAATATAATTACCACTAATAATATATAATGATATAGAATGGTTTTACTGCAAGGCATTTTGAGTCTCTCTTTTTTTTGAGAGAGAGAGAGAGAGAAAAAGCAGGGCACAAACAATAATAAGTTTAGTTAGGTGACAAGAGGCCAAAATGTGAAATATATATCCAAACCTCACACCAAAAAATGTCTTTATTTCTGAAGAAATTGTACACAATCCTTTGCGCTTGTATTATCAAAGGCTTTAGCGGTCAGGATCATTCGAGTATTGTGTGTTTTCTGAGCTGTATTGGCCATGCTCTAGCAGCATTTTCTCCTGATGTTTCACCTGCAAATGCAGTCAAAACATCAGGAGAAAATGCTGCTAGAACAGGCAAGGCCAAACTTCAGCCCTCCGGGTGTTTTGGACTCCAACTCCCACCATTCCTAACAGCCTCAGGCTGAGGGGGAAAAGGAAAGGGCCTGAGGCTGTTAGAAATGGTGGGAGTTGGAGTCCAAAACACCTGGAGGGAGGGAGGGCCCAAGTTTGCCCATTCCTGGTACAGAAGGGCCCTTTTAGGCTAGATGTCAAAGCTCTCGAGAGATGGATAGTACTAAATGGCAGAAGGGATCCCATCGGGTCCGCTGGCTTTGTCTGTTTGGACCATGCCTGGTTTAGTGAAATCTGGAGCATTGTCCATCAAAGTTCCCTTGATAGATGGATAGTACTGAATGGCAGAAGGGATCCCATCAGGTCTGCTGGCTTTGTCTTTGTTTGGCCCATGCCTGGAGCAGGGTAAATCTTTTCCCCTGCTCCATTGCTCAATTGTGTTTTTTGAGTCTTGGGAGCAGCAAAAAACGAGCCTGGCCCTTTTCTCTTCCACAACAGGACCTCTTTCCAAATATGTAAACGTGGCTCTCACATTTCTTTATCTCAGCCTTCATGGCCAGAATCACTGGAGCATTGCGCGCTTAAGCAGCTGAGGGGGAAAAGGAAAGGGCCTGAGGCTGTTAGGAATGGTGGGAGTTGGAGTCCAAAACACCTGGAGGGAAGGCCCAAGTTGGCCCATGCCTGGTACAGAAGGGCCCTTTTAGGCTGGATGTCCATCTGTCAAAGCTCTCAACAGATGGATAATACTAAATGGCAGAAGGGATCCCATCAGGTCCACTGGCTTTGTCTTTAGCCCATGCCTGGTTTAGTGAAATCTGGAGCATTGTGTGCTTAAGCGGCTGAGAGGGAAAAGGAAAGGTCCTGAAGCTGTTAGGAATGGTGGGAGTTGGAGTCCAAAACACCTGGAGAGAGGGCCCAAGTTGGCCCATGCCTGATTCAGAAGGACTCTTTTAGGCTGGATGTCCATCTGTCAAAACTCTCTTGACAGATGGATAGTACTGAATGGCAGAAGGGATCCCATCGGGTCCGCTGGCTTTGTCATTGTTTGGCCCATGCCTGGTTTAGTGAAATATGGAGCATTGTGTGCTTAAGCGGCTGAGGGGGACAAGGAAAGGGCCTGAGGCTGCTAGGAATGGTGGGAGTTGGGAGTCCAAAACACCTGGAGGGCCAAGGTTTGCCTATACCTGTGCTAGAACATGGCTATACAGCCTGGAAAACACACAGCACCCCGGTCCTTTCCCCATGCATCCCAATCCTTTCCCCACAGGCCTTTGGGTTCAGAAGGGTGGCCTGCAGACCGATATCTCATCCTTGTCCCCATTGGACCTCCTCCAGAGGAGTCTCAAGCTGCAAACACCCAGAGAAGGAAGGACCTTTTCCCCGCACGGGACCCACCTTCCCTTTTTTCCCTTGTGGGTCTCTACAGAGACCAGCCATTGCTCTTTGCCAAGACCTTTTGTCCTCCAATGCTTTGGAATCCCAGGCTTCTTTTTGGCGGCTGCTGCGTCCCAGAGCTATTCTTAGCACCAACAGCTGCCATTGCCTTGAAGCCCCGTCCCATTGGGAAGCTGCAGGGTCCAGCCGAGATGCAGCTCAGCAGTCTCTTTCTGCAGGAGCCGCCACGGACTCGAATGCAGCACCGAGAGGGAGCTACTTCCAGAAGAGGACGTTCCAGAGCAGCAGCCAGCAGGGATAGACGAAGATGGCCACGAAGGGGAAGACCACGGAGCCGTAGAGGTGGTGGTCCAGCAGCCCCTCGGCAATGGCCTGTAGGAAGCGCTGCCAGCCCTCCAGCAGCGAGATGGGGTACTCAATGAGCTCCTGGTAGAGGAAGAGGCAGAAGAGCAGCGTGGCGGCCGGGGTCACCAGCACCAGCAGCACCGCATAGAGGTATCTGCAGGGGAGGAAGGAGAGGAAGAGGAGGAGCACCGCTGGGATGCTTGCCCACACACAAATCCCCTCTTAAGAATGTACAGAATCTTGGAATTGGGACCCCAAGGGCCATCCAGACCAACCCCCTTCTGCGTGCTGGGCCCATAACCATTGTGATGTTCATTATCCAACCAAAGCACTGGTGCATGTCAAATAAACTGGCTGCAAAAGTTTCTCCTCCAACTGAGCACTCTCGTCTTTATTTACATTTCTACTATTTACAACAGAATCATAACTCTGATCAAGGGAACCGCTGACCGCAGAGGGAAGCTGATGAGAAAACACAACATACAAACTATCTCCAGACCCACCAAGAAAATCCAACAAATGCTACGTTCAGCAAAGGACAAGAGGGATCCTCTCACTTCTGCAGGAGTCTACCATTGTGTACCATGCAGCTGTGGACAAGTCTACGTAGGTTAAGGTAAAGGTTATCCCCTGACATTAAGTCCAGTCATGTCTGACTCTGGGGTGTGGTGCTCATCTCCATTTCTAAGCCGAAGAGCCAGCGTTGTCCGTAGACACCTCCAAGGTCATGTGGCCGGCATGACTGCATGGAGCGCCGTTACCTTCCCGCCGGAGCGGTACCTATTGATCTATTCACATTTGCATGTTTTCGAACTGCTAGGTTGGCAGAAGCTAGGGCTGACAGCGGAAGCTCACGCCGCTCCCCGGAATCGAACCTGCGACCTTTCGATCAACAAGCTCAGCAGCTCAGTGCTTTAACCCACTGCGCCAAAGTCTACGTAGGGACCACCAAACACAGCAGCATTGCCCAGACACATGAAAGGCACGTCAGACTCCTTCAACCAGAGAAGTCAGCCATAGCAGAGCACCTGATGAACCAACCTGGGCACAGCATATTATGTGAGAACACAGAAATGCTGGACCACTCTCACAACCACCATGTCAGACTACACAGAGAAGCCATTGAAATCCACAAGAAGCATGTGGACAATTTCAACAGAAAGGAGGAAACCATGAAAAGGAACAAAATCTGGCTACAGGTATTAAAAAACTCTAAAATTACAACAGCACAACAAGAGAGAGGAAACAAACAAGGACATATAATCACCTCTCAGCAAAAGACTGCTCCAGGCACTGTCAGGCCATTATATGCTAATCAAGGGGGTCAGTTGAAACATTCACACCTAGCTCCAGCAGACAAGAGTCCTTTGTCCCACCCTGGTCATTCCACAGGTATATAAACCCTTTTTCCTAGTTCCAGCAGACCTCACTCCCTCTGAGGATGATTGCCATAGATGCAGGTGAGACGTCAGGAGAAAATGCCTCTAGACCATGGCCATATAGCCCGAAAAAACCTACAACAAACCAGTGATTCCAGCCATGAAAGCCTTCGACAATATATAACTCCGATGTATCCCCACAGAGATAATTGATGTTATCATCACGTCGCTTATTGTTTCACCATTTAGTCTTAATGTATTATCGAAAGCTTTCATGGCCGGAATCACTGGGTTGTCGTAGGTTTTTTTGGGATGCTTGCCCACACACAAATCCCCCCTTGGAGAGCATAGAATACTGGAGTTGGAAGGGGCCCCAAGGGCCATCCAGACCAACCCCCTTCTGCGTGCTGGGCCCATAATCAGCTCCACTGGTTGCCAATCAGCTCCCAAGCACAAGTCAAAGTGCTGGCTTTGGCTTATAAAGCCCTGAATCATTCTGAAGTCTAAGATTGACATCCACACTTGCTGTAAACAGACATGGATTCTTTCTCCCACCCTGGATATTATTCCACAGATAGATAT
Organism: Anolis sagrei; assembly: GCF_037176765.1. Taxonomy (NCBI): domain Eukaryota; kingdom Metazoa; phylum Chordata; class Lepidosauria; order Squamata; family Anolidae; genus Anolis; species Anolis sagrei. The sequence goes on along the minus strand of NC_090024.1, from coordinate 2,061,029 downwards.
GCACTCCACTTGCCTCACTTCTGACAGACCTCTGAAAAAGCCATTAGCCACAGATGCAGGCGAAATGTCATGAGAGATTGCTACTGGAACAGGGTCATACAACCCGAAAAGCTCACAACAACTGAATAATAATAATAATAATTTCCTGCTTCTCCTTCTTGCTCAAGGCAGGGCACAACATGTGATGGCTCATCTTGCGATGCTTTCCCTCTCCACCATGTGGTGGTCTGTATTTTTAGAATTCTGTCTCCAGGGAATTCTGTCTACTGGTCCATTATAAAAGGGCAATCCTAGAAGAGTATTTGCACCCGGAAGCAGAGCCCTTCCTCTATGCTCCGGGTCCACTTGCCCTCCATGCCCCTCATGTCTGCCCCAAGCACTTACTTGGGCCCCGTGGGCTGGACGATTGCAGCCACCGGCACCAAAGTGATGGCCAGCAGGAAGCCCAGGGAGAAGTTGACGAGGGCAATGCAGCCCAGCTGCATGGCCAGGTAGAGCAGCGCCACCAGCTTCAGCGTCATCCAGCCGCGGTCCCCTCCGGAGCCCATCAGGACCCTGCAAGGAACAGAGGGAGGGGGTGGGATTCTGTTAGGGATTCCTCATCTTCAGAAAAGGGAGCAGGGAAGTGCTCAGGAATTGGAGGGAGAAGAAGAATCAGACGATGAGGGTTTGAAAGTGCCCACATTTCTAGAGAGACAACAAGAGACAGAGCACAGATGGCGTTCTGCTAGGATAGCTGCTAAAAATGCTGAGCTTATTGGGAGACACCCTAGCACCTCCTGCATGGGGAATTCAGGGCTATAAATCAGGAGGAGGAAGGGGAGCAGGGAAGTGCTCAGGAATTGGAGGGAAAAGAAGAATCAGATGATGAGGGTTTGAAAGCGCCCACATTTCTAGAGAGACGAAAAGAGACAGAGCACAGACGACGTTCAGCTAGGATAGCTACTAAAAATGCTGAGCTAATTGGGAGACACCCTAGCACCTCCTGCGTGAGGAATTCAGGGCTATAAATCAGGAGGAGGAAGGGGAGCAGGGAAGTGCTCAGGAATTGGAGGGAGAAGAATAATCAGACGATTTGAAAGTGCCCACATTTCTAGAGAGACGACAAGAGACAGAGCACAGACGGCATTCAGCTAGGATAGCTGCTAAAAACGCTGAGCTAATTGGGAGACGCCCCTAGCACCTCCTGCGTGAGGAATTCAGGGCTATAAATCAGGAACAGTCAGCTTTGGCTGGTAATAACGACCCTGCAACTGATGTTTTCACTCTAATGGAATCTGCTTTGTGTCTGCTGCTAAGGACTTAGTTCACCGTCCGTGGTCTGATGGAAGACTGGTGTTTCTTTTGGGACTTCGTAAGAGAATTTAATTTGTGTCTGGATTAAGACTTCCTTGTTTTCTTTTGCACTTTTCAATTGCTTTTGCTTATCCTTTGTGTTTGCTGAAGTAAAGCATTTTTCTTTTACTTTCAACATTATCTAAAGGCTGTTTTTGAAGGGCAACTCAGGACAGATTCAACGCTCAAGTTTGCAGTCCCCAATGAGAAGCAACTTTGGCCCTCCCTCCAGGTTGTTTTGGACTCCAACTCCCACAATTCTTAACAGACAGTAGGCTGTTAGGAATTGTGGGAGCTGAAGTCCAAAACAACATGGAGAGAGGGCCAAGGTTGGGCCAGGCCTGGGAAAAGGGATACTCCTTATTTCCTCTCCTGTTCCCTATCATATGCTAGTCTATAGTACTGAATACACTGTAGTCGTCTATCTATCTATATAAAAATGCTCTGTGCATAATGAGTGCCTTAAAAACCAAAGAACCAATGAACGAAATCACATCAAATTTGGCAACAAAACGTCTCACAACACAAGGAGTGACCATCACTCAAAAAATTATGATTTTGTCACTTGGGAGTTGTAGTTGCTCGGATTTTTAGTTCACCTACAATCAACGAGCATTATGAACTCCGTCAACAATGGAATTGAACCAAACTTGGCACACAGAACTCCCATGACCAACAGACAACACTAGAAGGGTTTGGTGGGCATTGACCTTGAGTTTGGGAGTTGTAGTTCACCTACATCCAGAGAGCACTGTGGATCCAGCCTGGATCGGAGTAAGCTTCCGACCAATTTGTGTAGCTTGCTTTCAACCTTTGTGGCCTGAAAGACAGCTGCATCTGTCAAGTAGGAAATTTTGGTACTGCTTTATGCGGGGAGGCTAATTTAACTAATTTATGATGCCATAAAAATCTCCAGCAGTGTGCAAAAAAATGAGGAGCATAGTGTCTAGATCTAAGGAGCCTAGTGTCTAGATCTAGAGAAGTCCTGCTCCCCATGCTCTATTCCGCTTTGGTTAGACCACACCTGGAATATTGTGTCCAATTCTGGGCACCACAATTCAAGAGAGAGATTGACTCTAAGCTGGAATGTGTCCAGAGGAGGGCGACTAAAATGATCAAGGGTCTGGAGAACAAGCCCTATGAGGAGCGGCTTAAGGAGCTGGGCATGTTTAGTCTGAAGAAGTGAAGGCTGAGAGGAGATAGGATAGCCATGTATAAATATGTGAGAGGAAGCCACAGGGAGGAGGAGGGAGACAGCTTGTTTTCTGCTTCCCTGGAGACTAGGACACAATGGAACAATGGCTTCAAACTACAAGAGAGGAGATTCCATCTGAACACGAGGAAGAACTTCCTGACTGTGAGAGCCGTTCAGCAGTGGAACTCTCTGCCCCGGAGTGTGGTGGAGGCTCCTTCTTTGGAAGCTTTGAAGCAAAGGCTGGATGGCCATCTGTCAGGGGTGATTTGAATGCAATATTCCTGCTTCTTGGCAGAATGGGGTTGGACTGGATGATGGCCCATGAGGTCTCTTCCAACTCTTTGATTCTATGATTCTATGAGGAAGTGGACAGTGAAGCAACAGCTCCCCCGGTGGCTGGAGTACCCTCATGAAGCTGTAATGTTAAATAGCCTCAGTGTGTCTGTCTATATATGTTGTGTGTCTATGACATTGAACGTTTGCCATGTATATGTACACTGTAATCTGCCCTGAGTCCCCTGCGGGGTGAGAAGGGAGGAATATAAATACTGTAAACAAACAAACAAACATACATTTGGCTGGAGTTACATTTAAGACATATTCCTGTTCTGGCTTGCACACAAATTCAACTTAGGACCAAACTTACAGCACCTGCCTTGTTCGTAACTTGGGGACTGCCTGTATTAAAATGCATGGAGACCAAATATTCCTGCAGAGACAGCATCATGTGCATGCGCTCTTCTTGCACCCCTGTACCCCTGCCCTCGCTCACCGGTGTGTGTTGTGGGGCAAGGCCAGCCCCCCGACGTAGATGGCGATGGCGGTGAGCACCACGGCCTCCGACTCGGAGACAGGGAAGTGCTGGGTGGCCATCTCCTGCCCCAGGATGGGCACGAAGTAGAGGGCGAGCCCCGTGGCCTGGCAGATCAGCAGCGGAGGCACCAGCGTCAGCAGGCTGGGCTTGGGCTCCTGCAGGAAGGAAAAGGCAAGGGGTCATCCAAATAGGATGTCTGGTTGGAATCAAACTGCAGGAAAGGATTATGACTGGGGTCTACATGGAGGCTAGAGATGCCATCCTAAGAAATGAGGCCTTGAAAAATATTATTATTATTATTATTATTATTATTAGAAACACAACAAGATGAGTCCACAGCAAACAATAATAATGCAACTCCGCTGGTTGTTGCATTATTATTATTATTATTATTATTATTATATAATTAAATATATGTTGGGCATGCCAAGAATACAAGTTTGGGCTAAATTTAGCCATTGCAATCCTATTATTATTATTATTATTATTATTATTACTATTATTATTAGAAACATAACAAGATGAGTCCACAGCTAACAAGATCACTTCACTGGCTGTTACATTATTGTTATTATTATTATTATTATTATTATTATTATTATTATTATTAGAAACACATCAAGATGAGTCCACAGCAAACAAGGTCACTCCGCTGGTTGTTGCATTATTATTGTTGTTGTTGTTGTTGTTATTA